>NC_085139.1:256267216-256594754 GCF_024139115.2 Armigeres subalbatus | reverse complement strand
GAAGTTACGTAATATACTTTAGCCTGTTGTTTAAGATCCAGAGCCCTAATACTCTAGAGATTGATTCCGAAACAGAAATATGGATTTTATGTGATTTGAGATCATTTCCTGTTTTATTCAGAGAAACTTCATGTGGACCGATTCCACTATAAAATTAAAACGATGATGCGTATTCCAAGTGTTGGTACTCATCTAAGATTTTTTCTGGCAATTAAATTGAGAAGATGAATATCTATCTAGTCCATTGTTGGATTTTTTTTGATCCTTCTGCTTCTGATGACAATTCCAACCATCGACTAATCCACTTCAGAGTTGGATTTAATTCACCAACTATACGAGAAGTGCCTTCAAGAGCTGGATTATTATCGTTCAATTAGGTCCAATGACAGCTTCGGCACCAATTGATCCGATAACGTTCAACAGCCATTTCGATCATCTACCAACTCACCCCAGAGTTGGACTTGTTAATCTAATTAAGTTCAGTTATTCCTTCAAACCAATGATCAAGCAACATCAGGTTTAGATTGTTCATGACTTTGATCAGGTCCGACAGCGAATTAAAATCGATCAACCCACTTTAGAGCTGGGTTACACTGAGTCTCCAAAGCTCGACAGACCCTCTACAGAGAGGGATTTTTCTTGATCCGGAAAGACTGACCATCGACTGATCTATTTCAGACTTGGGTTTCATTAACCCAAAATCGGGTTTTTCAAATTAGGAAGACTTTATTTAACCTACAGATATTCGTTAAAAACTCAAGTTTATTTAAATTTTTGAGGAGCAAGTAAGTTTATTTAGCTACCCTTACTGTTTAATCATGCTTGATCATAGGTCGTACAGAAATTATAATTTTTTTTAGTTTACGTCACAATTGGTGATTTTGAACCCACTCCTCTCACCATGCGTATGGTCACTATTGTCTGAAATTAAGAAAATTATGGCCACTGTTATATCGTTGTATGTTATAGAGACGATCTAAAATTTTGCACTTTTGGAGTTTTCTGTTCGCGCATAAAAGTCCTCAAATTTTGCAAATAGGTCAAAATAATAACAAAACTTTAAAATATCTCAGGCTATTCTCTGAATCGAAAAATACTTGCAGGGATCAGGTTCCTGTATATCGCTCGAACACTACCACATGACTTTTATTTGAACTTGTTGGAACCACTAACCCTTTAATCTTGTAAGATCTAAATTGATCTCGAAATTTGAATTCCTTTAGTAAGAGAGGGCGCTCAATAAAGGTTTCGCAAGGGCGCTGGAAGACCACGCTACGGCTCTGAGCGGATCTCAGATTGTCTTTGAACATCATGTACTTTGGGACACCCCAGTGCGAGGATGAGTGTGAAAATCATCAAAACCTAGCGAAAAGCGTTGAGCGCAGTTTGAATAAGGTTCGAAAACTTTCATTGATTTCGTTTTGAACAGACAGACAGGTGTGCGCCGGAGATACTCCCAGGTGAGCAAAAAGAAGGGAATTGTTGGTGTGAAATTCGTTGATGTCACTTCAACTGTTGGTGACGATGAGTAATTTATATATTGCAAAATATTGAAATTTTCCGGAGACAATCCTTCACGACCCACATGACTTCAGATGAAATCTACTGAGCGATAATAGAGACGACGAACCCCCTTTAAGCAGGCGTTGCAAGAGGAACGGCCTCACCAAAGTAGGTGCATCATGAAAGGTTGCGTGCCGGCTTCATTTGCTTAAAATTAACCAAAACACAACCTACATGCATTTTCGTGCACTTTAGCTCCGAGTCACCGTTGCTTGTTATTGCTAAATAGTTTTGCTAGCATGTCGATCCATCTATGTATGTTGGTACATGTGCAGTGTAAGCATGCGTGGATGGAGAACTGCCTGCCTGGTACCCATAAATATGCAATGAAGCATGCAAGGTTTGGAATGGTTATAATTTCGTCATCGAGTGCGCTTGTTTAATAGTTAAACTGTGTGACGGCGCATTTATTTGCGCTGCATAAAAGCTCAGTTAGTTGGCTTCTGTTTTCGAATTCTTGCCAAATGGTTGCGATAGGTTAATCGATGTTTTATTAATTTGGATTAGGATTGCATTTCTATCGTTGCGATGCCACCACAGTTGGAAAATCGTTCACCGTAAGTTGTTTTTATATGGGCATCTTATTAGGATAGCGTAAATATGTAGCTTCGATGTTTTTTGCACATGAAGGGTAGGAAGACAAATTATTGCAAAACCGCGTGCTGAGATCGAAATTTCTTTACACGAAACTAGGAAATTTATTTAAAAAATATATGAAATGTCCTCTCATCGAGATTCCCTCCAGGTATTCCATAGAAGTCTTGTGGATAAATAATCATGAATCAGTTTCGAATTTTAAAATTTACGAAGATTTGTAAGTAGTTGCCCAAACTCTGAGATGTCCTATGAGATTGGTCGTTCAGAAATTTCTCCTTTCCTTCAAACAATTTGTGAAGAAATTTTTCTTTTGTTTTCATATTTCATCAAGGAATTCATGTTTGGCCGGACGTTCATTTATTTCGAAATTGTCCGAAAATCGTCGTAGAAAATTTCTCGTAGTTTGGTTAAAAGCCGCGGTGTTTTCGATGTCACAACGAAATCCACTTAAGTCGCCGTTGTCTTTCTATAGCGTTTATTTTCCCACAAATGTGCAGTTTGGTACGGGAATTGTTATCAAATATAAGCTGAAAAAATAAAATTTTGCATAAAGAACCTAATCATCTTCGATAGAATATTCCACTGATTTTTTACTTATGCATTTTGACAAATTCTTCTGAATTAGTTGAAAGTTCATTCAAATTCTCATTCTAAACTTTAACCGTAAATTCTTCCAAATTTCCAAATTTCAAGGAAAATTATTTAAAAAAATTCATGAGAAACTGGTTGGTGAAATTGAGTCAGTCGCTGCTCATCAATCAATCCCAGATAATTTATTTCTCACTTCAACTCACTTTGAGTCAAAGGACTGTCCCGACCGTAATCTGACGAAGCTACATATATTACGCATCCTAATGAAAACTGCCCATATAAAACAACTTACGGTGAAACGATTTTCCAACTGTGGTGGATCGCAACGATAGAAATGCAATCCTAATCCAAATTAATAAAACATCGATTAACCTATCGCAACCATTTGGCAAGAATTCAAAACAGAAGCCAACCTAATCGAACTTTTATGCAGCGCAAATAAATCGCCGTCACAGCAGTTTAACCTTATTAAACAAGCGCACTGATGACGAAAGTCATAACTCTGCTGTACTTCTTTGCGATTGCTCGATCATCATTTCGTGTCGTCGTATGTTCATTTGATCACGTCCTTTGGTAATCTTATCTGCAGTAGCTCATCCCTTGACCCTGACTTTCGGCCAAATGACCCTTTCGGCCAAACGACCCTTTCGACCAAATGACCCTTTTGGTTAAATGATCCTTTCAGCCAAATGACCGTTTTGGTCTAATGACCCTTTCGGCCAAACGACCCTTCCGGCAACTGACCTTTTCGGCCAAATGACTTTCGGCCTAATGGTCTGTTCGGCCAAATGGTATATCTGTCTAAACAACTTTCGGCCTAGTGGATTCGGTCAAACCCTCCATCTCTTTTACCACCTACTGGTCGGGTAGCCACAGGAAACGAAGGTGTCCAGGCGGTTAAATGAGCTACAACAACGAGCGTGAATAGCGTCTTGAACCTGATGTCAGTAAGGTATCAAATATGGTGCACTTAACCGCATTTAGATGCATTAGGTCATTCGAGATCTTTGAATTGTACCGAGTTTAAATCCAAATAGTCTACCGAATCAACCATGAGAGTTCAGTGCGTTATTTCTCTTGTTTCGATTGCGAAACGATCGCGCGATCGGCCGAATTATTTGTTCTGCATTGCGCGGCCGGTAATAAAAATCTGTTCAGTGCAAGATTTCTCTTGTTTCGACTGCAGTTCGATCGCGCGATCGGCCGAATTATTTGTTCTGCATTGCGCGGCCGGTAATAAAAATCAGTTCAGTGCATGATTTCTCTTGTTTCGGACCTAGAACGATCGCGCGATCGGCGAATTATTTGTTCTGATTGCGCGGCCGGTAATAAGAGTAGCTATCGAACAAGTAAGTGCAGTGCGTATTTTAGTCATCGGAAAGAAAAAATATCTATCATTTTGTTCGGTGGCTCATGCGCATGTCGTGCGCGGTCGAAAAAGCGAGTTCTTTAATAGTTTGCTGTAGCCATCGAGCAAGTAATAGAGTGGGCTTCCGCGCGGTCGTCCAAAACGCGAATCTCCTTAGCTTTCATGCCACCGGGTGTGCATGTTTTTAACTTTAACTCGTATTAGTGTTATTTCCCATCCCATAGATCGCACGCTTACAAGTGAATCCAGATAAATTATCCTTTGAAACTAAGACGATATCCTATCCCAAGACAATCGTGAGATGCAGAGGTATACTCGGTCTCTAGTAGCAACGAGAGTCGGACCAAAATCCTTCCATTCCTATATGACTCAAGGACGTGGCGGCGCGTTTTGAATTTAAATATTTGAGCTCCCGAAACGTGTCATTGAGAATGGGTAGCTAATCCCAAGCATTTATTGTGTTTCTGTACATCGCAAGTTCAGTCAATCACGGAGTAGCAACTACGAATTGTGCGGTCATACGTTTTGCTAATGCTCATGCTCATGCTCAAATAGTCTCGAATCAACATGACTCTAGATAAAACTCATCGGAGGGCAAAATTGGGTGTTACCACGGCTTGGGACACCATTTGATTCAAAATCTAGGACAAATTTGGAGATCTTACAATATCGCATATGCCTGGATTGGAGAAGCAAATGAGAGACAAATACTTGGGGGACATAATTGGGTTGATAATGCGGCTGAGGACACCATTGTAGTAGGCTAAGTTTGAATGGGAACATCATAGTAGGCGTTGGTTGAATATGATTCATCACAGTAGGCGAAGCTAGAAATATGATACATCATAGTAGGCATTGGAAAATAAATCTCCTACTTGGAACCATACCGTTAAGCAGACCACACTGTTTAATTGAGCCCTGAAACACTACATTGGCGACGATTGGAGGTTATAACCTGAACGACGTGGCAGAAGGAACCAGCCGAATTGGAAAATTTTAAGAATTCAGTGATTATGGCATCGGTAATTATTTTTCTTTCAATTTAATCAGTTACTTGTGTGTTTTAAAGTGTGTTTGTTATGTAGAGAATAACAGGTTGCTTATATGGAAAAGAAAATAGTGATTTTTTTTTCGTTCACAATTGGTACTAAAACATATGGATTGTAAAGGGAATATAATAATTCCAGTTTACTATTCCGAATGAAACGAAGAGAATGAAACAATTCTGATCCGTTTCTGTAGATGAACGTAGGGAGATCGAAAAATTCGGACCGCTGAAAAAGGGGGTAAAGAAGAAATAAGTGGAAAATATTATATTCCGTGGGCGCTATGTTAATGTAATACTCTAGAAACATGCAATGCGAAAGAAAATCTCGGTGAATTTTTAATTACTTTGAATTAACTTACAGCTAAACTTTACTATTCCACCGTTCTCAGAAATGGGCATGGACACGACCAGTACACGCTGGGAGCAATGGAAAAACCAAAATATTTCCTACATGATTTCCTACAAAGACGACGATCATGAAGACATGTTCAAAGCCCTGACATACTGCGGTGGAAGTGATGTTCGGAAAAATGTTCGTGATGTGGTGATCGATACAGCAGCTGTTTTGGATAATCGCTATAGGATGGCAATGGAGCTGCTCGACAACTATTAAGGCTCCCCCAGACCTAAGCGATTTCATCGCCGCGACGGCGATAACTAGTCGCCGCGATTCTATCGTTGGGTCGCTGCAGGCAATGTTCGATTTACGCTTCCATACCAACGGCGACAGAATCGCTGTCGCCAAACGATAGTCGCGTCGCGTGTGTTTGGGGGAACCTTTACTCTCCAAGAATGTCCAAAAGATATGAACGATTCAAGTTTCCGCAAATGCTATTCAACCCTAATGAGAAAATCGACCGGTTTTGTTGTTCGTTTGAAGGAACAAGCTGCACTTTGTGGATTTGGCGATCAACTGGAAGGAATGACAATGGACCAGATCGTGTATGCTACACAAAATGAAGATAAACTGCGAGGAAAATATTTGGAAGTGGATACAACATTGGGAGAGATGCTGAAGATTACACGTACGTATGAATTGATCACAAGCGAACTGCAAGAGCTACGTGGAGGAACTGTGCCAACAATGGAGTTAAATGCTGTGAAAAATTTCACTAGCCACCACGGTTCAAGAAAAGACACACCATCTTGCTCTAGATGCTCAGGAGGTCATCTCGCAACGGATACACGTTGTCCTGCCAAATTGTCACGCTGCAGCAAATGTGCTAAGACTGGCCATTTTGCGCGTTGCTGTAAAACACCCGACTTTCGAAATCGTTCAGCAAAGCGAGGATTCGATGATTGTAACTGGAAGAAGGATAAGAAGGAAAAATGCGTGCGTGAAATATATGACGTAACAAAATCAGTCGAAATCCGTGAACTTTGTCATCTTGTCAGTGGAAGCTATAGTAGGAGGTGTTTCTGTCAGGTTTGTAATCGACACTGGGGCTGATGAGGACGTATTGAGCATGGAAGACTGGACGAATTTTAAAACAATCGGATTCAAAGCGTTCGACGTTAGGAAAGGAAGCAGCAAAGTTTTCCGAGCTTATGGCACTAAGAAGCCATTGGTAGTTCTCGGCGAAGTAGATACCCGCATGATTTTCTGTTGGCATATAGAAATACTCGCCACTCAACTACAAATGTAACCCCGGCCAAACTAATGTTTGGGAGAAACCTGAAGGATAAGTTACCCGAGATAACCCCAACAAACACTAATGATTATGCTACCCTAGTAACATTTTGGTTTTATGTTGGTTTTATAACACTCTTGTAGAGTGAATAATGCTCTTCAAGAGCGTAATAAAACTTAAAATGTTACTTGGGTAGTATCAGAGATATGGATGACAACAAGAAGAAGAAAGGAAAGATATATGGTGATCGGAGAATGCAGGCAAAGCATGTTGAAATAGATGTTGAAGACCAAGTACTCGTAAAAAACATTGTGAAACGCAGTAAGCTTACTCCCAATTTCGACCCTCAGCTTCATTTGGTTACGAAAAAAGTGGAACACGCGTCACAGTGAAGAATCTTAAAACTGGTGTAGAATACGAGAGACATGTTAATCATACGAAGCGTGTAATACGCAGTAACCCGCTTATGAACCTTGAGAAACCATCATCAGCCTTCGACGAAATTGTTGAATCTGGCAACATAAGTTCTACGTTCTATCTGGCAACATAAGAATACACAGCAAGAAACTGTGCTGCCCAGTGCTGAAACATCTACTGGACCTGTGAGATATCAAAGAAAACGTGAAATTAGAAAACCAGAGTACATGAAAGATTATCATATCTACCGATGTAATAAGCAATAGGTATTAAACTAAAATAAAAATCAAATTTTATTTTCTTCAGAAGGAAGGAGAGATGTAGTAGGCTAAGTTTGAATGGGAACATCATAGTAGGCGTTGGTTGAATATGATTCATCGCAGTAGGCGAAGTTAGAAATATGATACATCATAGTAGGCATTGGAAAATAAATCTCCCACTTGGAACCATACCGTAAAGCAGACCACACGTGTTTAATTGAGCCCTGAATGGAAACACTACAACCATGAAAACCGTTATTGATTCAATAGATCATTTGATTAGAACTCCAGAATAATTTGGGAATCTTACAACAACTCATATTCCTGGATTTGAGACGCAAGTGAAAGACAAATACTCGGAGGACATAACTGGCTTGATACCGCGGCTTGGGACATCATGGAAGCCGTGGTTGATTAGGTAGACCATTCGATTAAAACTCCATGATGATTCAAAGATCTTAGCACATCTCATATGCCTAGATATGAGACGCATATGAAAAACAAATATTTAGGGGAGATATTTGGGTTGATACAGCGGTTGAGGACATCATGGAAGCCATGATTGATTAGGTAGTCCATTTGATTCAAACTCCATGACATTTTGGAGATCCTAGAACATCATAGTTTATAAGCACATTTGTTTCCTGTAACGTAAACTTTTAATTTAACAACTTCACAGAAGCCAATATGCTTCAAAAAAAATCTGTGGCCTCATACACCCTGTAGTATAAAGTGCTTCCACCAGGCACAAAATTATCACCATAGTCATAATGGAGATGCTCATTTTTTTCCCCTTGAACCAAGTAATGTATTTCATATGTTGTTTCAATATTTACATCATCACAAGATGGATAGATATTATTTGCGGCAATGAAATATGAAGATATCACAAAAAATGCATTTTTTTAAATCCGTTGCTTTACTCCCACAGGTTTAGCAAAAAATTGAACACCTCTAGACAGAATGTTTTGTAATGTCCAGAGACAAGAAGAGACGGCTTAGAGATAGTCTAACTAGTCTAGTCTACACATACACAGCCATTTTGTGAAAGAATCCTGGAAAGTATTAGAAGGTGGCTTAACCCTTTTGTTACCTTAACCCTTTCCCTTTCAAGTGAAATTTTTGTAGGGTTCGAAGCATCGCAGGAAATTGAAACTCCGTGACATCTTCAAACTCGGCAAAATTAAGGTTTGGGTGGTATGAAAATGAAAATCCAGTAAGGGGCTTGGGAAGGGCTTCTGAATATTTTTACCCCGTAATATACCAACAGGGTGCCCGGATACCCACGTTTATGGTATAACCATTAGAGTGATTCAAATTTTGACTTTTTTGCTCCCTCAAATGGTTGCATTTACTTTGCTTAAACGATTGCATTTGCCATTTCATTATTCCTCCTAAATTTTCAGCTAATTTGGATGTAATTTGACTGAGCACAAGCAGTTTGAACCTTGTATGAAAATTACTATGAAAACAGTAACTTTTTTGAAAAACCGTTCCCCATCATTGTCCATTAAGCTCTAAAATGTATGAATACGTTAGCAACATAGGAAATTTAACAAGGGAAAATATCGTCGTTGTTGCTAAACGATTTGATGCTGGCAACAAAAGTTATTATGGAAATACTGAATTGTGGGAAATTCAATTTAACACGTAAAAGAATAACATCAATATCAATAATGAGCATTTCTGTTTTCTTTATAATTTTGCTTACAAAAGTCAGATTGCTTCGCAACAACAACTGACTTTCAGCTTAGGATCTATTCTATGATGACGATGCGTTAAATATATTCAAATATATTATGGGCTGCTTCACGAAACGATCCTTTACATAAGTGGCAATTCTCATAGTAATTTTCATATAACCTTCAAACGGCACGTGCACAACCAAATTACATCCAAATGAGCTAAAAATTTGGGAGGACTATTAAAATAGCAAAAACAATCGTTTAAGCACAGGGGAGCGAAAAAGTCAAAATTTGAATCACTCTAATGACCATAACTACGTCAGTTTTGAACCGATTTGGACGATTCCGTTGGCTATGGAATAAGAAATTCATCCTCTATCCGATCCATGTCACATAGAGCCGATCCGGATCACCTGGTTACCGGAGTTCCGGACTTGCTAGAATAGAATCTGTAAATTATTAGTTCAGTGAGCTAACGGGCACAGCAGAAGCACCGTCACACCAACTCACCTGTCGGGGAGAAGGACCAATGTAAATTACGTTTCCAGTAAGCTAACGGGCACAGCAGAAGCGCCGTCGCAGCAACTAACCTGCCCGCCGGGGGATAAACTGTACGATTTCAGGATTTTGTGCGTTGAAAATGGAGCCTTAGGTTTGACCACATTCAGGATCCCGCCAACGACACCGGAAACTCACAAACCTCACAGTACAATACCACAAAGCTAACAGACAGGCACTTTACTATTGGCAATTTCTCACCTTTTCGCTAATAATTACTAACTTATAAGTTTTACTATACTATTTTATTTTAGAATAAGTTAGATTAAGTACATTTAATTTGCTTCTGGATGGCTTGAAGTTTTTGATAAAAGTGTAGATTTTTCTAGATTTTCATGCATGGCATACTTCAATGGTTGGTGATTTGATTACCATGACGACACCTGGATGCGGCAGACGTCGACGCCGTGGCAACTTTTATTTCGGACGCCTATGACGTCACAGATGTTCTCGCTGCTGCAGTGTTGGCAACAGAATCCAAATGATGTTATAGAATATAGAACTATAGAATCCAAATGATGATTTCTTGTATCCTGAGTTACCAGTTTCGCAGAAAATTCGAGGATTATGACTTCCCAACGTATTAGGACCATCTGATCATATGGACTCGGAACGGACATCCCGGAATAGGTTCCCATGGGCCCTAGAGTGGCCGCAAATTCATTCTGAAGAAACCCTGGCAATATGGGTATCAAAAATCTTGAAATTGTTCCGGAAACATGTTTTCCGTGTAGTTGAGACCATAGGCTGGATATGAACCGGAACGGTCATTCTGGAACAGGTTGCCGGAGGGACCGTAGGGGCCAAAAACTCATTTAGAATAAGTAATTGGACCATAGGATGGTTTGACAACGAACCGGTCATCCTGGAACAGGTTCCCGTGGAGCCTAAAATGAAACAATTTCCTGAATTTTGATACCCATATTACCAGGGTTTCTTCAAAATAAGTTTGTGGCCACTTTAGGCCCGACGGGAACCTGTTTCCGGAATAACCGTTCCGGGATTTAATCATAAGATGATCCTGTAACGTAGTTAAGTTATATTCTTTAAATTTCCAACGAAGTTTTTTAGTCATGACGCAAGAAATCTTCATTTGGTTGAATATATATCTTCAATTTATATTTACTTTGGGACTTGGCCCAGTTAATCTGGAATTCCGGTAACCAGGTAATCCGAATCGGTTCTATGTAACATGTATAGCGGATAAGTTCCTGCATCCGTAGCAACCAAAATCGTCAAAATCGGTGAAAAACTGACAATGTTATGATCATTTTAAGTCAGTGGGTACCCGGGTAAGGGTGCTTTTTTTCGGTAACAAAAGGGTTAAAGATTGGTGAAAAAACTGAGAAAATGAGCATGAGCATTAGCATGATTGACCGCCCACGCTTGTCATTCCATTACAGAAAACCAATAGATGATACATGAGACTAACATCATCCTCAATGCATGAGCATGAGCATGATGACCGTGCATTTCGTAGTTGCTACTCCGTGATCGACCAGAACAATCGCAATTGCACAGAGAACCAATGGATGGAAACATGGGATTTGCTCTCCAACCTCAATGTGCACAGTCCGAGAGCTCTAGTATTTTGGATGATCGATAACGGCGCTGGCCACGTCCTCACGGTCATCGGGGATGGAAAGGAATTGATGATGCAGTCACTCGCCCCACTGCAAGCCGAGAACACCTCTGCACTCGCCACGAGTTCCTGCGGAATTTTGTTGGAATCTGGGGTTTAGGTTTTATGGCAGATGTTCGTCTTGATTAACGGGTTGCCAATGTGATAGTAATGGAAAGGTGGTGTATATTCTAATTGGATACCGAAACGAGCTTTTTTGCTCATTTCGAATTCTAACAGTTACCTGCTAGAACTAATCAGGTTGTAGGTATAGGTATAGAAAGATGGAAACGGCATGAAAAGCCCATTTCCAGTTCTAGCGATTGCTTGAACATGAGAAATATATGAAAAGATACAAAGTAGGAGGAATGGAACGGGCCTGGGATTGAACCCACGAACTCCTGCGTATGAGGCAGAAGCGGTAGCCATTTGATCACAAAGCCCGTTTTTTTAATGGAACGGACCTGGGATTGAACCCACGACCTCGTGCGTATAAGGCAGAAACAGTAGCCATATGACTACTTCAATTTCGGGCACGGCACCAGGAACTGCCGCATGAAGCCGCGCTGCAACAAATGTGGCGAGCTCCATCCGACCGATGAGTGCGACAAAATGGAGGTTGCTGATCCAAAATGCGCCAACTGTGGCGACAAGCATCGGGCTACAACCAAGGACTGTCCAAAGCGGGCGGCGTTTTTGGAAATCAGGAAGAAGGCCTCCACCAGGTCCCTGCCGAAAAGAACCGAGTTCCTGCTCTCAACGAGGTGAACTTTCCGGCCATCCCGGCTCCCCGGCGAGCGATACCAATTCTTCCACCTTTGCAGCCACACAAACGGCTGGCGGCTGCTGCAGCATTAGTTCAAGCTCCAACACCATCCACCAGCGAATGGCCCCCACTTTTTTCCCCTGGATTCCGTCGTCAGGACAAAGAGCCCCTTCCAGCCGAGGGTGACCTACCGCTCTACACATCGGAGCAGCTTGTTCCGATTTTCACCCAACTGGGAACGCCACTACGCAGGTGCAAAACACGCTTCGACCAGATCTTCACCCTTGGCATGTTCGTCATTGAAAATGGCTGCTAGGGTCGGGGTGGTCAATTGGAACACTTGCTCATTTAAGAGCAAAATCATCGAGCTCAGCGATTTCCTTCAGGAGAAGGAGATTGACGCCGCTTTCATCACCGAAACCCACCTGAAGCCCGAGGTAAGTGCAACAATTCCGGGTTTTAGGTTGGTGAGGTTCGATCGAACAAGCTCCAGAGGGGAGGAGTGGCAATCGCCTTGCGAAGCTCACCATCGCCTGCCGCCTGCTGCCGGACTTCAAGCTTAAACTCATCGAAGCCGTTGGAGTGGAAGTCACCACTTCTGTCGGAGTCGTCACTCTCATCGTGGCTTACTGTCCCACACAAGCCAAAGTCGACGATGGCTCGTCAGCTGAGCTACGAAGGGACATAGTCAAGCTCACTCGGCAGCAGGGGCAGTTCATCATCGCCGGAGACCTGAACGCAAAGCAATCGCGGGAAACACCGCCTCAAACCGGAACGGAGTCGTCTGGTCGAACGACGAACTAGAGGGCCACTACACCATCCTGAGCCCTGACAGCCCTACCCGGTTGACACGGTCCGGGGCCCATGCTACACTCGACGTCTACATCACGAACATGTACGATCACGTTTCCCAGCCGGTCGTCTTCCAAGAACTGAGCTCGGACCACTATCCGGTGGTGGCTGAGGTTGGATCTTCAGTAAATCGACACGAGATAACAAGGCGAAACTACCATCGAGTGAACTGGCAGCGGTTCCAGCAGTGCGTCGACACCCCTAAACTTGTTCCGCCTGGGGACTGTAAAAGGCAGCCCTTACTTTGCACCGTTCAATGTGCAGAAATGATCCATACAAAAAAAACGATCCGTGAATAAAATCTGAATGTTTCATAAAACGCTACCATAAATCCATAAAATAGTTCGGGAGTATCCATAAAGAATAATTTTATGATCCATAAATGTTTGGAAAATGATCCATAAAAACAATTTTTGATCCATAAAATTTCAAATTTGCGCAATTTTTATCCTGATGATGATCCATAGTTTTGGTCATATGATCCATAATTTCGTTTATATGGTCCATAATTTTGATAAAATGATCCATATTGCTTGGAGAGAAGGCCAATGAAACTATATTAATTGATCCTCACATTTTTAAAAATCTATGGATCATTTGGCAAAATTTATGGATCATATCACCAAAACTATGGATCATTGCGAACTTGTTGAAGTTTTATGGATCAAAATATAGTTTTTTATGGATCATTTTCCATAGATTTATGGATCATTTGTCATACGTTCATGGGAAAATAGCAAGAATTGTATTGTTTTTCTTGACCATGTTAACGGAACATATTTTGCTATTATTTGCTAAATTTTAGCTTAGTTATGGACCGAAACATTATTCTCTGTGGAATCTCCTGAACTATTTTATGGATTTATGGTAGCGTTTTATAGAACATTCAGATGTTATTTACGGATCGTTTTTCATTTTTTTATGGATCCGTCTTTATTGTTTATATGCAAAAGTATGTTTTGCCACTGTAAAATCATCCTCAATGGCACGACTGTGGAATGGGCCAATGAGGCAGACTACCTTGAGCTTGACCTCGACAGCAAGCTTATTTTCAGGCAACAGGTTGACAAAACGGTGACAAAGTGTAACGTTTTGTTGAAACTACTGTACCCTTTGATCAACCGCCGGTCATCATTGTCGCTGAAAAATAAGCTTGCTGTCTACAAGCAAATCATCCTCCCTGTGATCGAATACGGCATGCCGGTCTGGGACAGCTGCGCTAAAACCCACCACCTCAAACTTCAACGGGTCCAAAACAAATTCCTGAGGATGATCCTCAACACCCCTCCCAGGACAAGAACATCCGAGGTCCACCGTCTGGCCGGAATAAAAACCTTACATGAACGCTTTGGTGAGTGTAAAGAAAAGTTTAGGGTCCGTTGCTTGCATTCGGATCAGGCTCCAATTAGGGCGCTAGTTCCAATTTAGGTTATCAAATTTTTATTGTAAATATTAGTGTACATAGTAGTTAGATTATCAAATTTTACAAACAAATCAATGCCTCCTAAAGGCTAAATTGCCTAGACTAGAAAACTTTTTAAATTCGTAAACTAGAGTATAACTTTGAAAACATAGAACTAAAGCTGAAGGGCCAACTAGCCAAACACTTACCATGTTACATTTTTTAAAAAATACCTGGAAATAAACATGAATTTATTGAAAAAAAAAAAAATGATATGACTACCAAGCCCGCTACATGAGACTAACATCATCCTCAATATGTAAAAACTAGTCACCTAAAATTAAGCAATATCGGCGCGTGTCCGAATGCAGGTCAATTAAGGAATGGGTAGGAAAATGTTGACGTGATACTCGCTTTGATGCAAGCCGACGATGCACTTCCACGAGAAATCTCAGGGATATTGGATACATGGGGTAGGATGTGTGGCGAGGTTCATTTTGGTAAACGTTATGCCGGGGATAACGTGAAGTTCTTTTATATCTTTATTAAAGAGACGTTAATCCCAAGGCTTGCTCGTCTCTCAACTTGTAGTTAATTTGTCCGAACAAAACAGAACAAAATATCGCGGATCTCGAGATCGTTCTTCGCTCCCAAACACATTGCGAAAAGGATCCTTGCATCTACGATATGTTAACCATTTCAAATTTCAGCATCCAGCTACTTCAGAATAAATTCGGATACACGTGTACCCCGTCACTAACAATTATCTCCTGCATCTTATTGCATGAATAACTATTGTTTCTCTTATAACAATTAACCCATAACTATACCATCTGCACGTAACGAAACCATGTGCAGTTCTCGGAACTAGGTTTTTATCGATAACGTCGATTAAATATTAATTACCTACCCTATTTCAAAATTATCCAAAGCACTTAATTATTTACCTTATTTAATGTTCCACTTTTACGGAGTAGGCGCTGGGAATTACCTGCAATTAAATGAAAATAATTTTAAAATCACATTAATCACCTGATACCTAATTGATTCATAATTTGTCAAATTACTGACAAAACGTTTATGCATATGATTTACAAACAGACGTAAAATTTCCAATCAGGCAGTTCATATCGTTATCGAGCGGAATTGATTGTTCTTCCTAATGGAATCACACACACGCAGTCAACGCACACTGCGATGACGTGACAAATCGTTGCATCCGAGTAGGTAGCCGCGGTTTTTGCAACCGCGATATTCCACTGCCCGCCTCAGGCTATTTGCAACGCAACAACCTCTTGCAGTCAAAGTGGTCCAACTTCGTCCCCCCAACGACTATCCACCGGAGCTCGTCTAACCACTTTCGCTTTTTTAGGACGGAACAAGTTATTAAAGTAGATTACATGCATGCAAGTATGTTGGTACGAGCGCGACTGGCACTGTGGCCCAAAGGTGCGCAGAGCAACTTATGTATGTTGTCGACGCCGTGATGATCGATCAATTTCGTTGCATAATATTATGCTGTTGGGTGCCGAACAGCCGTTCGTTACACAAAGCAAACTCGTCACCACCCTTTGGGTGGTAAGCTGGTAAAATCCGATTCCTCGTCGGCCCCGTGCTGGGCAGTTGGATGTCTTCGAATTTAAGTTCAAAGAGGTGTGAAAATTGCTGCGAAAAATCCCAGCGGGCAATTTGTGGAAAACTAAATTGGGACACATCACCGACATGCGACATGGATTAATGTCATCGTTTTAATAGCTCAATGCATAATCTGGGGGCCCTCCTTAGCCGTGCGATAAGACGCGCGGCTACAAAGCAAGACCATGCTGAGGGTGGCTGGGTTCGATTCCCGGTGCCGGTCTAGGCAATTTTCGGATTGGAAATTGTCTCGACTTCCCTGGGCATAAAAGTATCATCGTGTTAGCCTCATGATATACGAATGCAAAAATGGTAACTTGGCTTAGAAACCTCCTGTTAATAACTGTGGAAGTGCTTAATGAACACTAAGCTGCGAGGCGGCTCTGTCCCAGTGTGGGGATGTAATGCCAATAAGAAAAAGAGAAGAAGCATAATGTTTCAATTTTTCAATTCCCCGATCTCAAGTTGAATCGATTCTTTGATTTCAAGTTTTGAATCAATATAACGAAAAGAGAAAAAATCACTATCATAAGACGGGTTTAGCACAATTCCACCACTTTGTATTACTTTTACATATACGTATTTCGACCTCAACTATAAGGTCGACTTCAGTGTCTGGTACCTGACTCGACTACAACGGAATCCATTTAGATTCCCAACGAAGTCCACTTGGGATGCCAAAGGAATGCACTTGAATTGGCAACGGAATCCACTTGGATTCCCAACGCTGTCCACTTGGGATCCCAACGGAATCTAGATGAATTTCCAAAAGCTTGCAATTTATTGGCCTCAGAATACACTTTAGATCCCAACGGCAGTGTTGTCCTACACTCAAGGCAAAAAATTCTGCTCTTTGATTTTACTCCATCTAAACGATTTTATAGTCTCAACTAAGTAAGTTCAACTAATAGGAGGATATTTGAATTTTCTAAATGTCATGGCAAACTGTAAAAAAAATGCACTCCAGAGCCACAGGAGCGCGCGCACTGAAAATGCACTGGAGTGTTTTCACTGGAGTGTATTTTCAGCGCGCGCGCTCCTGTGGCTCTGGAGTGCATTTTTTTGACAGTTTGCCATGGCATTTAGAAAATTCAAATATCCTTTTATTAGTTGAACTTACTCAGTGGAGACTATAAAATCGTTTAGATGGAGTAAAATCAAAGAGCAGAATTTTTTGCCGTGAGTGTAGGACAACACTGCCCAACGGTATCCATTTTGATTCAAAATTTAGTGGATTGGCAACGGAATCCACTTGAATTCCCAACGGATTCAACTTTATTTTCGAAAGGAATCCGCCTGGATTAGCAACTGGTTCCACTTGGATTCCCAACAGAGTCCACTTGAATTTCCAAAGGAATCCGCTTGGATTGTCAACGGAATCCACTTGGATTCCCAACGGATTTCACTTAATTTTCTAACTTGGATTGTCAATGGAATATATATGAATTCCTAATGGAAATCCTTTTTCTTATTCCCAACGGAATTCCACTCGAATTAAAAAAAACTAGGCTTTCCGTAGAAATCTTTTCCAATATCCTACAATTATATTTTTTAGCGGAAATCACTCTTATTCAGGTTCTGGGTCATTTGGCACAAAGCCCTGAAAGCACAACTAACACTGATTTAATTGCAGCAACTCAAATGAGACCAAATTTGGTTGTATATGAGTTACTGTAACTACGCTACAACATGTGTGTATGTAAGTGGGTCATTAGGCATAACGGACTTTTGACATTATTTTAATTCATGAATTCCACGGTGATTAGCTCAAACCAGATAACTTGGTACTGTTGAAGGGAAATGGTTATTTCGGGACTAATTTGTTATTTGGGCGTAACTTATGTTGTAAACTAACATTGGAACGCGAATTTCAGCTACATCAAACATTTCCTGAGAAAACTATGGTGTGCATCCGACAGAATAGGCCTTCCTCTAGCAGGTAAGAGAATTAGTTTTGGAAAAAAACGCTTGCAATCTACCAAATCCTCAAAACAATGTTTGGTTAAAAAATAAGTAACGCCCAAATCGCAAATCGATCCCAATTTAATGAATTTCTCCACAGAGAGTAAATCAAAAATATTCCCAACGCACATAAGAGCGTCTCTGGTGGATTGTCGGTGGTAGGTTATCAATTAAATGATAATTGAATAACTATCGTGGTACTACTCTACGGGTCAGCAGGGACTATGTCTAAAGGCTCGACGATCCCTCCCCAGGCCATCTGCGAGTTGTGGGGCTTGCCTAGGATGTGATGGGGTTTGACAGTGGGCCCTGTTAAACCTCTATAAAAAGCTGCATGTATCCGCAAGTAGGCCCCACCAAAGCGACCGTGTGCCGCTCAAAGCGCACAAGCCCAAGTCCTGGTGTTAGGTGGGACGCTAAACAGCCCTGACACGACGGCCCTCCGACGAGACAGGAGGTTTGCGCAGGCCCAATAAGCCGCCTGGAAAACCAATCATTACGAACAATATAAGAGATAATGCGACTCGATATAATCGGCCAAGACCTAGGCGACGAATACAGGATCACGATTGGAAGCTTGGAACATGGAATTGCAAGTCGCTAGGTTTCGCAGGTTGCGACAGGATAATCTACGATGAATTACATCCCCGCAACTTCGACGTCGTGGCGCTGCAGGAGATTTGCTGGACAGGACAGAAAGTGTGGAAAAGCGGGCATCGAGCGGCTACCTTCTACCAAAGCTATGGCACCACCAACGAGCTGGGAACCGGCTTCATAGTGCTGGGTAAGATGCGCCAACGCGTGATTGGGTGGCAGCCAATCAACGCAAGGATGTGCAAGCTGAGGATTAAAGGCCGTTTCTTCAACTATAGCATCATCAACGTGCACTGCCCACACGAAGGGAGACCCGACGACGAGAAAGAAGCGTTCTACGCACAGCTGGAGCAGACATACGATGGATGCCCACTGCGGGACGTTAAAATCGTCATCGGTGACATGAACGCACAGGTAGGAAGGGAAGAAAATGTATAGACCGGTCATCGGACCCGATAATCTGCACACCGTATCGAATGACAACGGCCAACGATGCATAAACTTCGCAGCCTCCCGCGGAATGGTAGTCCGAAGCACCTTCTTTCCCCGCAAAAATATCCACAAGGCCAGAGAGAGAGATCACCTAACCAAGATCACCTAAACAATGGAGATCACCTAACCAAGAAACGGAAAACCAAATCGACCACGTTCTAATCGACGGTAAATTCTTCTCCGACATCACGAACGTCCACACTTACCGCAGTGCGAATATTGAATCCGACCACTACCTCGTTGCAGTATGCCTGCGCTCAAAACTCTCGACGGTGTACAACACGCGTCGAAGTCGGACGCCGCGGCTTAACATTGGGCGGCTACAAGACGGTAGACTAGCCCAAGAATACGCGCAGCAGCTGGAAGTGGCACTTCCAACGGAAGAGCAGCTAGGCGCAGCATCTCTTGAAGATGGCTGGAGAGATATTCGATCCGCCATTGGTAGCACCGCAACCGCTGCACTTGGCACGGTGCCCCCGGATCAGAGAAACGACTGGTATGACGGCGAATGTGAGCAGTTAGTGGAAGAAGAATGTTAGAAGAATGCAGCATGGGCGAGATTGCTGCAACACCGCACGAGGGCGAACGAGGCACGATATAAACAGGCGCGGAACAGACAAAACTCGATTTTCCGGAGGAAAAAGCGCCAGCAAGAAGATCGAGACCGTGAAGAAACGGAGCAACTGTACCGCGCTAATAACACACGAAAGTTCTATGAGAAGTTAAACCGTTCACGTAAGGGCCACGTGCCACAGCCCGATATGTGTAAGGACATAAACGGGAACCTTCTTACGAACGAGCGTGAGGTGATCCAAAGGTGGCGGCAGCACTACGAAGAACACCTGAATGGCGATGTGGCAGACGAAGATGGCGGTATGGTGATGGACCTGGAAGAACGCGCGCAGGACATAATTCTACCGGCTCCGGATCTCCAGGAAATCCAGGAGGAGATTGGCCGGCTGAAGAACAACAAAGCCCCTGGGGTTGACCAACTACCAGGAGAGCTATTTAAACACGGTGGTGAGGCACTGGCTAGAGCGCTGCACTGGGTCATTACCAAGATTTGGGAGGAGGAAGTTTTGCCGCAGGAGTGGATGGAAGGTGTCGTGTGTCCCATCGACAAAAAGGGCGATAAGCTGGATTGTAGCAACTATCGCGCAATCACATTGCTGAACGCCGCCTACAAGGTACTCTCCCAAATTTTATGCCGTCGACTAGCACCAACTGCAAGGGAGTTCGTGGGGCAGTACCAGGCGGGTTTTATGGGCGAACGCTCCACCACGGACCAGGTGTTTGCCATTCGCCAAGTACTGCAGAAATGCCGCGAATATAACGTGCCCACACATCATCTGTTCATCGACTTCAAAGCCGCATATGATACAATCGATCGGGACCAGCTATGGCAGCTAATGCACGAACACGGTTTTCCGGATAAACTGACACGGTTGATCAAACCGACGATGGATCGGGTGATGTGCGTAGTTCGAGTTTCAGGCGCATTCTCGAGTCCCTTCGAAACTGGCCAGCAATGGTAGCTTTCATGTTTTATCTTTTCGGACCCTTAATTGATTTCCATCAATTTCGAAATCAATAAAATTGCTCGACAGATTCGCAGACGACATTCAGTCGAAATTACCGACAGAATAAATTTGGATTCCACAACGGATTCGAGTTCATTTTTTTAAAACATTATTATCGTGATTTTTATTGTAATTATAAGTTCATCACCTACCAGTAGACGGACCGTAGTCGGATTTATTATTTATTTACTCGGATTCTCCGATGGTATCCAGTCAGATTTCCGCAATTTCACTACACAGCGAAGTAGATTGAAACTTCCAACGGAATTATGTGGAAATACGAAAAGAGAATGATCTGAATTTCAAATCTACAAAATCTGAATATGCTCTCATATCGCGCAAGACCGCGCCATCAAGATTCGATCGTCGAAAGGTTCAATCAAACGTCCCGCGGCAAAACAGTGACCAGTGCGCTAGACCAGTCACAGGTCGTTGTTGAAGTCCGGACAGGCGAATTATCGAATTCCTTCGCAACATAGCGTCATAGAATACCTACCGCTGATTTTTTATTCTTTCCTATTCGCAAGGCCTACTGCGGTGAAGGTAAACCATAGTAAGCCATCCAAACTAACCGGAATGTTTTCATGTTGAGCTGTTTAGGCCTGCGGCGCATAGTCAAGCATTCTCCCTTTCTGCGGTGCAATTCGTGCTGTCGAAAAAAGCGGATCGGACCTACTACATAGGGGGATGGAGGTAATAAACGAATACAACAATTTTTATTAGATTAGTTATTTTGATCCATCCATATGTAGCTTCTCATCGAACTTGGCGATGAAAATCTTTTGGCGGTTCAATTCCCACGAGTGGCGCATTGAACCTTCTTCCCCCATTCCACCGCTTGGTAAATGGTGGTAAGCTATGTGCACTGCACGCGATTTCATTCAACGATCGGCGGGGACCGTGCGCGTGCGGTTCGGCGGCGGCAGTGCGCTTATTTGGGTTGATCTTTTCTCTTTTTACTCTCAATCTGGAACTGGAACTGCGGTGACGGCTGCTGCTGCTGCTGCTGGCGTGGAAACTGCGAACGTGGAGAACCAGGCCAGGGCATAGCCGAGTCGGAGTGGCGAGGGAAAAAATGTCAGCAGCTACTCTTGCGACAGGTTGAACTGCTTTTGGGAGACCTGCTGGTCGTGCCGTAGTAGATACAGTTTGTTGGTCGTAAAATCGGTGACCCAATGGATTAAGTAATATGCTTGGGGATCAGTGGCCTTGCCGTTTGGGAAAGGAGTAACTTGTCAATTGTGTGATTCGGTGTGCGTTGAAAACAGGATTAGCGTTTTTTAATATCACGTGTGTGCAGAATTCAGAGTTTTGAGACATAGTCATCTTATGTCGTCTTTTAATAGTACGTCTTTTGTGAAGAAAACGCAAATAATGATGCAGTAGACCCATATGATATTTAATTTAGTTTAAATATTTGCACCTTCCTACATATTGTTTCTGTTAGACACTAAAAGTCTGTACATGGGTGCCGCATGCTAAATTACTTAATTAGCAAATCAACTGCAGCCCTATCAACTAGAACGAATGATTTCATGTGCCTACGTAAAGTTAATTTAATTCGACAAGCTCTGTCCTGTCGTTGCTGACGCAGTTGTAGTTAGTGCTTTGTAACGAATCGGCTGAGGCTCGGTCGACAACCCACTATGCAATTTACAAACCGGACCATCGTACATTGCATGTTTTCGATTCATTCTATAGTGATCAGTTCACCTGCCAGTTCAACATACAATACATATAGGATAGGCATCTAATGAAAACTTTTTTCAAGCCGTTTGTCCAACGTTGAGTACGGCATGCGCGAGTGCATATTGTTTCATATTCAGATACCATGTCTTCATTTATATCGGATATTTGCGAGCAATATTTAATGATGCATGTAAATGAAAAATATACTGCCCTTGATTATAATTATGAATTTTGTTGTTGACTGATATGTTTTATTAACCTTTGCATCTGCAACCTATGTTTTTGCTGTAACTCATTTAATTTTTGACCGATTCGTTTGAAATTTCCAGACATTAAACGGAAATTATCAAAGTTTAACAGGATTGATTTATTGGGTACGTCGGTCCAACGGTTCCGGATTTATGCAGTGAGGACTGTCGGGTGGCCATGTAGAACATTTTTTATTTGTTTGTTAATCATACAAACATCGTCTTTTTACACCCGCATCATAAAAGAAACTTATTTGCGATGCCTCGGTTATGAAACGGTTACATATTAGGCTTAAAACTAGTTGGTCGAATATTACGATCGGCCAAGTAAAAAATTTGGCTATAGAAGCCATTTAGCCGAACAAGTCAAACGAAAAGTGAGTGGTGAGAAATAAGCATTGAGAAGTGAAAAATGAGCCGTCTCACGCCTCAATTCTACGTTCTAACTTTTGATTTCACACTGTGAGAAGTCAGAAAAAATGGGTAGTAAGATATGAGTAGTGAGCAGTGAGATGTAATAAATGAGAAGTGAGAAATGTTAGAAATAAGCGAGACGTCTCACATCTCAAATAAGATTTTCTGTTGTAGATCTGTTCGGCCGAATTACATTTTCCTTATGACATTTTCGGCTAAACGAACCTTTCGCCAAAATCAAAAAGCATTATAAATGAACGAAATACGATGCATAAATCAGATTACTTCTACTCGCGAATGTAAAACAAATTGTTTATTCGATTTAACTTTTATTAAAATGTATTTCAAAACAATCGCAATACCTCTCAATCTGCAACTTCAACAGTGTTCATTTGGCTTACATTTCGTCAGTTCTCAATGCTCGATTGGCTCACAATGGCCGCTTTCGCATATCTCTCATAAGATTCCTAATTTCGACCAAATGACATATTTTGCCTTATGATCTATTCGATCAAGCGACGTACCCGTTCGGTTGAATGACCCGTTCGTCCAAATGACCTATACTGCCTATAAGACAAAGTTCAATTTTTGGCCGAATGACCTGTTCGGCGAAAGGACATTTTCAGCCGTATGACTCGTTCCACCAGAGGTCGTGTGCCAGAGTTCCAGGTGCTGGTCTATAGACAATGGGATAGGCACGCCCATCTTTTTCTTTAGTCCACGAGCCCCAGGGTTGATGGAGCTAATGAGGAGTTTCACGGAGTTGCTAAAATCGTAGGCTTGGAGGTTAGATGAAAAATTATTTACTCACGGTAAGTATGGTGCTTGACAACGGCAGACTACCTACAAGCCAAAAAGCTGTTCGTGAGTTGTGTGAGCATTCGTCGATAAGAAAGGGATCTCGGCTCGATCAATCAGCCGACGGGCGGGTTGGCTTGACGGTTCGGTCGACGGTTGACAGGGCAGGCCGAGGGCAAAACTGGCCGACGAATGACGAGATGGCGCGTGTTCGCCGATTGCGAAACTCGGGCTGTTGGATAGAGATCCCAAGTAACAATCGCAATGCTTCGAAGATTTATGCTAGTTTTATAGAGGTTTTATTACGGCATGTAGAAATGCTTAAAGTTTTATTTTGGTTTTATACAGTTGTCATTTAATTAGATCAGCAAGATTGTTTGAGAACTACGTTTAGAGTTCCAATATAAAACCACAGCTTTTTAGGTTTTATAATGCTCTTGTGTTCCTCCTCAGAGCTAAAAAATGGAACTGACATAAAGCCAGCAGTTAAGTTATATGTTGGTTTTGATCAAGACTTATAAAAGCTGCCAAGCTTCGTAGAGTCCTGTATAAAACCCACATATAACCTTTAATCCTGAAGAAGACCTGCATAGGAATACGAAGCTTTAAACTACTACAATGGATAGAAACCAAATTTCAAATTCAGCACAAATTGTTTGACCCACGGAAGTTACCAGTTTTTTCTATATCGTGAATTATGTTCCGATCCGATCTCCATCTCACTCACTGAACATACATTCATCTTATCGGGAAGAAATACGGCACAAATTTCGTCGCTTCTTTTTGTAAACATGCGTTCTCCTGCTAAAAAAAATCGATAATCAAATACCTTTCAATTGCTCTGTTTTTAATGGGATGAACATCGGAGCCATGGGATGAAATTCAGGAGCAGTTCCCTTATATATTTGAGTCGTCAAAAAACGTTCAAACAGCATTTGTCGATGAGGGGAATGAAAATATGTATTCATCCATACATGCTTTGCCAATTTAACTCGAGTAAAACAATTTTATGGTAAAAAATGTACCATTTAACGATTAACACTATATGCTATTTAATTGAAATACTTACTTTTAAAGTACTTGCATGCGACGAACAAGTTTGTTTATGATTTTTTATATCTGTCTACGCTGTCATGTTGTCATTATATATAAAACTACCAAGCTTTTAGTTTGACCAAGATAAAACTTGCTAGTCGTAACATGGTCTTGAGAAAGGCCAAGATAAAACCTCTAGTTGTTTGAAATGCCAAGATAGGGCCAGTTCAGGAGTAATGGTTGGTAGAAGCATGCTTTATGTAATCAAAGTTTTATTCGAAAAAATGTTGCCGATATGAAAAAAACATAATGAATTTCATAATCGAAATATCATGCATGTTTATGTTTCACCCTTTAAACGGTAAAATTGGTCATCCTAATAAGTTTTAAGAATAATGCTTTGATTATTTGATCCAACAAAGTGGTTATTAATTGAAATTATTTCGAAAGTAATTGACTAAGGCAGTTAATTAAACTTGAAAATTTCTAAATAATAACAAATTAACGAAGGGCATTGTTAAAATACTGAATATTTATCATGGTTTCACCATGAAAAATCCTTGGCATGCCTACAAACATGCATAGAACACTAAAGGCCAGATATGAACTTTTATTGAACATGGCTGATAATAATTCTTATATTTTTGTTTTTGGCATGTAATCCATGCATTGCAGGAAGCAAAACATATTTTTATTCGAGTACAAACAATAAACAAATAATCAACCTGAGAGTTGGCAACTGTCTAATTATCGGCTTATTTGTTGTATCATAGTCATGAAGTAGTTGTATCATGGTTATATAGTGGTTCTCAAGACCACCAAGTTTGGAGGAGGTTTTGTTTTGCATGTTTTATGTGAGATTTGCAGTAAAACTGCAAATAAATAAAATAAATAAATTGCAATAAAACTGGGCCAACTGGCTGTAACATGGTTATATAGAAAACTACAGGAGGTTGTGGAAACTGCATGGACTGCATGGATGATTTTGAGATTAGGTTTTGAAGAACGCTATAAAACTCTGATACAACCTTAATTGTTACTTGGGTAGTTGAAGTTTGGCCAACGGATGGCGTTTCTCGTTGGGTTGTCGACTGGAATGGATGCTTTCGTCGGTGGTGTTTTCTGCGAATGCTCCACCGGTTTGCTTGTGAATGGTCCAACGTTTAGCGTGGTTGTCGTTATGGCCAACGGGTAACACTACTTACACGATTTTTTTTTCGACGGATGCTCAAGATGCTTCGACGGATTGTGGAACTCGACGCACGTAGCTTGATTAAATGGACCAATGCATGAAGAAGCTCTTCGGATTGGTCGGTTGATGACAGGATTCGTCGAAATGGTCAATTGATATTGACCATGGAAGGCGCGATGAATTCACCAAAGAATGGCGGTACTCATCGGATTGCAGATGGATTGTTCGGTCGCCGGATGACGTGGCCGGTAGGAATAGCTGACGGATGGTGTTGCACTCGGTCGTTATGGTCGACGGCTAACACTCGCACGATTAGTCGACGGATGGCGAAACTCGCAAGGATTGCCGATGCATCACGGGGCGCGTGTCGAATTGACCCAAAGGCGAATGGTTTCGTTAGGAGTGCAGGCTCTCCAGCCAGCAAAAACTTCACGCCAAATGAAAATTTGCTATGAACAATCAACTGTCAATGCCGAAACCTAAGAGGTGTCTTCGCATTCTTCGCTTTCCGGTACATCCTTCCGGCGATCGTCCTCATTCCAATCCGTTCATCAGTTTTTGTAAATCGAAGTCAAAACCATTCTCACATAGATAGATATACGTTTTTTTGTAACGCTTGACGGTTACAACACCTCACTTATCATTTCCTTTTCGTACATCACAGTGAGGAATCAGTAGTTTTCCAGCCAAATAACCCGTTCATAAAACCAACATTTTTGGCTATATTACATTTTCGATCGTATAACCTTGTTGCTCGTTCGGTCAAATCCGCTATTCATTCCGTTCGGCCTAATCACATTTTCGGCAGTATGACATGTACCGCTAAATTCAATTTTTACTGCATGACTTATTCAACAAAACAACATTTTCGGCCGACTGATCCATTCCATTAATTCTTGCTATCCGCTGAATGACTTGTTCGGTTAAAAGGCTTCTTCGCCCTAACATCTTATTTGAACGATCGAAATATTCCGACAAGTAGTTTTAGGCCTAATAACAGTTTCTGCGAAATGGAAATCGACAAAATGACTCTGCATGCAAAAAAACTAGAGAAAACTGAATTATTTTGCTTATGATGCTATACTAGTGGATTGGTGTGTCATATCCGAAACATACACACTTAATTTGTTTATCCAGGATCTCAGCAAATTGTTCAACTTTAAGTCGAGCCCCAGCAAACATGTTTTGCGCTGAGATATCTTTCAAATTTGCTGAACATCATAGAATAATTTGCCGAAACCCAGCTAACAAACCAAATTTTTTGACGGAATATCATTTTTTTTTATTTTGCCGAGCACACGGCAAATGTCCTATTCAGCCAAATGTCCTGTTCGACCAAATGTCCTATTCGTCCAAATGACCATTTCGGCAAAATGTCTTATTCAGCCAAATGTCTTATTCAGCCAAATGTCTTATTTGGCCAAATGCCTTTTTCGACCAAATGTCCTATTCGGTCAAATGACCTTTTCGGCCAAATGACCTTTTCGGCCAAATGTCCTATTCGGCCAATTGTCCTATTCGGCCAAATGACCTTTTCGGCCAAATGCCCTATTCGGCCAAATGACCTATTCGGCCAAATGACCTCTTCGGCCAAATGTCCTATTCGACCAAATGTCTTATTCGGCCAAATGAGCTCTTCGGTCAAATGACCTTTTCGGCCAAATGTCCTATTCAACCAAATGTCCTATTCGGCCAAATGTCTTATTCGGCCAAATATCCTATTCGACCAAATGTCCTATTCAACCAAATGTCCTATTCGGCCAAATGACCTTTTCGGCCATATGACCTATTCGGCCAAATGTCCTGTTCGACCAAATGACCTTTTCGGCAAAATGTCTTATTCAGCCAAATGTCTTACTCTGCCAAATGTCTTATTCGGCCAAATGTCCTATTCGGCCAAATGACCTTTTCGGCCAAATGTCCTATTCGGCCAAATGTCCTATTCGGCCAAATGTCTTATTCGGCAAAATATCCTATTCGGCCAAATGACCTTTTCCGCCAAATGTCCTTTTCGGCCAAATGACCTCTACGATCAAATGACCCTTTCGGTCAAATGACCTTTTCGGCCAAATGTCCTATTCGACCAAATGTCCTATTCGACCAAATGTCCTATTCGGTCAAATGTCCTATTCGGCCATATGATCTTTTCGGCCAAATGTCCTATTCGGCCAAATGACCTTTTCGGGCAAATGTCCTATTCGACCAAATGTCCTATTCGGCCGAATAACCTCTTTGGTCAAATGACGTTTTGGCCAAATGTCTTATTCGGCCAAATATCCTATTCGGTCAAATGTCCTATTCGGTCAAATGACCTTTTCGGCCATATGACCTATTCGGCCAAACGTGCTATTCAGTCAAATGTCCTATTTAGCCATATGAAGCGAAGTGGAAATGTAAATGGAGTGCAAATGTCCTGAGCGGAATATTAAGACGCTTCTACCACGATATATGAAGTGTTCGGGGCCGACGGCGCGGCACTGGTTTTTCGGGTTTTTAGTTCAAACACTGAATAAGACCTTTTTATTTATGTAACACTATTTAGTTCTTACAATTATACTTTTCTTCTACTATGTAACACTTGTTTCTTATAATTACACTTTTTCCCTAGAAAATTAAACTCAAATATTATCCATTTCAACGGATTTCGCACTATTTTCCGTATGAAGTTTTCACAAGTTTCTAACACTTTTTTTCGATACTTATCAAGAGACTCTAACACTGATTTTCAATTTTACCGCGACGGACTTTTTAACTGTTCACTTTTATCTTTTTCAAGAAGTTAATTAATTTAAACTTAGATCTCGATTCGTGCACTAGTCACGAGTGTCGATGTGTCTAAGGGACAACCCTGACTCAATTGGAGTATTCGGTAGGCCGGCTAGGGAAACCTAGAAAGCGCCGAATTCCAATAAAGGTGCTGCTGAATATTTGGGACTGACCCCGAGCTCAATTGGAGTATTCGGTAGGCCGGCTAGGGAAACCTAGAAAGCGCCGAATTCCAATAAAGGTGCTGCTGAATATTTGGGACTGACCCCGAGCTTGGAAAAGCGCACGGTATTTATAGTCAATCCGAGTTCTGAATTTCATAATGATTTCATGAATTGCATCAGACTGGACTTTGGACCCCACGAAAGATCCGAGAATCCTTAAATAACGTAACCATTTTCCTCATCCCACATTTATCTATTCAGACTATGTGGTTTTAATTTAAACTTCGTAAATATCCTCAAGTTTTGGCTTCCATTCATTACTCAACTTTGCATTCTTTATGGATGCTCCCTAAAGCTCTTTTGCACGAAACGCTTCATCAGCTTATTTGAAAAATCCATAAATTCCGAAACAACTTCCTTTTGATTCCAAATTTTTACAATAGTTATTTAATTTCTTGTCATAAGTTATCTAATTCAGCCTTAATATTGGATTTCCATACTTTACGAAACTTTCCCCCTTTTTTGGATGTCCCCTCTGAAATTCTTTTGGAAAAATTCTGCTCTCTTTCCACTCTCTAAAACTCTCTTATTTCGAGCACACATTCAAGTGGCTACTTCAATTTACTAATGTATTATTTCGTATATCTTTTGTATAAAATGAGTATCTCTAAGTCCTACCCCTTTCTTTACACCTAAACTTGACCATTGCTGTCTCACAGAGTAATGTTCAACAAGTCTCAAATGTTTCATAATGCATGATACTACTAAACCAACGGAGTTGTGAAAACCTTCACTTAAAAATCTGTATTCGAACCCAGCATGGGTTCTTTGTAAAACAGCGCACCATACCGCCGAGCTATTAACAGCTACCGCTTGTATTACTCTTTGATTTTAAGTATACTCTTAAAAATCAATCAATCAATTGTTTTCTCTTTCTTTCAACTGGGCTTTGAAATCCCCTTTCCCTAAAGAATCATTACCCTTCGGGTCGGCTCTTCCTTTTCCGAAACACTCAGACCCCAACATCAATATTTCTTTTCAAGTTTATATTGGTAAGAACAAAATCATGTTCTCTCTGTTTTTCATACTGGGCAACAAATCCCTTTAGATCAATACACCTGTATACGTGTATGTAGATTCAATGAAGACTCTTATTGTCTCTATCATTTTGGCTAAGTTATTATTCCGCGCTCCTCACCCAAACAAATTCTTTCCTTAGTGTCCTATACATATGCGCCAATGCATCATCATCAATGACGATCGCGGCTATGTACCGCTATATCGTGCACTGTCCAATATGTGAGCACGTTTGAACATGTCAATCCACCGCGCTCCAGTTAAGTAAATCTGACTAAGCTGTTTTCGACGGTTTCGCCAAACCGTGATAAGGGTATGCGATATTTCACATAACTTTTAAATTGATGAAAAGTGAATTAACCCAACAATTCCTATATGCAACATTTTAAATTCATGTTGATTGCTTAAATTACTTTGCGTTGAGTAATTGAATATATTCGGCCTTGTTTTTACAATATCTCACTGCCATCGGTATTTAAAATTGTTTTAGGAAGGTGTCGGCACATAAGGCTGTGCATATCCTTCCATCCCATCGAGTTGAGCATATATAGTAGATTATGCTCAATTGTTTGCGCCGGAAAATCCGAGTAAATATATCGACCATTTCAATTTAACGGTCAAAAGTAACATGAATTATACTGTCAATAGTGATTTTATGTCACATTGACCCTTAATAACGTACTTGTCGTTCCATTACGTTAAGAAAGGTAATGAACGTTTTCCTGCGTACAATAATTGCCACTAATAAAATTGAAATATGATGCTCCATATGTGAATCGCCGGGCGTTGGTCCCTCACCAGTGGCAATGTTTTTGCCCTCTTGTATCTATATTATTTCGTATGCACGATCGTTTATTTTAATTTGTTTTGGATCAGCTGATCGCAAGTAAATGGGTCAGCTGAGTCTGTCTCAAAGTTTTACGCTTTCTTCTATGTTTGGTTTAAAGATTCCTACGATATATCCCGTGATCTGATATGAGGAGTGATGAAGGATATCAAGGCCGTTCATCTCCTCCCACACAAACGAGGTGAAGGTTCATTAAAAAAATGATCCTTCGCTTGTTAGGGTAGGCCAAAAACATATATATTTTTCAATTATATAATCATTCAATGGTCCGTTGTTTATCAATCATTAACTATTATCTGTCATATTTGAATTTTACTTTCGGTCGAGTTTAGTGTTAGAATCTCTTGATGTTATTCGTTCTGTATATGTTTTTTATAAATTCTTTTAATAATAATTTCTTACAAAGTTTACTTTTGGATCTTTGATATGGTTCAGCTAACATTTTTTTGTTATTCTTCAACGCTTCTCTTGACCAAGATTTAAATACATTGATACGTTTCTGAGTTAATATATATAATTATTCCACAGTATTTTTCATGTTCCCTATTATTCTTCTAATTTATGATAACCCTTCTATTATATGTTCTTCTAATTTAATTCGTACTCTTTGTGTTATTTCAAAATTATTTTTCACCCGTATCTTAGTGTTATATCAACTTATTTTATTATTAAAAAAAAACTTATTTTTTTGTTTGTTTGTTTTCTGACCATACTGCATCTATTACGTGTTCTTCTAATCTATCAAATCACCCTGTTATATCCCTTTTTTTTTCTTTCGTCGTGTGACCATTTTATTTCCTCTAATCTTTTAAGTATTCTCATATTTGCACATAAACTTTCTCGAGAGTTTCTTACCTGATGATGCCTTCTCGAATTGCCTCGCCTTTACTTGGTGTTGCTCTTGCGTCCTCGTAATCATTCGTGTTGTTGATCGCTTGGTTGGTTGTAAATCTTGAGTGCAGGGTGTGTTCCTAGTCTGCTGTTTGATTGTTCCATATCGTCTTGTGCTTTCTGATGCCTTAGTTGTTTCGCCTCTTAAGCTGCTCCTCTCGTGTGGGTACCTTTGTACTGCCGTCTATATTTGTAGTCTTCGATGAAATTGTTTTGGCCAAGCCATGATGATATTTTGGTAAATGATGTCTATTGTTTGTTGTGTGCAAAAATTGCTGTTGTACCGGCCACTTGTATAAATCTGACGTGATATCTCCAGCGGAGTAGAAGTAGCTCTGCTCTAGTTGTATTTCAATGATTTTCTGCATGTAACATTGTAATAGTTTGACGTTATTACAGTGCCTTTTTCAATAGTTTTAAGCTGCTTCCGTTCAGATAAGTTGCTAGTTAGCAAGTCGTGATGAATTGACGTGTGTCACACTGCTCAAATGTATGGATTCTTAGATGTTGTACCGTTATCATGATGTTCGCATTGTTTGTGTTTGATTCGAAGTCTTTGTTGTTGCTTTTTGAATTTCGCTGTGTATTGGCTTCAGCTTGTGGAAATTTTGATTACTTGATAAGTTGCCTTTGTGTTAGACCCGCCTCCGCTGTAGTTTTAGGACCTCTGCTTTGAATTGACTTTTTGGGGGCGTTGTTGAATTGTTGATTGTTCTAAAATTTCGTCTTAACGTTGTTTTTATCTTTGTGAGGCGACTTGTATCTGCTCGTTCCGTCATTATTGTGTTACTTTAACTCTTCCAAAATCATCTCCAGGGGTTGAATTAAAATCTCTTCTTGCACTTTCGGTTGTGTATGATGATGCTCCTGAATATGTCCTTGCTTTCAGCTTTGTATAATGTCTTGTCATTCACTTATCTCCAATCGCCTTGTTGAATCCGCCTTTTTGTTTTCGTATGATGCACATCCGTCTTCGCCTGTTATTTGTCACTTTAATTCGTATTGTTGATTTCGTATGATGTATTTAACACTTTCACTTCCTGGTTGAGTTCGCCTTCATTGTTAACCTCCGAATATTTCGTCTTCCGTCTCCTGATCCCACACTCTCGATCTTCAACCCACCGTATGACCCGTCGTTCCGGTGATACCAATTAACTATGGTATGTATATCGTGAGCCGTTGATGTCGTCCTTCTCTGCTAATGTCGTCTGTTCGTCTTCGCTGGATGTTATCTCGCCCGTCCGACTCTCGAGTCAGTTGTGCACATTTAAACTTGTCACGCACATATAGAGACAATAAAATAGTCTTCCTTGTGCCTCCGCCATGGCAGGACGGTTGGGTAATCAAACGAGTCTCATTTATCATCAAAATCACACAACGTAAACCAAAAGGGTCCTCCCGTGCGCGAACACCTTCTTTAAAAGAACGCGTCTGCCCGGTATAAGACGAAGGGAGGGGTTACGCCTTCTTGAAATGGATGCATCTGCCCGGTATAAGGCGAAAGGAGTTGATAATGCCTTCTTTAAAAGAACGCGTCTGCCCGGTATAAGGCGAAGGAAGGAGTAACGCCTTCTTTAAATGGATGCATCTTCCCGGTATAAGGCGAAAGGAGCTGGTAATGCCTTCTTTGAGTAGATGCGTCTGCCCGGTATAAGGCAAAAGGAGTTGATAAAACCTTCTTTAAAAGAACGAATCTGCTCGGTATAAGGTGAAGGAAGGGGTAACGCCTTCTTTAAATGGATGCATCTGCCCCGTATAAGGCGAAACGAGTTGATAATGCCTTCTTTAAAAAGAACGTGTCTGCCCGGTATAAGCATTCATTCTTTAAATGGATGCATCTGCCCGGTATAAGGCGAAAGCAGTTAATAATGCCTGCTTTAAAAGAACGCGTCTGCCCGGTATAAGGCGAAGGGAGGGGTAACGCCTTATTTAAATGGATGCATCTGCCCGGTATAAGGCGAAAGTAGTTGATAATGCCTTCTATAACAGAACGCGTCTGCCCGGAATAAGACGAAGGGAGGGGCTACGCCTTCTTTAAATGGATGCATCTACCCGGTATAAGGCGAAAGGAGTTGATAATGCCTTCTTTAAAACAACGCGTCTACCCGGTAAAAGGCGAAGGAAGGAGTAACGCCTTCTTCAAATTGATGCATCTTGCCGGTATAAGGCGAAAGTAGCTGGTAATGCCTTCTTTGAGAAGATCCGTCTGCCCGGTATAAGGCAAAAGGAGTTGATAAAACCTTCTTTAAAAGAACGAATCATCCCGGTATAAGGCGAAGGAAGGGGTAATGCCTTCTTTAAATGGTAGCGTCTGTGGAAGGAGGATATAATGCCATATATAAATGAATACGTTTTCTCGCTATAAGACGAAAGGGAGAAATAAAGGATTATTCATAATAACGTCTATCCGTAACAAAGTAAAGAGAGGAGATAATCTCCTAATTATATCTGGCCCGTCTGCCAGATAATAAGGTAATAGGTAATAGGTAATAGGTAATAAGATAATAAAGGATTTGTAAGGGGCAATTGAAATTTTGAAAACTACTTCTACATATGCTGGGAGGCCTTCCTTAGCAGTGCGGGAAAATGCGTGGCTGCCAAGCAAGACTATGCTGGAGGAGGTTGTGTTCAACTAGGAAATTTACCGAAAAATTTGTTTTTCCACTTTTTTAGGTATAAAAGTTTTAATGTGTTAATCTTGTGTTATACGAATGCAATAAAATGGTAAATTGACTTAGAAACTTCGCAGGTAATAATTATGGAAGTGCTGAATGAACACTAAGCTATTATTATTAGTATTCCCCGAAATGGTGCATTCCGCGAAAAAGTACAAACCGCCAAATATCGTACCGCGAAAAGTTACAAACCGTCAAATGTTATTCCGCGAAATGTTCAACTGCGAAAATGAATTCCAGGAAATAGTTTCCGGCGAAATTTTTTACAATCAAAGGATTCACTTTCGTGATAAATGGCGTAGCACAGGGCGATGTGGTGCCATGGCCGATCACTTAAGGCTCCAATCCTTCCACCAAAAATATCCCTAACCTGTCCGCAGAAGCTCTCCAACCCCGCTTCCGAAATTTTCGGATTCCAGGTCACCCGAACAGTGGAATCTTTTAGAAATTTCTTCAGAAATTCTTTTAAACATTCCTTTGAGCATTCCTCCAAGAATTTCTTCAAAAATCCATTGAACATTTCTTCGGAAATACCTAAGGGAAATACTTTGCGTGTTTCTCCAGGAACTTCTACATTTTTTTTTTTAAGAATGCCTTCTAAAATTCTTTTAGGAGAAATCATTCGGAAATTTGTTCAAAAATTTATTTAGGAATTTCTTCAGTTATGGTTTAGGAAATCCTTCAAAAATTCTTTTGAGAGCTCCGCTAGGAATAATTAAAAAATTTCCTCCAGGAAATCCTTCGGAAATCGTTTTATAAAGGCCATTTCTTCCGAAATTCCTGCAGTAATTATTTCGAAAATGTTGATGGAAGATTTTTAAGAAAATTTATAAAAGATTGAAATAGCAAATACTAAAGGAATTTTCGGAAAAGTGTCTAACAAAAAATTCAAAGGAATTTGCAGATGAAATTTCCGTAAGAACCCTTGAAGTAATTTCCGAATGATTTTTAAAAGAATTTCTGAATGTTTTCCGAAAATTCTTCATAGGAATATCTGAAGGTTTGATACTAATTAAATTTCCGGAGAAATGTCCGAAGGAGTTTCCAAAAAAAATTAAAGAATTCTAGGATGATGTTCTTAAGAAATTTTAAAAGGATTTCTTAAGGAGTTATTGGAAGAAATCCATTGAGAAATTCCTGCAGTATATGCTAAAGGCATTTCTTGAAAAAGTTCGAAAGAATTCCTAAACTAATTTCCGCAAGAATTTCCAGAGCAATTTCCAAAAGAATATTCTAAAGGAATTCTCCTAAGGGAATTTCGGAAGTTTTACCTGATACAACTTAGATGCCTTAGAATCTCCCGTAGGAATTCTGACCAAGAAATTCTTCAAATAATTCGTTAAGAATATTTCTAAGAAGGAATCTGTACCATTTCGTCGAAAGACGTTTCGTCGAATGACATTTAGTCGAAAGACATTTGGTCGAAAGAACATTACGTCGAATGGACATTTGGTCGAAGGGACATTCAGTCGAAAATGAATTTTAATCCACTAGAGGCGTAGGACATTTGGTCGAATGACGTTTGGTCGAAAGAACATTACGTCGAACGGACATTTGGTCGAATGGACATTTATTCGAAATCAGATTTTAGAAAGAAGAATCTTCGTACATTTTGTCATATGAATTTTGGTCGTAGGACATTTGGTAGAAACCGGATTTTCGAATCGAATCTTGGTACATTTAGTCTTTAGTACGTTCCGTCGAATTGATATTTGAAGGAAAAGAACTTTAGCCAATAAACGATTAAAAAATAAATTATTTATTCCGGTTTTTCTAAAAGTCATATAACCATTGCTCCAATATTGTCCAAAGAATGATGGGTTCATAAAAACAAAAATAATACGAAACGGCGAATATTCCGAAATTATTCCAGACTGGATATTGACTTCGGCGAACCCCTCTAACCGACTACATTGAATCTATACCACCTGGCCAATGAAATGTAATCGAATAATGCTTCGTATAGTCGAATAGACATTACTGCCGTTATACGCATAACTGTATCATGTACATTGGAGATCCCAGCAAACATGGGACAAATATGGCTATGACGGCCAATAATTAACGAATTATGGTTGGAAGACAATTTTATACTGAACGATGTTAACGATCATTCAGTGATTTGCGTTCGATCATTTAGTAGTTTGTCAATAACTCATTCCAAAAGCTGATTTTCAAAATGTGTTGTATGGTGGACTTCTAGTGCGAAGGTTTTTCTACAACTTTGCCTAATGGTTCGTTATTAGAATTCAACTAATAACGTAGTTAGAGCGCTAGTTGCAGTAACTTAAACTAAATGATTGGAATTTTGTTATCTTTTAGTCTAAGTTACTGAAACTATAGCTATAACTCCGTTACTAGTGGAATTCAAACAACGAACCATTAGGCAGAGTTGTATAAAAACCTTCGCACTAGAAGTCCACCATACAACATATTTTGAAATTCAGCTTCTGGAATGTGTTATTGACAAACTACTAAATGATCGAAAGCAAATTACTGAATGATCGTTAACATCCTTGTAACTGAACTAATTATTCTATAAATTTTGAGTGGAAGAAAAGGTATCAATGAAAAGAATATGTAAATCATTTTCATTCGACCAAATGTCAATCAATCAAATGTTCCAAAGCCGACTATGATGAAGTATTGGCAAAATAACATTGATATCATTGGTCACCAGGGTCTCTAGAAGTTTCTATTAGCTCAGGTAAAAATCCTCATCAGCTTCCGTACTCGTTTCTTCCGCTACTGATCGAACTTCCTCACGTCCACTGAACTCCTCTAATCAGTTTATTCATGTATCTTGTGGATTATTTATTAAAATTTAATCAAAAATCTTTCGACTAAATGTCCTTTCAACTAAATGTCTATTCGACCAAATGTTCATTCGACTAAATGTCCATTTGATTAAATTTCCATTCGACTAAATGTCCTTTCGAATAAATGTCCTTTTGAATAAATGTCTATTCGACCAAATGTCCATTCGACTAAATGTCCATTTGACTGAATTTTCATTCGACTAAATGTCCATTCGAATAAATGTCCCTTCGACCAAATGTCCTTTCGACTAAATGTCATTCGACTAAACGTCATTCGACGAAATGTCATTCGACGAACTGTCCCAAAGCCTCGAAGAAGTACTCAAGACGCAAGTATTCCTCAAGGATTATTAAAAGGTTTTCCTATAGGAATTTTTGAAGGAATATCATGATATATTTTCATTTCTGGATCTATCTCGTAAGTAGTTTCCTTAGAATTTGCCGAAAGAATCCCTGGAGGAAACACCGAAGGAATTCTTGGATGAATGTAGAAGAAATTAAAGAATTTTAGAAATTCTTTCAGGAGCTCCTTCGAAAATTACTTTAAAAATTCGTACGGAAATTCCTGATCGGAATCACGGGTGCCGACGGAATGGAATATGTGAATGAATTTCTGAATTTCAGAAGGAAACTGCGGTAGAATTTTAGGACATTTTTTTAAAGAAATTTTCGAAAGAATTCCTAATGGAATTTTTGGAAGTATTTCTAGATTTATTTGCCGAGGATTTTTGAAGAAATTCTTTGAGGAATTTAGTAAAGAATCACTGGAGGAATTTCCGATGATTACTTAGAGAAATTTAGAAGAAATTTTCAAAGAAAAGCCTAAAAGATTTTCGGATAGATTTGGCGAAGCAATTCTTAAAGGAATTCACGGTGGAATTTTCATTAGAATTTCCGGAGAAATACCGATTGGATTTGCAAATAAATTCCAAGAATTTCAAATAAAATTTTCTCGAACTGCCAAAACTGTTATAATCGTTATAACTCTTATAAATCATCGTTATGATGCGTTCGTATGCAAGAATGGTAACTTGACTTAGAAACCTTACAGTTAACAACTGTGGAAGTACTTAATGAACACTAAGCTTCGAGGCTGCAATGTCCCGGTGGGAACATGACGTGAATCGAGTGGCGTGTATCGACGAGACGATTTTTAAAATTAAATACATTGCACCCGTGATAATTATCAGGAAACCTTTTTTCTTTACTTTCCAGGCAATACCTTCTGAATTTTGCCAAAGCTAATCTAAAAAATATTCCCAGATTTTTATTATGAACCGCATAGCGTAATGAAAACTGTAAATATTTCACCTGAGTTTCTCAATCCTGAAAAATTAATTTAGCCCGTAATCACTAGACCTATATTTCCCCCCAGTCGTGACTAATGCTTTCAATTATCTAAACGAGTAATAACCCACAGCCCTCATTCGAAATCTTTCTTCTCAGCTAAAGTTGAGCTGCGAAGCGCCAAATCAAAACAACAACACAATTCCCCGGCAAACAAAAATCTTCATAACCCAGTTAAGTAACATCGTGTATAGTAGTAGCGCGCCTAATCTCCCTACTCGTCCCTTCCAACTTCTGCCAGGCACAGAAACCCTTATCCCCGCTCATGTTCCACAGCTAGTGAGCACCTAAAGCTCTGCCGGTACGCGAGTTGTGTCTGTTGTTAATTACACCACACACGTAATCATCAACGCCGCGCGCCGCGGCAGCGGCCAATCAAACAACGGATCGCTTGTTTCGGTGTAAAACGCTGCTGTTGCTGTTGAACCACATCAACTGATGGTGGCGGCGCTGACTGGCGTTCGTTGGTTGGTTGGTTGGCGCACCTCAATTTTTCTTCAAGATGAAGCGCAGAGGAGAAAAAACTGGTATTTTCCATGCGGAAGTCGTGTTTTGCGTACCGGGCTTTCGCGGTGGATGGATTTTCCATCCGTGTTATAATCTTTGATGCGTGAAGACATTTTCGGCGCTATGAAGATTTGCAAACTGAACTTATGGTAACTGCGACATCATGCTGACGTATTTTAAATAGACCAACAATCCTAAATTTTATCGTTGGTAGTACCCGATGATGGAAATAAAATATTAAATGCTAATCAAAGCTCGTAGTTCAAGTTTAAAGCCACTAGTAAATAACTAACAATTTCCGAAATTAAGGAGTGGAGTACCTATATACAGTCAAACTTGCATGAGTCGATGTTCTATGACACGATATTGACTTATGGAAGAAAATTATGCCATATTGAAAAATATTTGGGTACTAGGGTACTAGCAATTATGCTACAGTCGACTCTCTATATAAACCGGTGCCAGCGAAAGTGGTACATAAACCATTTTTGTCAATTTTGGGTTTTTTTCACATTTTATTTTCTGGTATATATCACAATGGCCATTTCGTTGCCAGAAAAAGTGGTACATGTACAGTTCCACTCACTAAAATCAGCTTATTTTAAAGAAAATTTAGCAACATGACTGTTTTCACAACAGATTTTAATCCTATTTTGAATTTTAAAATAGTTTACTGCCGTTTAGAATGATTTTAAAAATGTACATGTACCATTTTTACTGTCAACGTTTTTCGGTTTCTGTTTCCTTTTGTTCCCATTAATAATGGTACATGTGCAATTTGTTCTAATAAACTTGAAATTTGTCATAAAATTCGCTTATTTTTTACTACTATCTTCAGGCACATCAGTCATAACATGTTGGTACAGTTTGGCTGCAAAAATTGAAAATATGAATTTATTATTCGATGTTTTTGGGAAAATGCGTCTCCTGAAAAATTTACTCAACACAGTATAAAAATGTTACAGCATATATGATGTAACAAAAAGGCTCCGTTCGAATCGACACATTTTTTCATCACTTTTTAAAATTACAGGTTGTCGTTACTATGGAGCTTGTATTCAATATTGCATACAAGAAAAAGTTGGATGTAAAGTTAAAAGTTATTGAACACAAAAATATGAGTTCAAATATTTCCATAGCGTGTTACTTTCAGATTTTTTAACTGTGTATGTAACATGTACCACTTTCGCTGGCACCGGTTCATCTCGATGTTCTATATCTCGATATATCTCCCTATGTCGATGGTTTCCTTGGTCCCTTCAATCTACATACATTTTGGCATTCTACATCTCGATATCCTCCCTATCTCGATGTGTTCTGATCATATTTTGTTCTGGATTCACTCTCCTTATGTCGATATGTTCAAATTTTAGGGCTACGAGACCATAACAAACAGATCAACAACATGAAATGATATTTGTTTTGTTGTCGTTTTTCATAGCAACGACATTTTTTGGATCTAGTATCACTTTCAATTTCCTTCCATTCCTCGATCTCTCTATCTCGATGGTCCCTTCAATATCGAGATGTGGAGAGGCGACTGTATATTGAAAAATATACTTTGGGTACTAGCAATTTAATATTCTTTTGTACAATTCCAATTTCAAGACCTACTTTATATGTACGAATATCATCCCATTAAACATCCGTCTTTTGCAAGTTTTTTGTTACTCCCTGAGTCATTTTAACCTTTCAGGACTACTTTTTTACGTTGATTTACCGTACAAATGTTTTTTTTTTCACTCCTTGCCAAAACTAAATAAAAGTAAATATATAACAGGCAAAACTTGTGAAGATATAACTAAAAAGCGTTAAAATATGTTTTTATGGATGTCCTAGGCCGTCCAAACTGTTTCGGAGTTCATATCCTCGAATGTATCAGGAAATATGCCTAGAAACAAATTATTTAAAGATATATGTCCACAAATCTCTATATTTCCATAAAACAAAAAAAACCAGATTAATCCACCGTGCGGTGATGGTGCCTTTCTCGACCTTCGTAAAATGTGTTTGCTTGAAAGTAGATGAGCTAGTAGCTAGGAGTAAAAAAGAAAAACTTCTTTGTCCGATCTATGAAAATCGGATTATTTTAAGCAAAGATATTGTAGATCCAGTTGAAAACGCGAGATTTCGGTTCGATTTTCAACTTGATCTACAATATGCTAATAAGAATTTCTACATTTTTTTTTCTTTTCCAATCTTTTTGATGTACATACCCCTGTTTTATGTTACCCAGTTATATATTTTAAGGATGTTTGGATGTTTGTTAAACTGAAGCTCTGACTATACAAAAAGAAAACGAAAATGTCATTCCCATCAAGCGAGCGGAGGGCAATATTTGTTATGATATAAATCTCATGACCGTCCTTCTGCCAATCTCCCGTATGAAGAGGGAGGAAGTGTATCAGTGTGGAATCATCCGATAGTTCGTTTTCGGAGAAATTATAGCCTTTCTGTACAACTTTGTAGCACAAGAAAGGCAAAAGTATTTTGGCCATAATTTCTAAGGTAATAGTCCAAGCTGGCCAATTTTCTATAGAAAATAATAGAATAGGATTCCGCGTCCATCAATCGATTGAGAGTAAGTGCATTAAACATGATCTAGACTTTTTACGCGCTTTTTATAACATAAAGCATTTTGGCCATAATTTTTGTGCCCATAGTCCGATCTTCCAAATTTTCAATAGAAAACAATACGACAGGATCCCGCGTCGAATGGAATTTGTTGCAAGTAAATCGGTTGAGGATAAGTCCCAAAAAAGTGAGCTAAACACACATGCATACACACACAGAGACATCATCTCAGTTCATCGAGCTGAGTCGATTGGTATATAACACTATGGGTCTCCAGGCCTTCTGTAAAAGTTTGGTTTTGGAGCGAACATATAGCCTTTTCGTATACTTTGTAGACAAAAGGCAAAAATGGTGTTTCGGCCATAACTTCCGATCCCATATTTCGATCTGGCCAATGTTCAATAGGACACATTGGGACAGGATTATGCGTCGAATGCAACTTGTTGCGTGTAAATCGATCAAGGTTAGGTGTCCGAAAAATAGGTGACATTTTTTGTGATTTTTCTATTAAAAAAAAAGGTATTTTGGCCATAATTTCCGATTCCATAGTCCAACCTGGCCAATTTTCAATAGGAAACAATGGGAAAGGATTCTGCGTCGAATGCAATTTGTTGCGAGCAAATCGGTTGAGGATAAGTGCCCGAAAAATGAGTGACATTTTTTACGCGATTTTTTCGTATGAATTTGTATTTTGGCCATAACTTCTGATCCCATAGTCCGACCTGGCCAATTTTCAATAGGAAACAATGGGAAAGGTTTCTGCGTCGAATGTAATTTGTTGCGAGCAAATCGGTTGAGGATAAGTGCCCGAAAAATGAGTGACATTTTTTACGCGATTTTTACGTATAAATTTGTATTTTGGCCATAACTTCCGATTCCATAGTCCGACCTGGCCAATTTTCAATAGGAAACAATGGGAAAGGATTCTGCGTTGAATGCAGTTTGTTGCGAGCAAAGCGGTTGAGGATAAGTGCCCGAAAAATGAGTGACATTTTTACGCGATTTTACGTATAAATTTGTATTTTGGCCATAACTTCCGATCCCATAGTCCGACCTGGCCAATTTTCAATAGGAAACAATGGGAAAGGATTTTGCGTTGAATGTAATTTGTTGCGAGCAAATCGGTTGAGGATAAGTGCCCGAAAAATGAGTGACATTTTTACGCGATTTTTACGTATAAATTTGTATTTTGGCCATAACTTCCGATCCCATAGTCCGACCTGGCCAATTTTCAATAGGAAACAATGGGAAAGGTTTCTTCGTTGAATGTAATTTGTTGCGAGCAAATCGGTTGAGGATAAGTGCCCGAAAAATGAGTGACATTTTTACGCGATTTTTACGTATAAATTTGTATTTTGGCCATAACTTCCGATCCCATAGTCCGACCTGGCCAATTTTCAATAGGAAACAATGGGAAGGATTCTGCGTTGAATGTAATTTGTTGCGAGCAAATCGGTTGAGGAAAAGTGCCCGAAAAATGAGTGACATTGTTTACGCGATTTTTACGTATAAATTTGTATTTTGGCCATAACTTCCGATCCCATAGTCCGACCTGGCCAATTTTCAATAGGAAACAATGGGGAAGGATTCTGCGTTGAATGTAATTTGTTGCGAGCAAATCGGTTGAGGATAAGTGCCCGAAAAATGAGTGACATTTTTTACGCGATTTTTACGTATAAATTTGTATTTTGGCCATAACTTCCGATCCCATAGTCCGACCTGGCCAATTTTCAATAGGAAACAATGGGGAAGGATTCTGCGTTGAATGCAATTTGTTGCGAGCAAATCGGTTGAGGAAAAGTGCCCGAAAAATGAGTGACATTTTTTACGCGATTTTTACGTATAAATTTGTATTTTGGCCATAACTTCCGAGCCCATAGTTCGATCTAGCCAATTTTCAATAGGAAACAATGGGGAACGATTCTGCGTTGAATACAACTCGTTTGTGCAAATAGGTTGAGGATAAGTGACCGAAAAATGAATGACACTTTTTTACGCGATTTTTCCGTAAAAAAAAGTATTTTGGCCATAACTTCCGATCCCATAGTCCGACCTGGCCAATTTTCAATAGGAAACAATGGAAAAAGATTCTGCGTTGAATGTAATTTGTTGCGAGCAAATCGGTTGAGGATAAGTGCCCGAAAAATGAGTGACATTTTTTACGCGATTTTTACGTATAAATTTGTATTTTGGCCATAATTTCCGATCCCATAGTCCGACCTGGCCAATTTTCAATAGGAAACAATGGGACAGGATTCTGCGTCGAATGTAATTTGTTGCGAGCAAATCGGTTGAGGATAAGTGCCCGAAAAATGAGTGACATTTTTTACGCGATTTTTACGTATAAATTTGTATTTTGGCCATAACTTCCGATCCCATAGTCCGACCTGGCCAATTTTCAATAGGAAACAATGGGACAGGATTCTGCGTCGAATGTAATTTGTTGCGAGCAAGGTTAAGGATAAGTGCCTAAAAAATGAGTGACATTTTTACGCGGTTTTACGTATAAATTTGTATTTTGGCCATAACTTCCAATCCCATAGTCCGACCTGGCCAATTTTCAATAGGAAACAATGGGAAAGGATTTTGCGTTGAATGTAATTTGTTGCGAGCAAATCGGTTGAGGATAAGTGCCCGAAAAATGAGTGACATTTTTACGCGATTTTACGTATAAATTTGTATTTTGGCCATAACTTCCGATCCCATAGTCCGACCTGGCCAATTTTCAATAGGAAACAATGGGAAAGGTTTCTGCGTTGAATGTGATTTGTTGCGAGCAAATCGGTTGAGGATAAGTGCCCGAAAAATGAGTGACATTTTTACGCGATTTTACGTATAAATTTGTATTTTGGACATAACTTCCGATTCCATAGTCCGAACTGGCCAATTTCCAATAGGAAACAATGGGACAGGATTCTGCGTCGAATGTAATTTGTAGCGAGTAAATCGGTTGAGGATAAGTGCCCGAAAAATGAGTGACATTTTTACGCGATTTTTTCGTATAAATTTGTATTTTGGCCATAACTTCCGATCCCATAGTCCGACCTGGCCAATTTTCAATAGGAAACAATGGGAAAGGATTCTGCGTCGAATGCAACTTGTTGCGAGCAAATCTGTTGAGGATAAGTTCCTGAAAAATGAGTGACATTTTTACGCGATTTTTACGTATAAATTTGTATTTTGGCCATAACTTTTGATCCCATAGTCCGATCTGGCAAATTTTCAATAGGAAACAGAGGGACAGAATTCTGCGTTGAATGCGATTTGTTGCGAGCAAATCGGTTGAGGAACAGTGCCCGAAAAATGAGTGACATTTTTTACGCGATTTTTACGTATAAATTTGTATTTTGGCCATAACTTCCGATCCCATAGTCCGACCTGGCCAATTTTCAATAGGAAACAATGGGAAAGGTTTCTGCGTTGAATGTGATTTGTTGCGAGCAAATCGGTTGAGGATAAGTGCCCGAAAAATGAGTGACATTTTTTACGCGATTTTTACGTATAAATTTGTATTTTGGCCATAACTTCCGATCCCATAGTCCGACCTGGCCAATTTTCAATAGGAAACAATGGGACAGGATTCTGCGTCGAATGCAATTTGTTGCGAGCAAATCGGTTGAGGATAAGTGCCCGAAAAATGAGTGACATTTTTTACGCGATTTTTACGTATAAATTTGTATTTTGGCCATAACTTCCGATCCCATAGTCCGACCTGGCCAATTTTCAATAGGAAACAATGGGAAAGGATTCTGCGTTGAATGTAATTTGTTGCGAGCAAATCGGTTGAGGATAAGTGCCCGAAAAATGAGTGACATTTTTTGCGTCGTTTTGTGCGCACACACACACACACACACACACACACACACACACACACACACACACACACACACACACACACACACACACACACACACACACACACACACACAGACATCACCTCAATTCGTCGAACTGAGTCGATTGGTATATAACACTATGGGTCTCCGGGCCTTCTATAAAAAGTTTGTTTTTGGAGCGATCATATAGCCTTTACCGTATACTTAGTATACGAGAAAGGCAAAAATATCCAGTTTAGAATAAACGTAAACTATTTCAGGGTCTCCAAAACGACCTGAAGCTCAGAACATGATCAATCAGGTCCTGAATAATGTATTCGTGCATCGTTGAACATACCAGCAAGTCCATTGAGCCGATAGGATTTATCGAGCTGGTAGGATTTATTTTACTAGCTACAGTGGACCTTCCACTGTGTCGATCTTCTTAGACTCGATGTCGGCTCGTGGAAACAAATAATGCCATACTAAAATATTTTCTTGGTTACTCTGATAATCCGTTCGATCTATTTTCCAAGAAATTTTTGTTCCACATCTCGATATCCACTGTATTATATCTCGAAAGTCAAAACGTCCTGGAGCTCAGATCATTTGACCTATCCAATGACTTGTCATAGGACGAGTTCGTACTATCCCATTTAATATCACCACTTTATAGTGGTGGAAAAAATGAAGTAATGTTACTAAAAGCTCAAAATCTTTTTCCGTTTCAATGATCCAACATATGAATTATGTTAAATATGATATCCCACCCGATCAGGAATGCATAACAAAATTATAACTCAATTCTATCAATTGTTGTTATTTAAAACAACGTGTGTTATAATTAGATAATTCGATAAAAATGTGTCTTCGGCTAGTTTTATTTCATATCAATTAGTTATACATATTTTCACAAAATAATTGCTAACATTTTTTGTGGACATTGGAAACAAATTGGAGGTAATCACCTTCACTTGAACCCGCTCGATATTAAAACATAGCTGGAACAAAGTTAATTGCCTACATTATGGATAGAAATCCGTCGTGGTAGCGTACCAGATTTCTATCCGTGATGTAGGCAATTACCTTGAAAGTAGAATTTTACACAGCCAAATTATATCAACGTTTGTTATAATGTTGATATGAAGGTATCAACTTCTGTTTTAATTGTGTTACGGCTAGAGGTATGTTTGATATAATTTTTGTTATTTTGACAACTAACCAGCCAAATTTATAACACATTTTGTTACAATATTTTTCTGAAATAATTAACTTCCCTTGTAATAATTTTGGTCGAAACGACATTTGGTCGAAGGAACATTTTGTCGAATAGACATTTGTTCAAATGGAAATTTAGTCAAATGGACATTTAGTCGAATGGACATGTGGTCGTATGAACATTTAGAAGAAAGGACATTTACTCGTATAAAAATGTAGTCGAATGTAGAAAGTGTTTGGTCAGTAATAGGTAATTATTTAAATGGATAATCCGGCAATATATTTTTGGTTTAAATTCAAATAAATAATCCATAAGATACATGGATAAACTGATTAGAGGAATTCAGTGGACGTGAGAAAGTTCAATTAGCAGAGGAAGATACGAATACGGAAACCAATGAGGAATTTTCTCCTGAGCAAACAGAAACTTCTGGAGACCCTGGTAGATTATAGAAAAATTAAAAGCTACAGAAATAGCAAAATATTGGGTCCGCGACGTTAGACATAAGGACGTTAGGCATAATGTACGTTATGGATAATGGACGTTAGGTATAATTCTGCCTTCTTTATGTCATAGGCTATTGTTTGGGTTATTTTATGCCTAACCTCCATTATGCCTGTTCTGGCAGCACTGATGCGGACGAACGTCGGCTCGGTTTGCAGAATCCAGAGGTACAACTACGGTCGAGACAATGACTATTGTCGAAAAACAGTGATGTGGCAAAAACGTGTCATGGCTACTGTAATTTATCTTTAATTAGCCAGTTGAATTGTTGGGCTTAAGTTGTTATTGAATACACGTTAGCATAGGAACTTTGGCTGATATATATGAATGTAAATTAGTGAGACGAGAGGACCAATAGGGTCGCATAATCCGCACTGTGCTTGGTATATACTCCCTATTCTAATCCACAGATACGATTGATGGTTACCCACAAGTCCAATAAGCTCTGAATTCATAGGAAAATTAGAAATCCCGTAAAAAGGGACGGCTAGGTACGAATTTGTTGTAAGATTTCCTATTATGGTCAAATGAACTCATAAACTTATATAGCGCCATTGATCGGTAGGGCTCTAAATCAGTAAGCTAGACCAAATGTATAGATTACAACACTTTTTTTTCGCATATCATATTAAATAAAGATATTCAAATATAGGCCCTTTAGGCAAATTGAGCCAAAAGCATATCTAAATGTCATCATCTGAATGCCAAAACCGGAAATTTTCTTAACCCTTAAAGACCCAGACGAACGGATTTTTTTTTCAAATGGCTCGCATTTAGCACCTGATCGTCGAAATATCTCGCGATATCTTTTGTGTTCAACGGGAATAAATATATGTTCTTCCTATAATTTTAACATCAGCTCAATATTCTAGACGCTTAAAGCCTGAAATTTATCAAATAAACCATCAAACCATCTCGAAAATATTTGTAAAGATTTCTGGTCAATTCCGATGGTTTCACCATTTGAGTAGGGTAGGATTGACTGAATTCAGTACCGGATTTGGGGGTCACAATCGTAAAGTATAGGCTATATCTTTGCAACTACGATTTGTGCAAAAGTTCTATGCTATGCTATGCTATCATATAAAGTTTACATCAAGATCGTCACATTCACAGGGTAATAGTGGCTCTGAATTAATATTCCTAATTTATCTATACCACATTCAATTTTCCATTATCACATACACACTTAGCATATGTTGTATAACAATCATCAACACCTGACCTGTTGGACAAAAAATCATCTTCTAATAGAACGTTTTTTGAGTCAATTTGCGTTACTAATATTCATCACACACCAAAATACAGTACCTCTTATAATCTACGCAAATCATCGCACATTTGTTCAGAACCAGTATAGGATTATAAACATTCATAGTCTTACTGAAATGTTCATCTGTTTATTCTTGGATTCTTATAAAATTTTTGTCTTTTTTGCTTTTGTATTTTTCTTCAAATATGAAAAGCATTATAGTTCAGAAATCTGAAAATCTTGCTATTTAATACCTACAATATTTTAATAACGAAAATGTTATTAGACATTTAGAATCTTAGTGTTAACATATTTTGTACAATAGAAACTTAGTAATACATGAATCACTTGTTTGAGAAACTGCATATATCCTTTTTACACAATTCCTAGAAAACGACAAAAAATTGTTTTTGAACAAATTTTTCATTTTCTTCGAAGCAGATCAGTAGTTGTTGGCAATACTCAATGTCCTGTTACACTTTCAGTACGGAAATGGCAAGCAGTGCTCCATAATCTCCGTAATCTTCAAAGTGCGTGTGGTAGTTTTTCAAAGAAACGAACAAAAAATCATACATTTCCGAACTAAGTTTTTTTTTTTGCCAGATTACGTTATTTTGGACAAGGCTTCAGAATATATAAAAATCTCATTTTGCCCCGAAAAAAAAGAAAAATCTTTTAGAAAAAAAAGTTCGTTGTACGAGAAAGGCAAAAAAGTCAGAATACATATTCATATTAATCAAAACAATTATGTTATTATGTATGATACTGCCATCCGTCTTTTTATTTCATCTTTTTAGAAATCAAGAAGTCTATTTCTCGAACTTTGACCCAGAATGAAGCATATTCCCCGATCTAAACCAGAACATCTCTTGAAGAGCTATTGGTTTCCTATCTCTGAAGGAATAAATCTAAAACTAGCTGGCGTTGAAGAGAGGTCCTTTCTCGTCCAGGACATGGAATTGAAACTTGGTGAGAGAATTCCATTATATATATTTACCAAATTATGTTGAAACTATATGATTATATGCCATAAAAAAACCATCAGGGCACCCGATTGAAGCGATTTGGGTAGGAAGAGTGGAATCGCCAACTTCCTACTGTTAACATCTCGTGGATAAAGGGCGGGCTCTTCTCCCCATCTATTGGGTCAATCTGGGAAACGAGGGCTAGATTATAATATTGTAAGTAGGAACTTTCTTCTGGAAGGAGATTCTCTATTCATCCCGTGCAGTGGCGTAGCCAGAAAATTGGTCTGGGGGGGGTTTTCTGAACATTTTTTTTTTCCAAAAAAAAAATTTCTTCCCAAAATTTTGTCTCTGGGGGGGGTTTTATACCCAAAACCACCCCCGTGGCTACGCCACTGATCCCGTGGATTCGCATAAGTGTTTCTGCTTATGGAACCACCCCACCCATTTTTGGCCCTTCATACAGGAGTCTGATGAAATACAAACAGTAGTATAATCATGATCGAATCGTTTGTCAGATATGGCCAGTGCTATCGGCAGGCGCCTTGCTACAATAGATGGTAGTATCATCATCATCATCATCATCATATTAAATAAAGATATTTTTTCTAGCTTTAAGCTGCTAACTATAAAAGCTGCTGTGAGATTATTATCCTACCGACCAACAAACTCAAAGATTTGAGCAGGATACCATCTAACGACGTCTATGACTGCGGTGCATGTGAGCGACCGAATTCCGCTGATATCGGCATGGTAGCATGCGACGGGTGCAGGTACCATTACGCTTGTGCCAAAGTGTCTCCCGGAATTCAAAATCGATCGTGGAGATGCAGTACTTGTGCACCTCAACCAAAGACTAATTAAGACGTCACTGTAGAGCTCTTTCGAGGGACCACTTCTAGTACTGCATTTGGTCCCTCGGTACCCAAGTTTGACATTTCAGAGATTCCCCCATTTTTGATCTACCTTGCGATGAATTTGCATCAGTGGTAGTCGATGGCAACGACGATTAATTCTCGTTAACTTTCAAAAGGTCCTAAGTAACATTTTTTCATGAATTAATTTGAGTACCTCAATCAAAAGCTTTCATGTTGTTCTGTTGATTGCGCTATTCAAATTAATTCATGAAAAAATGTTACTTAGGTCTTTTGAAAAGTTAAGCGAGAATTGTTTGAGTCAAAATAGTTTGTTTGTTTTGCTTGTAAAAAATGTAGTTCAAAATATTCTGTAATATTAAATGAATTTACTATAAAATTCCGTCGGAACAATGTTACAACTATTATACAGGATTTCTCATGGAAAATTATGCATGATCTGTGGTTTTCAACAAATATATGCATGGTATATTATAATTACAGTACTTCAAAACAAAATAGCCCATTGAAAAGAGGAATGGCAAAATTTGTCTTAGTAAACACTCAAACTACAAGACGCAGTCTTAAAAAAACCATTGATTGGTCTGATATCTGTACAGAGAAAAAGCGGTCTTTCATGTTCAAACTATACCAACCCATACTAAGTTTCGAAAGCACACTAATGTAATGACATTAAGTCAATCAATCTACAATATAACTATTGTTGTTAAAGCTTTCTTGGGTTATATACATGTCGACAATATGTGGAAACATTTTAAAGGTTTTCCCAACACATTTAATTACAACTGGAAACATTCAGACTTCAACGACTTTTCTTTTCCAGTCACACAGGGCTAAGGTTTCCGTGCTAAAGGTTCCAAATGTTAATCAAAATACCAGAGTAACCGTTCCGGCTTCCCGATTGATGTGATCTCATTTGGATGCGCGATATCTACAGGGTGATAAAATAAACCTTTTGTGGATCGACCTAGACATTTGTGAAATATCAGATTTGTCGACAACTGGGCAGAACAGACTCCTTATAGAGTACTTTCAGCGAGCACTCAACTCAAAATGGTTATATTTCCATCGTCTGATATTATTTATAAGATTACTGATTTGTTTCCTCCTTTTCACCCTGAAATAATAAATAAGTTATCCAGTTTTAGGTACCATTAAAGCGATTTCTTAAAACCAATCCTGTTTCAACGGTGCATTATGTTTTGACTTTCCAAACATTTACCAAATCGCCTTGGCAACTATGATGAAGTTAAGGATGAAGTAATAGTTGCTTAGTTTTTTTATAGAGCAAGGTGATTTCAGATGGGGGTATGATATTTTCTATGCTAGTACTGCACGAGCGCAAAAAAACTGGGCAGTTGTATGGGACATGAACGTCTTAATTAGTCTTTGCCTCAACCGTCTTCGGAAGCAACCGGAGCAAAGAAGAAAGGAGGTAAGAAGCGGCATGCGAGTTTGATTGTTCTCGGTGCGGCATCGGGTGAGATTCAGAAGCTAAGCGCCTTGAATCAAAAGAGACTTCCGAGAAGTCGAAGAATTCTGAATTATTGAGGACGTTGGCTATCCCCAATCCGGATCCGAACTCCCAAAAAGCATCCAGAATTACGGCTTTATTGACATGGAACCATGATAAGGCAAAATCTTCCAAATCAAGCAGTTATACAGCCAGAGATCGTGCGCAGCTAGCATTACAGCGATTGGAAGAGAGTAAATTACAGGAGCGATTGAATTGAAAGAGGAACGATCACAAATAGAAGAAGAACGGGTTCGCCTAGAAAAGGAAAAACAACTCAAGGATCAAAAGCATGCCAATAATCAAAGGAACTGGCGATGCAGGAAAGGTATTCACGAGAAAAGTTCGAGTTGCAGGAACAATTGGTAGAAGAATCTGGTAGCCAGCTCTCAAGCCGAAAAAGTAGGACAGAGGAATGGTTAAAAACCCAGCGCGTGCTGAGCAAGCGGGGAAATGTTTGGCCCGGTTTAACGGTTCCAGTTCAACAACAACAAGGTTACGATGGTCGAGAGGCAAATGATAGGCGGAACGCTGTGGATTCAGATTCTTACGATCGAACTCGACAGGAAAAGTTGAAAAATCATGATCATGCTATCAGGCTATCAGATCCAATGGTAGTTTGATACAGCAGTTTGGCCGCCTGGGAGGAGTAGCTAACGGTTCCAACGGGGGGAGGGACTGACTGCCAATAAAATATCGGCGAGACGGATCTGGCCCAAGAAAGTTCCAGTATTTTCGTGAGACCCCGATGAATGGTCCATATTTGTGCGTAGCTATGAAACAGCTAACATCGCGTGTGGATTTTTAGACGTTGAAAACATTATACGTCTTCATGAATGCTTGCGAGCACCGGCACGAGAAGCCGTGGTCACTAAGCTAATGTTTCCTCAAAATGTGAAGGTGATCGTGGACACGCTGCGACGATTATATGGCAGACCACAGCTTTTGGTGAAAAACCTTTTGAACAAGGTTCGTTGTGTGGAAGCACCGAGGCCTGAAAGATTGGATTCCCTCATCATTTTCGTATTGTAGGTACAACAGCTATGCGACCATCTGGAGACCGCAAATCTGAAGGAAATATTAAATACTGATGGTCTGGTTCTGATACCCTCTATTCTATTTTTCGGAACATATATATAAAAAAAAGATATCAATGTTATTTTAACATTGTCATAAGACGAGTTTGTACAATCCCATTGAATTTCACCACTTAGTTGTATCTTGACAGATACGTATTTCAACCTCAACAGTAAGGCCTTCTTCAGTGTCTCGTACTTGACTCGACTTGAATTCAATGGGATTGTACAAACTCGTATTATGACAAGTGAAGACATTCCACTAAAAAGCTCAAAATAATTTTCTTAACAAAATGTTATTTTGCCAATACTTCATTGTCGGCTTTGGAGCATTTCGTTGATATACATTTCGTCGAATGACATTTGGTCAAACGACATTTCGTCGAAATGACGTTTAGTTATGGTCGAATTGAAATAGCTTTCTTATCATTTTCATTTTCAGTAATGTTGATCATTTATCGACATTTCTGCATTGCACCGCATAAACTGTCCATTTTGGCTGTCATTAGTGGATTCCATCGTGTATGTCCTTCCAGGATCCAGGGGTCAAACTAGATATGCAGCCGCTCAAACATTGATCAATTGCATATGTCATTCAAAAAATAGTAGTTCGATTTTTTTTAAATTTAGATATATCGAGAAGTAAAAAGACTGAAGTGTATCAAAATCCTGAATTGTAAATAACTGAAACAAGTTGTTAACAAATTAGTCCTATTACACTAAAATCTGATTCACGAATAGTTAATGATAAAATTGATTCATCAAAATCAGAGAATAATGAAACAGTTTTAATTTAAATGACATTTTGAAATCAGGTAGTGATTAGTGTCGCTGGTAATTGATTATTGAATGTGCTGTTTGATTAGCGGCAAACGTAGAATATTTCCATTTTATTCCACTGAAGTCGATTTTTATACGGGCTATTCGTACCGAATGAATCCAAAAAATCGCATTAAAATTCATTTTTTAACATTCACTTTTTCATTCAAGCCCGTTCACACCGCCGATAAAAGCCAACGGCGCGCTGCTGTCGCCGGGACAAAGGTGACCACCACGCCACTGCCGCCGATGATATGACCGACGCACAGGTCTATGTGGCATAAATATATTTGTTCCATGCAGAAATGCAGCAGGAATATCCACTATTCCTGACATGTTTACATACATGTTTTACCATGTATACGATAATGCAGATAAAAATATGCCGGATGCGAGGCTAACATTTTCTCACGCTCCCCACGGGACATCTCACAAAGGAATAGGTCCAAAAATAGGTTCCTCTAGACGAGGGAACTTTTCAAAAACTCGCTCAGGGATTCATCCAGATATTTATCCGGGAATTTCTTCAGGGACTACAAAAACCATCCAAAGGTTGCTCCGAGAAGCTCTCAAGGGATTCCTCCACGAATATCTGCAAGATTTTTTCAACGAATCCCTTCAGGAATTCTTCTAAAAGATCATTCAGTGATTCATCATCTTTTTCTTATAACGCTCCCTCCTTTACACTGCCTCTTTTTACGTCTTTTTAAGCTCCAAACTCGAAATAACGCGTCCTCGTTTCAGCCCCAATAGAAACAAAAAAAGGTTTCAACCATTTGATTGAGACAAACTTGAATTAGTATCAGTGGTTGTTTTGTAGAAAGCCTGTTGCAAAGAGTTAAAGCAAAGAAAACCTGTTGCGACAGTCAAGGCCTGGAAGTCAACCTCCGTAATGAAGGCAGCTACGGAAGAATTACCAAGTTGTGCCACCCCATTTTGATATATGTTTACATTAAAAGTAGTTCTTGTTATTGTCGTCATGGGCGCCAGGTAATCTACGGACTCCATAAAGCCATAATCTAAGAATCAACCTCTGTAATGGGGGCAACTATTAACACGCACGTCCCAACGGCAAAACTCAAAATTTAAACCCTCAGCCGGATTTTAACGGATTTTCAAGCAATCTTCTGGAATCAATCGCAAAATTCCTATAGTTTTTGGAACCGAGGTCAATTTTTGTGGAATGGCCAATTTTCATTCAATCTTGGAGCCTATCTTGCGACATGTCAAACTTCATGATTTTACAAAACAAGTACACTGGAGCACATTTCGGCGATTTTTGATCGAACTGGTCACTCTCCGGGTACTTCCAGGATCTGGTTCCCTCGGGGAAGTGTCCACTTTTCGTTCAATCTTGGAACCCATTATGCGACATGTTGAACTTCATGATACTTACATACTTACACAAAATAATTCAGCACACCCCAACAAATAGTTTAAGCTGAATAATCTAGTGTTTTTTTTCAGCTGGAGAAGACCATTTATGGTTGAATAAGCGCTCAATCAGCTTCCAATGTTTGTTGGGACTGTAGGCTTTTTTGAAGGATTATGATCAAACTGGTCACCTTCCAATTGTTCCTGGAACTTAGCTCCCCTGGGAAATGGCCACTTTTCGTTCAATTTTGGAGCCCTTCTTGTGACATGTCAAACTTCATGATTTTACAAAATAAGCACACTGAAGCACATTTCGGCGGTTTTCGATCGCTACCTAGCCAAATTTTGAACAGGTGATCAGTTACCTTCCGGGTGTTCCCGGAACCTGGCTCTTATTGTTCCTGAGCTGTTGGATGGCATTCATAACTTCTCTCACTGCTGGAATCATTTCAATAATCATTACTGTAGGCCTTCATTGCTTGTAATCTCATCACTCAGTATATGCTGTTTCCATCTCGGTCTATAGCGTTCTACGTTCTGGCGGTTCCCTTGATATAGCGCAACCGTGCGCGCTGCGTCCTTCTCCTACAAAATCTGTCAGACCTCTTCAGAGAACTCTTCAGAATCTGTCAGAGTTCGAACCAATCGTTCTGTCGACTTCTTTCCACATACACTACAAGTTGCTCTCCACTACGACAGTAATGGCTGCTCTAACTGTACTCTATAGCAGGCTCGAATAGGGGCACCATCAAGCCATCATCTTTCGGAAACATTGCCTAGAAATGTTGCACATTGGTGACATCAGATTGTATCAGTCGCTCTAGGTCGTATCGAGGTGACAATAGATATAATGTGGCCAGTACGATCGGAAACCGTTGAAAAGTGGTTCAGTGTATTTATAATGTAAAATCATGTAGTTTGACATGTCGCAAGATGGGTTCAAAGATTGGACCGATAGTGGTCACTTCTTCAGCGAGGCTAGGTTCCGGGAGCACCCGGCAGATGGTCAGTTGGATTAAAACTATCGAAATGTGCTTCAGTGTATTTATTTTATAAAACCACGAAGTTTGAAATGTCGCAAGATGGGTTCCAATATTGACCGAAAACTGGCCTCATCCCAAAGAAGCAAGTTTCCGGGAACATCCTGGAGGTGGTCAGTTGGATAGAAAACCGTCCAAATGTTTTTCAGTGTACTTATTTTGTAGAACCATGGATTTTGACATGTCGAAAAATGGGCTTCAAGATTCAACGAAAAGTGGGCACTTCCCCAGGGGAGTCAGGTTCCCAGAACACCCGGAAGGTGGCCAATCGAAAACCATCGAAATGTGCTTCAGTGTACTTATTTTATAAAATCATGAAGTTTGACATGTCGCAAGATGGGTTCCAAGATTTAACGATATTTTTTTTTCTTTATTGGTGTGTTTTTTTTTATTATAAATTAAATTCAACACGTCCAATTGAACGAAAAGTGACCACTTCCTCAAGGTAACCAGACCCTGGAAGTACATGGAGAGTGGCCAATTCAATCAAAAAGCACCGAAATGTACTCCAGTGTACTTGTCTCGCAAATTCATGAAGTTTTACGTGTCGCAAGATGGATTTTGAAGCCGATCTGAAAATGGTCATTCCTTCCGGGAGGGAGGTAACCCCAGTACTCACGGAATATATTCGAAACCTTGGCCATTAAACAAAAATTGATCTCGGTTTCTAAAACCATAGGAATTTTGTGATCGATTCCAGAAGATTGCTTGAAAATCCGTTAGAAACCGACTGAGCTGCATGGTAGTCGACGAACTCCATAGAGTCAATTAACAAGATGTGGCACCTCATCTTGATATGTGTTTGCATGCCAAGTAGATCTTGTTATTGTCACCATGGGTTCCAGATAGTCTACGGACTCCATGGAGTCAAGATCTGCAAATCAACCTCCGCAACGGAGGCATTAGTTCTAGTTGCTGTCATGAGTTCCAGGTAGTCTATGGACTCCATAGAGTCAAGTTCTGCGAATCAACCTCTGTAATAGAGGCAGTTATTGAAGAACATACAAGTTGTCTAGCTCCATCTTGGTGCATGTTTGCATTCCAATCCAAGTAGTTATTGTTGTTCTCAATGATTCCAAATTGTCTACAAACTCCAAATGGTCAATATCTGCGGATCAACCTCTGTAATAGAGGCAGTAATTGAAGAATTAGCAAGCTGCGTAACTCCAAATTGGTGTATGTTTGTAGTCCAAGTAGTTTTTCTTGCTGTCATGGGTTTTATATAGTCTATGAACTCCAAACAGTCAAGATCTGCGAATCAAACTCCGTAACGGCAGTAGTTATTAAAGAATAAACCAATTGTGCAACCCCATCTTGAAATTTGTTTGAATTCTAAGTAGTTCTTCTTGTTGTCATGGGTTCTAGGTGGTCTACGAACTCCATAGAGTCAAGATCTACAATGAATGATTACCAAAAAATCGTGAAGCTCTAGGATAAACTTTTGGAATTGGCCGTTTTACGAATGTTCCGGATCTTCCGGAGGACCGTTTCTGGGACATTTGTAGGTCACAGAAGGCTTTAACTATTGATAGCCCCCACAATTTGCCAGAATGAATGGTTATCAAAAATCGCGAAGCTCTGGGGTAAACTTTTAGAATTGGCCAATTTTACGGAAGTTCCGGATCTTCCAGAGGGCTTTCCGATGATCGCTCGAGCGATAAATTTGTCAAGAAATGGCATATACAATATAGCAAATACAGTTGGGATCATCAGAGCACATATTTGCAAGCAATTTCATGTTTCATAACACGAAACTCGATAATTTGGTGCCAAATTGAGAAGCTCAAACAGTACCTCTCCAGCACAGGTTCCCCAGGGACTACAGTGGTCAATTTGATCGAAAATCGGTTGAAATTTGAGTTTTTGTGATCAAGATGAAATCTTGGGTCCAAATGGACCCCAATGCACAATGTGTAACTTTTTTCTAATGCATTAGGAAGGTTAAAGAATAAACAAATTGTGCAACCCCATCTTGAAATATGCTTGTATTCCAAGTAGTTCTTCTTGTTGTCATGGGTTCCAGGTGGTCTACGAACTCCAAGATCTACAGGTAAAGTCTCGTAACGAAGGCAGATACTGAAGAAATACCAAGTTATCACAGAAGGAGTTTTAAAAAAAGGCCAAGGGGAATCCCTGAGAGACTTCCCAATATATTATCTGACGAAATACCCAAAGGTGTCCCAGAAACAATTTCTGGAATAATCCCTGATGAAATTTCCAAGGAATTCTTGAAGAAATCCTAAAAAAGTATTAAAAAGAATAGTAGAAGGATCAAAATTAAATAATAGTGTAGGAGCTGGCCTAACAGGCCCTGGAGTAAATATATCTGTTTCAATGGGTAAATGGCCAACCGTGTTTCAAGCAGAAATACAGGCAATTATTGAGTGCACTACCGTTTGCTTACGACGTAACTACAGATATGCAAATATATGTATTTTTTCTGACAGTTTAGCTGCGCTAAAAGCGCTGAAATCAGTGACTTGCTCATCAAGATTAGTTTGGGAATGCATTCAATCACTCCAACAGGTGGCTCAAAATAATACATTGAATTTATTTTGGGTTCCTGGGCACTGTGGAATTGAAGGTAATGAAAAGCTGACTTGTTAGCAAGAAAAGGATCTTCCAAACTATTTGTAGGTCCAGAACCATGCTGTGGCATTTCGGAATGTACTCTTAAAATGGAACTAAAGAACTGGGAAAAACTGAAAATAAATGAAATCTGGAATAATACAAGGACAGCACGACAATCAAGGAGATTCATAACTCCAAATGCAACAATAACTAAAAAAGTTTTGAGCTTATCAAAAAAAGACTTATGTACATTCAGTGGGCTAATAACAGGTCATTGTACCAGTAAATACTATTTAAAACAACTTGGGGAGCTGGAAGACGATATCTGTCGTTTCTGTAACTTTGAGATTGAAACTTCGGAACATTTACTTTGTGATTGTACAGCACTTTTTCATAGAAGAAGAAACATTTTTGAGAAGGGTTTTATTGGACCCTCGGATGTTTGGATAACTTCTCCCAACAAGGCAATAAACTTCATTCGTTTAATTATACCTTACTGGGATAATAATCATAGTCAGTAAGTTCAAATCACTCTTCAATAGTGTTTTAGACTATCTAACTTCTACTATACATTAAAACGGGGCCCGCCACAATAGATCAAATATCTGGTCGCAGTGGATATTGTACCCGACAGGAAAAAAGAATAGTAGAAGGGATTCTTGAAGGAACAACCAATTGCTAAAGGAATCCCATAAGACATACACGAAGGAATACCTGAAGAAATTCCCTGACCAAATCCTCGAAGAGATCACTGAAGGAATCCCCAGAAAAATTTCGGAAGAAATTCCTGATAAAATACCCGAAGGCGATCCTGAAACCATTCCTGGAAAAATTTCTGATCAAATTTTCAAAGGTACTCCTGGATGAGTTACTAAAAAAAACTCTTATGCTCACGCACGAGTGCTTGAAGAATTTCTCTGAAAAAAATCAGCTCACTGAGAGAATTTCCGTGAATTCTCCAAATGGACTGCTTTTTATTTTAGTGTTTTATTAACTTTTTCACATTTATCGAATTGAAATCTTATCTCAACCTGCCAATTGTATGAGTGTATCTTGTGCAGCAAGTAGGGTTACTATTCCTGGACTTTATCTCATAGCATCGATATTTATCCCACGAAAAACAAAGCAATAATAAGGTATTTGATTTGTTTCTTATTTTTTCTGTTTTTTTCAGCAGTGAGCGAGCACGCATGTTAGCAAAAAGAAGCGACGAAATTGGTACCGCATTTTTTTATTTCGCGATGAGATGAATATATGTTCAGTGAGATGGAAAAGGGAGCAGTTGCTCTACAAAGGATATTGGATATACTTTGTCCAGGGAGCCAAAAATGTTGCCCACCCGACAACATCCTGGGCTGGACCGATCATTGTTCTCGCCATCTCCGGATTAGACCTGTGCGCCGGTCATATAATCGGCGGCGGCGGCGTGGTGGTCACTTTTGCCCCGGCGGCGGCGGCGTCACGGCGGCGCGCCGTTGTCTTTTATCGGCGGCGGCGGCGGCATGAACCGGCGTGGATGAAAAAAATCAATGACTGGAAAAATCAATTTTAATGCGGGTTTTTGGAGTCATGCGGTTTTGATTCACACGGTAGGAATCGCCCGTATACAAATCGACTTCAGTGGATTAAAATTGCAATATTCTACGTTTGCCGATCATCAAGCAGCACATTCAAAATAGTGAATTGTCGGCGACACTAATCAATACCTGATTTTAAAATGTTATTTATGTTAAAATGTTATGATCAACATAAATAAAACAAAATACAAGCTGAGTAAGACTGGGGATGACCAACCAAATTTAATATTTTTCCTGAAATTTGGTTAAATATGCCAAAACAGTTCTTGATGTAGTCCCTGAAGGAATTTCTGGAGGAAACTAGAATTTATTTAAGGAATTTTCTACAGACATTTCTTATTAAAGTTCATAAGAAATTCCTTCGTAAAATTCTATGAGAATTCCTACAGAAATTTGGTAATTCCTTTAGCTCATGATGCAGGAATTCATTCGGAAATTTATTCAACAATGAACTAATTTCCGATGGAATTCCTAAAATAGTTTTCCAAAGGAATTTCCAAAGGATTTCCTGAAGTAATGTCTGAACAAGTTTATGAAGGCAATCCGGCAAGATTTTTGAAGAAATTTCCAAAAAAAAACTTTGGGAACTGAAGGAATTCTCAATGAAAAATCAGTATGAACCCTTCAGGAAAATTTCGAAAAAATCCTCACAGACATTTTCAAAGTAATTCCTAACAGAATTTCAAATAAATTTCCGAATAAATTTGTTATAGAGCTTTGAATGAATATCTGAAGGGACCCTAAAAAACAAAAGAAATGAAGAATGTTGTGAGGGAATTCCTGAGGAAAATGTCCAAAAATTTCATTCTACATTTACCTATATCTATTCTGGTACATTCCGTGTTATCCGGAGGAAAACCGTATTTAATTTCATATTCCAGGTTGCTCGTTCTTGGGCCGCCAGTCGCCAGTCTCCCTGCACACCAACTGCACGAGCATCTTCCTCGATTGCGCACTGCCACCGAGTGCGGGGTCTACCCCGGAGCCAACGCCCTCTTCCATGCTCTCGGAAGGTTTTTTGCTGGTCTACTATTCTCCACCGCGCAGTATTTTCTGCTCAAATACTTCGAGAATTCGATACCGTCGTCGGGGGATGTTAGTGGGTCAAATGGGGGTGAGAATGGGTCACTGTTTCAACTACTTAGAATGCTTGTAGAATGGATTGAATGTGTCTGAGGGCAAGAAGACTAAAATATAAGAAACCTTTTTGAACGATTTTGCTCTACGACCTCCAGGCTGCCGGTGAGAGCGATGACCCATTCTCACCCCCAGACCCATTGTCACCCCCGATGACGGTAGTTTGCATCTTTTTACCAATGTCATTTGGCCGAATATACCATTTTGCCGAACAGACCATTAGGCCGATAGTCATTTGGACGAAAGGGTCGTTTGGCTGAAAGGGTCGTTTGGCAGAAAGGGTCATTTGGCCGAAAAGGTTGTTTTACCGAAAGGGTCGTTCAGCCGAAAGGGTCATTTGGCCAAACGGGTCTTTAGACCGAAAGGGTCATTTGGCCGAAAGGGTCGTTTGGCCGAAGGAGTAGTTTGGCTGAATAGGACATTTGGCCGAATAGGACATTTGTCCGAATAGGACATTTGTCCGAATAGGACATTTGGCCGAATAAGACATTTGGCCTAATAGGTCATTTTGCCGAATAGGTTATTTGAAAAATGAGAAATAAGGAATGAGAAGAGAGACGTCTCAATTCTCATTCCTCATTTCTTACTTCTCACTGTAAAAAGTGAGAAGCATGAGGTGAGTAGTGAGACGTCTCTCTACCCACTTCGCACTACTAAGTTTTCACAGTGAAAAGTGAAAAATGAGACGTCTCATGTCTCACATTCTACAATGAGAAGAGAAAAATAAAGAGTGAGAAGAGAGACGTCTTACTATTCACCTTACTGTGAAAAGTGAGTTGTACGAAGTGGCATCTCACTATTCATTTCATGCTTCTCATTTTTTAGAGCGAGGAGTGAAAAGCGAGACGTCTCAATTCTCGCTTTTTGCAGGGAACAGTGAGAAACTGAAGTGAGTAGTGAGACGTCTCACTTCTTTTTCTTAATTTTTCTCTTCTCACTGTAGAAGTTGAGAAACGCGAAGTGAATACTGAGACGTCTCACTACTCACTTCGCGCTCCTATTTTTTTAGTGTAAAGTGAGACGTCTCTCTTCTCACTCCTCATTTCTCTTTTCTCACTGTGAAAAGTGAGTAGTTCGAAGTGGGTAGTGAGACTTCTCACTACTCACTTCACGCTTCTCTCTTTTTACAGTGAGAAGTGAGAAATGAGGAATGATTTTTTTTATGTCTTTATTTGTGTGTTTTTTTAAATATTACATTAAGTTCAACACAAAAGAAATGAGGAATGAGAATTGAGACGTCTCTCTTCTCACTCCTAATTTCTCACTTTTCAAATGTTCTATTCGGTCAAATGTCCTATACGGCCAAATGTCATATTCGTCCAAATGACTCTTTCGGCCAAACGACCGTTCCGGCTATATGACCCTTTCGGCCAAATGACCCTTTCAGCCAAATGACTCTTTCGACCAAACGACCCTTTCGGTAAAATAACCCTTTCGGCCACATGACCCGTTCGGCCAAATGACCCTTTTGGCCAGATTGGTTTCGGCCTAATGGTTTGTTCGGCCAAGTGGAATTCGGCCAAACGACCCTTCCCCTTACATAGGTAATATTGTAAGTGTCTGTAGGTAGCGTAGCTTCCTAAAGTAACCAAAGAATTTACTGGAAGATTTTTCAAAGGATTATCCGTAAATAAATCTCTATAAATTGCTTAAGGAAGATTTGAAAAAATCCCTAAGATAATTTCAGGAAAAAATGACAAGGAGCTTACTCAGGAACCCCTAGAGAAATTAAAAATAAATCCAAAAAGTATCTTTTGCTGGAATTTCCCAATTAATTTTAAAATAAATTCCTAAGCTAATTTTCAAAACTTGATGAAATTTCCAAAGTAATCCGTAATTAATTTCTGTAGGAGTTTTTAGAAAGTTTTTGGAGGAATTCTGAAACAATTTCCTAAGGAACTCCTCACACATTTTCCGTAGAGATTTCAAAAAGAATTTGTGTTTCTGAACGAAAACTTGACGAAATGTCCAAAGGAATTTGCGGAGAAATCTAAGACTATCAAAAGTTCCTTCAGAAGCTACTTTGAAAAATCCTTCAGGAGTTTCTTGGATATTCTTTCTGGAACTTGTTCAAGAATTCTTAAAGAAATTTTGTCCTAGAACTTTGCAAGGTATACCAAATGAGTTCTTAGAAGAAATTCGAAATTTTCGGATAAATATCTCAACGATTTTCCCAAGGTTTTCCTTAACAAATTTCTGAAAGAATGCGTGGATGACTTTCCGAACTAATTCCTGAGGGAAATTCCAAGGAATATCCGAAAGAATCCAAAAGACTTTCTGGAATTCTTTTCCGGAATAGTTTATGTAGGACTCCCTGATGCAAATTCCTCCAAATTTTTTTTTCTAAAAAAAATCCGCCAAGAATTCCTTTTGATATTTCTTCATAGATTTCTTTAAAAGTTTCTTCGAAAAGCCTCCAAGATTTCCTCGTAGATTTCTTCAGAAATTCTTTCGGAATTTCTTTCCGGAAATCCTTTGAAAAATAATTAGAGAATGAAATAGTTTTCAAAGGAGTTACTAATTGAATTTTCGAAAGGGTAAGACAAAAAAATAAGCAACAAACACTAAAAAGTTACCAAGGTATTACTGAAAGAATCTCGGAATTAACACTTGAAAGCATTTTCGGAGATATTCCTGCAGGAAGTTCTGGAAGGATTCCCGTAGAATGTTTTAAAAGAATTGCTGGAAGAAGTTCCGAAGAAGTTCCTTGAGAAAATTTCTGATTTAATAAATTCATGGAATAATTGCTGAAAAAAATCATAAGGAGGAATTTCCGAAGCAATTCTTAAAGAAATTTCCGAAGGAATTGCTTAAAAAAAGTGTTGATAAATAATTTCCGAAGAAATTCTTTATAGAATTTCCAGAGGAATTCCTTTTCCGTAGGAATTCCTGAAACATTTTTTTCGTATACATTCCATAAGGAATTTCCTAAAGAAATTCGTAAAAGATGTTCTGAAAAAAATCGTTATGGAAATTCTGAAAGAATTTTCGGAGAAAAAAGAATTCCTAAAGTAATTTTCTTAGGTTTTTTTTTAGAAAACTTTGGAGGAATGTACAAGGAAATATACCAAACGGTTTTGTCCATAATATTCAAACATTGATTTCAAAATAAATAGTTATATTGGACAAAAAGCTAGAAAATCATTCACAGTAGGGATTTAATTATTTTGCTGAATTGGTTTCTCAAATAAGTAAACTGTGCTCATAACACAAATCAAAAAAGAAAGAAAACGGATTAAATTAGTGGCCTGGTTGATTTTAATTTAAAAAAAAATATTGGCAAGATAATTAATGTGCTAACTTACCTTGAAATTCCTGAACTGCAATAAATTAACTGCACAAATGCCAGATTCTATAAGAATGGGGGTGCTTTGGGCATGTATCTAAGCCATCACAAAAGCCACATCAAACATAATTTGCGAGTCACCTACAGGTTTAGGTGCCCGACTGAATGCCAAATCCAAGGCCTGGCTTAGACGAATTCCAATTCCAATTCCAACAATGGTAGACTAGATAAAGCCGCATGCAAACTCATAAACTAATCAACCAACATATTTCTTGATCCAGCAGACAATGTATTTCACCACACTGACTTAGAGGCACCATCTCGTAAGGTAGATTTGAAATTGAATTCTGACGATTTCAATCTTTTCACCATTCATGAACTATCATAAGACGAGTTTAGTACTATTCCAATTAATTCCACCACGTTGTATTGCTTTACAGATATGTATTCCGTCTTCAACTGCAGGGCATCTTGAGTGTCTTGTACTTTACTCGACTCGACTTAAGTTAATTGATTTTTTTTATTGCGAATAGTCATCGGCGTGGCAAAATTATGATCGGCGGCGCGCCGACCCAAAATCGTCGGCGGCGGCGGCGTGAGTAAAACCACCGGCGGCGGCGCACAGGTCTACTCCGGATTGAAAATCCTGCGCATTTGCTTGTAGGACACTGAAGACCCAGAAACTGAAACGGAATTGAAACGAAGGAAACGCATTTGGCTTTACTTCCCATCCGAGGAAAGGCAGGACCAGACATTTTACGTTTAAAAAAAAATTGTTAACCTAGATCGAATCCAGGCCCACCGGAGTGAGAAACGTACGTGAGTGAGTGAGTGTACGTTAAGACATTTTCCACTGGACGATAATAAAGAAAACAATACACAAACCATCCTTAGATTGCATTGGTGATGTGCACTATGGTCCCAACAAAAGGTCTTTCATACATTGCATTTTGCCTCAGCCAGGGAAGATAAAATGTTTTCGCTTTGAAAAACTTCTCATCTGAAAGTTCTTTGCTTCAAGGCTTTATCTTTTTGCGGCATTTTCATTAAACACTGTAATGGTTATTGCTAATTTGCTAATTGTTTGTTTTAGAAGGACATTCAATCCGTCTTATGACAAGTGAAGACATTCCACTAAAAAGCTCAAAATAATTTTCTTAACAAATTCAATCCTATCTATCTCCAAATAAAATTCAATAACTCATACAAAAGACAAAACGCTGCAAACTCAGAAACGGAGTAACAATTTCGAATAAGTAAAAACTTTCTTCGTGAAGTGGAATCATCAGGTCAAAAAAAAATAATCCAGGTTTGTGATGCGTACCTACAATCGATCCAGGCAGCAAACCCCCACCGAAATCAACCGACCGACACATTTTATAGGGTAACGGTACTAATAGTGGAGGTATTAGTAGACCCACATAAAAGATATTTTGTTTTAATTGATAATTATTGGAAATTTACAGCTTTAATATCTCAGACAATATATAAACTAATGGATTTGCTAACAAAAATGAGATTGGTGTCATTTAACATCAACAACTACAAAATATTGCTTGCACAACTAATGGGTACACTGTTCCTTTAGTAGCGGTAAAAAATAATTTTGGTTCCCATAGTGGTGCTTTGCATTAATTTCTTATGAGACTCGCCACTATTGGTACAGTTGCACCACTATACTGCCGCTAACCGCAAGTCGAGCACATCTGTATATGGAGGCCCATATACAGATGTGCTCGACTTGCGGTTAGCGGCAGTATAGGTGCAAGGGAGTCAATTTTATTAAGGAAAATCATTGTTTTCAATAGTTTTTCAAGTGAAATCTTAGGATAATTTGCAACAGGATATTTAAAGCACGACGCATCAACTGAAAGCATCGTAAAATGTATAATTCTGATAAATCTCATTAAAACCCCACTTCCTCCGCTATTGGTGCTACCTACACTAAGGGTACGGTTACCCTACTATCATATTGAATGAAACAAAAAAACAACAATGACTGCAAAAGCGCAGATAATAGTTCAGAACGCACCTTGAAAAGCGATCAGTTGAATTAATATTGCATTGATCAAACGTTAATCACTTCCATTTATAAATTGATCACGATCACTTCTGTTTCGATAATTATAAAATCGTAAAACCAATTTGGATTCCAGCAATTTAATATTCTTTTGTTATTTCAATTTCAAGGCCTACTTTATATGTATGTACGAACATCGTCCACGGTGTGTTTGTCCGAAGAGGCTTATTTTCAAAAAATCAGTATCTCTAAAACACTCACTACACGAAAGTTTAGGGTTTCCTCTTTCACGTAGGTGCATTTTTAAAATGTTCTATCGGGGGTCATTTTTCCATACATTTTTGGGGGAGTTAAATCGGCTATCATTTGAGATTTCTAAGGAGTTTGCACCAAAAATAGTGAAAAAAAATAAAAATTGTTCTAGATCTCCCGATAGAACTAAAATGTAAAATGTAATATCGTTTACCCACTATATGAAAGAGGAGATCTTATACTTTCACATGGTGGGTGTTTCAGAGATACTGATTTTTGAAATATAATATTTCCTCATAAACACACCGTGCGTCCAATCAAACATTCGTCTTTTGCAAGTTTATTTGTTACTCCCAGAGCCATTGAGGCATGGTTCTGCATCCCAAGATGTCCTCAAATGTGCTTGATACTGGTTCCCCAGCATTACTCAACCACTCGTCAGAGAAATTAATGCAGTTGAATACGTCAACTTATTCCTACGCCATGTGGGGCATGATCTCTGCCAGCCAATTCACATGGCCATCATGACCATGGCCCGCTACACGCACTCATAATCTCTTTACTTGATCGGTACTTATGAGCAACACTTTCTGCAGCAGTTATTCTACCCAAACGGCCTCAAGCCTACTAATTTTCAAGAGGCTAAGATTTTCTACAGGTTTTGTAAGGTTTTGTGCATAATTGTGCGACTATCCGACACTCTTAGTATGAATTCATATTCCTTCCACGATCTATGATTTATAAATAGCAATTAGTTGATAATTGGTACGATTCGTGTTACGGCAATTCTAAGGTGACTTACATAAATTTCTGAAAAAGGTTTCCATCATTGTCCGATCAAAATATATACAATCCTAATTGTCGAATTTCTTTATTTTTATTACGAACTAGCAGACCCGACGAACTTCGTTTCGCCTAAAATTGATTTATTTTCTGATTAGATCTCGAGTTATGAAGAAATTGGTGTTTCATTTGTATGGGAGCCCCCTTTCCAAAGCGGGAAGAGGTCTCGAACCATATTAAGAACCTTCCCGGCCCCAAAAACCTCCACATACAAATTTTCACGTCGATCGGTTCAGTAGTTTCCGAGTCTATAAGGCACAGACAGACAGAAATTCATTTTTATGTATATAGATAAGAATACTTTTGAATTTCAAAATGTCCTATTTCTGATTGATCAAATTTGCCGCAGATATTTGACGCCTATTATAAAGGCATCTAACAATTAAACTTATAGGTATTTACCTTTTAATTATGATGAACCTCGCGCGGTGTTGGCTCGAAAATTGTACAACTTGTCTTTGCTGTTTCCGCTCTTTCCGATCAGCTTTCTCACTCTTCAAGTTCAAGAGGGTTTTCTTCAGGGCACACTAATTCGCTGACCGCAGCAACTACACACAGCAATAAAATTGTTTTCTTCTCTTCAGCGCCGAAAAAACAAAACAAAATCTTAATTTGATTATAAATGACGCGTTTCACTGCTCTCGGCGCTCTTGCACTCTCCACTGTGGTGGCTTGGAGAAATGGAAAACTATGTTAATGATCACTTTTACAGCTGTTTTCTTCGGATGGTTCTTCAGTCGAGTCGGCAAAATTTTGAAACCGTTGGTTGTACACTCTGCAAATCAAGTAGGTAGGCACTGTAAATCACAATAGCCCAGAAACAAAAAAAAAGCGTCGCTTCAAATGGGAAACTGCGCAAATCAGCGAATCTAAAACCAGAAATCACCAATGCTAAGCACGTCACCGTTCCTTCCCCCATTTGACTCTTCAATCACTTTTCGAAGCCCATTCAAGGAATTAGGGTGCCGCGGCAAAAAGTCGTACGAAAATTTCTCATAGTTCAACATCAAAAAGCATTGAATTTGTTATCAAACTCTCACTGCCATGAGGACAAGATTACGGATGTCGTATTTCGATAACTCAATCATCTTGATTGAAGTTAGAACAATGAAGAATCGTTGTGCAACGAATTGGCACGCCACCCTAGTCATCATCGGTGAAGAATGTGTTCGAAACAAGAAAAAATATAAAACAGTGTGAATTTGATATTCCCAACGACGCGACGACGTCCTCCACCATCCAAGTGCGCCTTGATCTCGCCTCTTTGCGCCCCGTTGTCTCCGATCGCTTTAGCACTGGTTGGAGAGTCCCTCGCACTGGCTCCGCGGTGTTTGCTAGATAAAACCCGTAGCGAATCAAGCAGAAACCGATATTTTCACATTCGATTATGCCGATTTCACAATTTTTCGTCTCTGTTTGCCCCACGTGCTGGACGGACGGATCCCACCAACCCGACCGTATGATCCAATGCCGCGGGCTCACGGGCCTTTAGTGGGTTCTTCAAACGCTTTGCGAACACTTCACGTGGTGCCCGAAAAGCAAAGCAGACTTTCCGCGCGGGCTCAACAGCAAAAAACAGCCTTACGTGCACTTTAGTCTTCGAATTCACTTAAGAAACAGCAACAACACAAATTAGAAAAGCAACCGCTGCTAAACCGCACACACTCAGCCAGAAGCAGCTGACGGAGTCACTCAAACAAGGGCAGGCCTGCTCGCTGGAGCCCTGCACCTCCCGTAAGATTCGCGATCTTTTTTCGTGTTTTATTTTTGTCTCGTTCACCTTCTAAACCTTGGTAGGCTCCCGTTCGAATGCCGCGCGTCTTCTCAAAACCACTGTTTATCGAAAACTAATGCGCCGTTCGTTTCTTCGCGGTCGTTCAAGTCACTGGCGTGTGTTGCGCGCAGGCAGGCCGTCACTCACTCACGTGGTAACTCGTGCTCGCGCTTTGGTGCACTCGCGAGGGAATAATATGCTGCGAGCGTCGCACAGGTGAGCACCGCGAGGAAAACGGAAAGGTAAAAAAACAATAATGCAGCCACTTGATTATCGCATGGCGAAGAGAAAAAAAATGCTCAAGGTACACCACAAGCCTACACTCGCTGCGATACCCCAGACTCAAAGCAGACCTTGTCGCCTTTTTGCAACCTGTTCGAATTCATGTGCGCAATGTCATTTATCCCAGAATGCAGAGAATGGATTCGTTATGTGGAAGGACGCGACATTTGGATAGCAAAAACCCTGATATGATCGCATTTTTATTAAATTATTTTGGAAATCAATTTGCCTTAATGTTTGCCTCTTTATTAAATCAATAAGCAATGTGTCGGTTTCAATCCTTTCAGCAAAAGGTCGCCTGCAAAGCATATGAAATGACTGAATTTGCAACATATGTACACTTTGATATCTTGGATGCTCTCACCCTTGCCTTGGTTCTGCGCGTTACGTTCTTAGTATTCCTGCATAATTATAGTGTTAGAGGTAGACGTAAAAAACTTAGACCCAAAATTGTGTAAGTTAGATGAAAAAATTGAAATTTTAGACAGAAATATGTAATAAACATTGGCGTAACTACAGGGGGGCTAGGGGGGCTATAGCCCTACCTAGAGCCAAGCTAGCCCCCTAGAATTGTTGCATAAATAATGAACATATCTAGCTCTCTGATCATGTATGAGCGTAACTGCAAAGAATTAATTTTTATCATCTTTTTACATCGAATCTATTTTATCAAGTTTTCGAACTTGTTATATTTTACGATTGGAATACTAATACCTGAAGGATATTACGCTTCTCAGCGACTGATAAAATTGCTTAAGATGAATCGCGTGCGAATCTAATTTCTAAAGGTCTACGTTTTCGGAGGCACATAACTCCAAAAGCAAGCAAAAGGCAACGGTAAAGAAAATGTTTCTCAGATTTGCGAGGTGAGAAATAGGACGGCCATTTTGGGATTCTGTTGTAATTGTCCTTAAAGAAGTAGAGCAGTATTTCAATGATTCAATGCTGATTGAATAAATAATATTATTGAAGAATTTCTAATAAATCCTAATTTTTCAACCGAATTTCTCAGCAAATGATCAATCCCTGGATTAATCTTTTATGATTTTTAGATTTTCTCAGAGCTTTGTAAGTATTTTTTTTTTTGAAGCGTGCGTATGATCTGTAATATAATCCTTAAAGATGCATGGCATTTCTGGAGGAATTGCTAATAGAAACTTTTTGATGTGGTAGCCAAGTACAACGTATGGTATCCTACATGGAACATAAACATTTTAAAGGTATTTGTTTCTATGTCAAGACTCAAGCGCCATTAGGCATAACGGCGCCGCTACCTTCAAATTTTAGTTATAATTATGATTTGCGTCATTGGTTTTGGTGAGCCAAATATGGCATAAGTTCGCTCTATCCCATTTAATTTCGCTACTTGATTGCAACTTTACAGATACGTATTTCGACCTCCACAAGGCCTCCAACTCCAAGGCCGTCTTCAGTGTCTCGTACTTGACGGTACGAAAAGCTCTAAATAATTTCATTATCAACTTTTCTGTGCTTCTTCCTAGCAGTTAAAAATAGAAAATTTTACAAAATTTAGCCCCCCCTAGAGTTTTTCCTTAGTTACGCCAATGGAATAAACATAGGTTTTCCATATTTGGATTAATTACCTTACGATTTTACAAGGGGAAAACGCCTTAACTACACTACACCCAACCGGCGGCTGTTAGATTTTCCAACAATTCTGTATGAGAATCTACCAAAACCTGTATAAGAACTAGGCATATGCGAAATTGCTAGATTTTTATACAAATATTGGGCAGCAGGGACTATGTCCAAGGGCTTGACGATCCCTCCCCAGGCCATCTGCGAGTTGTGGGGCTTGCCTAGGATGTGGTGGGGTTGGACAGTGGGCCCTGTGAAACCTCTATAAAAAGCTTCATGTATCCGCAAGTAGGCCCCACCAAAACGACCGTGTGCCGCTCAAAGCGCACAAGCCCAAGTCCTGGTGTTAGGTGGGACGCTAAACAGCCCTGACACGATGGCCCTCCAACGAGACAGGAGGTTTGCATAAGCCCTATAAGTCGCCTGGAAAACCAATAATTACGAACAATATAAGAGATAATGCGACTCGCTATAATCGGCAAAGACCTAGGCGACGAATACAGGATCACGATTGGAAGCTTGGAACATGGAGCTGCAAGTCGCTAGGTTTCGCATGTTGCGACAGGATGATCTACGATGAATTACATCCCGCAACTTCGACGTCGTGGCGCTGCAGGAGATTTGCTGGACAGGACAGAAAGTGCAGAAAAGCGGGCATTGAGCGGCTACCTTCTACCAAAGCTGTGGCACCACCAACGAGCTGGGTACCGGCTTCATAGTGCTGGGTAAGATGCGCCATTGTGTGATTGGGTGGCAGCCAATCAACGCAAGGATGTGCAAGCTGAGGATTAAAAGCCGTTTCTTCAACTATAGCATCATCAACGTGCACTGTCCACACAAAGGGAGACCCGACGACGAGAAAGAAGCGTTCTACACACAGCTGGAGCAGACATATAATGGATGCCCACTGCGGGACGTCAAAATCGTCATCGGCGTCATGAACGCACAGGTAGTAAGGGAGGAAATGTATAGACCGGTCATCGGACTGAATATCTGTCGGATATATGTCGAATGATAACGGCCAACGATGCATAAACTTCGCAGCCTCCCACGGAATGGTAGTCCGAAGCACCTTCTTTCCCCGCAAAAATATCCACAAGCCCACATGAAGATCACGTAACTAAGAAACGGAAAACCAAATCGACCACGTTCTAACCAACGGTAAATGATCGCACTACCACAGTGCAAATATTGAATCCGACCACTACCTCGTTGCAGTATGCCTGCGCTCAAAACTCTCGATGCCGACGCGTAGAAACCAAACGCCACGGCTTAACATGGGGCGGCTACAAGACGGTAGACTAGCCCAATTCTTCGAGCAGCAGCTGGAAGTGGCCCTCCCAACGCAAGAGCAGCAAGGCGCAGCGTCTCTTGAAGATGGCTGGAGAGATATTCGATCCGCCATTGTTAGCACCGCAACCGCTGCACTTGGCACGGTACCTCCGGATCAGAGAAACGACTGTTATGATGGCGAATGTGAGCAGTTAGTGGAAGAGAAGAATGCAGCATGGGCGAGATGGCTGCAACACCGCACGAGGGCGAACGAGGCACGATCTAAACAGGCGTGAAACCAAATAACTGGACGGATTTCGTGAAAATCGTACCACTCGTGTCAATCCCTGCCCTTCGTATTACTCCTTCCAAAGCGTTGTTGAATATCAGACACGAAAGACCATCACCTTGCCGTAACCCTCTACGCGTTTCGAAGGGACTCGAGAATGCCCCTGAAACTCGAACTAAGCACATCACCCGATCCATCGTCGCCTTGATCAACCGTATCAGTTTATCCGGAAATCCGTTCTCGTGCATTAGCTGCCATAGCTGGTCCCGATCGATTGTATCATATGCGGCTTTGAAGTCGATGAATAGATGATGTGTGGGCACGTTGTATTCGCGGCATTTCTGCAGTACTTGGCGAATGGCGAACACCTGGTCTGTGGTGGAGCGTTCGCCCATAAAACCCGCCTGGTACTACCCCACGAACTCCCTTGCAGTTGGTGCTAGTCGACGGTATAACATTTGGAAGAGTACCTTGTAGGCGGCGTTCAGCAATGTGATTGCGCGGTAGTCACGGGAGTTGATCAAGGCGACGATGGATCGGGTGATGTGCGTAGTTCGAGTTTAAGGGGCATTCTTGCGTCCCTTCGAAACGCGCAGAGGGTTACGGCAAGGTGATTGTCTTTCGTGTCTCTATTCAACATCGCTTTGGAGGGAGTAATACGAAGGGCATGGATTGACACGAGTGGTACGATTTTTACGAGTACGTCCAGTTATTTGGTTTCGCCGACGACATTGATATTATGGCACGTAGCTTTGAGAGGATGGAAGAAGCCTACATCAAACTGAAAAGCGAAGCTAAACGGATTGGACTAATCATCAACACGTCGAAGACGAAGTACATGATAGGAAGAGGCTCAAGAGAGGTCAATATAAGCCACCTACCACGAGTTTCTATCGGTGGTGACGAAATCGAGGTGGTTGAAGAATTCGTGTACTTGGGCTCACTGGTGACCGCCGATAACGATACCAGCAGAGAAATTCAGAGGCGCATAGTGGCTGGAAATCGTACGTACTTTGGACTCCGCAAGACGCTCCGATCGAATAGAGTTCGCCGCCGTACCAAACTGACTATCTACAAAACGCTTATAAAACCGGTAGTTATCTACGGACACGAGACCTGGACGATGCTCGTGGAGGACCAACGAGCACGGGGAGTTTTTGAAGGGAAAGTGTTGCGTACCATCTATGGTGGGGTGCAGATGGCGGACGGTACGTAGAGGAGGCGAATGAACCACGAGTTGCATCAGCTGTTGGGAGAACCATCCATCGTTCACACCGCGAAAATCGGAAGACTGCGGTGGGCCGGGCACGTAGCCAGAATGTCGGACAGTAATCCGGTGAAAAGCGGGCAGGTGGATCGATCAGGTGGAGGACGATTTGTGGACCCTCCGCAGAATGCGTGGTTGGCGACGTGCATCCATGGACCGAACTGAATGGAGAAGTCTTTTATGTGCAGCACAGGCCACTCCGGCCTTAGTCTGATAATAATAAAGATAATAATAATAATTTGTGCATAATTTCTGGTATAAAAAACTCACAACGGTCCACGGGCGGATGGCGGAATGCTTCAACACGGTACTAGATAACCCCGAGCAGCTACCGGAATTCATCACTAGGGGTGTCACTTATCTTCTGCCGAAGGATCGGAACACTTTGAACCCAGCCAAGTACAGACCAATAACGTGCCTTTCGAGTCTGTACAAAGTGCTGTCATCGGTAATAGCGAGGAGGGTGCAGAACCATTGCGACGTCAACAACCTGATGACCGAGTAACAAAAAGGTTTTCGACGCAACATACGAGGCTGCAAGGATCAGGTCATCATTGATACAGTCGTTGTTGGGCAGGCCACCCACAAGCAAAGAAACCTGAGCATGGCGTATATCGACTATAAAAAGGCATACGACTCAGTACCTCACTCTTACTTTCTTAAGGTACTGCAGTTGTATAAGATAGACGGTAACGTCATCAGGCTAATGCAGCACGCTATGGGGCTGTGGAACACTTCCCTACACATTACCGACGGAGAAAAGGTGTTACGGTCCAGGACTCTCAGCATCAGGAGGGCATATTCCAAGACGATACCTTTAGTCCTCTATGGTTTTGCCTTGCCATGAACCCTCTTAGCAGAGCACTCAACCAACACAACTATGGCTATCATTTGAAGAGTGGGGAAAGGAGTACAAACATTACCCACACCTTCTTTATGGACGACTTGAAGCTGTTTGCGGAATCTGTGGAGAAGCTGCACCAATTTCTGCGGCTTGTAACGGTATTCAGCAACGACATCCGGATGGAGGTTGGTATCGATAAATGTCGATCCATACATCTACACCGGGGTCACCTGGTGGATGCCGACAGTTTCCGCGTCAACGAACAGGAGGAGATTCGAGACATGGTTGAAGGCGAAACGTACAAGTTCCTAGGTTTCCTGCAACTGAAAGGAATTCGCCATACGACGATCAAGAAAGAGCTGCAGGAAAAGTTCTTGCATCGTGTCAACGGTATTTTGAAGAGCCTCTTGTCGGCCGGCAACAAGGTGAAGGCGATAAACACGTTTGCTGTGCCCTTGTTGACATACAGTTTCGGGGTGGTGAAGTGGACCAAGACTGACTTGGAGGCGTTAGAACGAGCAGTACGAGTGGCGTTCACTAAGCATCGCATGCGCCATCCAAAATCGTCCATTGAGAGAGTCACCCTGCCACGTACAGTAGGAGGAAGAGGCGTCACCGATATACAAACACTATGTGTTTCCCAGATCCAGCAGTTGCGAAGATACTTCGTGGAAAGCCAGAACCGCCACGAAATCTATCGCGCTGTGTGTGAAGCTGACCACGGATTCAGTGCCCTGCATCTGGCGCAGGAGGACTATCAGCTGAATTGCGACATCAAATCTGTCGACGAGATGATCGCATCGTGGAAGCAGAAGGAGTTACATGGGACGCACCCCCATCAACTGGAGCTGGAATATATCGACAAAGCGGCGTCGAATACGTGGCTGGTGCGGGGTGAACTCTTCTCAGAAACAGAAGGATTCATGGTAGCCATCCAGGACCGGGTAATTGCGACGAAGAACTATCGGAACTATATATTGCACGAAAACGTGGAGGACCGCTGCAGGAAGTGCAATTCAGTAGGAGAGACGATCGAACATATCGTGTCCGGGTGTTCAGCCTTAGCTGATTCAGCCTAACTCGGTCGTCATAACGAAGTAGCCAAGATTGTGCACCAACAGCTTTAAAGCACAATTTGGTTAACCAGTTTGTCGCCTACTACAAATGTGTGCCTGTCCCGGTTCTGGAAAATAGTTTCGTACAGCTGTACTGGGATCGCGAGATCATAACGGATGTCCTCATACGTGCCAATCGGCCGGATATTGTGGTCTACGACAAAAGGATGAAGCGGGTAACCCTCATCGACATTGCTGTACCGCTAGACCATAATGTCCAAACAACATTCTCTAACAAGATAACGAAGTACAACGACTTGGCGGAGGAGTTGACGCAGATGTGGCACCGGGAGGACGTATTGCGTATAATTCCGGTTGTAATCCCAGCAACCGGAATCGTCCCGAAATCTCTTCTGAGATCCTTAGGAGAGCTGGAACTATCTCATAGCCTGCATAGCATCCAAAAGACAGTGATTCTTGGGACTTACAGCATCGTAAGAAGGTTCCTGAACCACCATAACTAATACATCCAGTGCAAATAGGATTTTAAGTCAACCTGCGAATGAGATCCACAGAGCCTAATCCCCTTTGGAATTCAGATTGCCCGGGGTAGGTGAAAATTCCCAGCACGCTTGCTGAGGAAGTGCCAAAACTCTATAATAATAATAGCTGAGAAGTGATAAGCAGGAAGTTAATAGTGAGAAAAACAGAAGTATCGGGTGAAAAGTGATAAGAATTGGATCACTTTTCAATTGCGAGGGGTTGAGAAATGAATGATTGAGGAGAAAAAAAAATAAGATAAAGAGTAAAGAAATAATAGAAAATAAGGAATAGGGAAGAAAGAAGACAGATAACACAAGAAGAAGCAAAAAAGGAAGCAAGGAGAAGGAAGAAGAAAGGAGGAAGAAAGGACAAGAAAGAAGGAAGAAGAAAAAGAAATAGTTAAGAAGGAAGGAGAAAAAAGGAAGAAGAAAGGACGAAGAAAAAAAAGAACATGGAAGAAGGAAGAAAGAAGAAAAAAGAAAGAAAAAAAAGGAAGAAAGAAGTAAAAATAAGGGAAAGGAAAATGAAGAAGGGAGTAAGAAAAAATATGAAGAAAGTAGAAGATGGACCAAGGAAGAAAATAGAAGGAAAACCCAGATTAATCCACCTAGCGGTGATGATGACTTTCTCTGACTTAATCGAATTTAAAACACTTTTATTTGAACAAATAATGAATCAGAAGTCTAAATGCGCTCTGTTTTTCTTAAAGCCAGAAATAGTGCCTTATCAATTGATAAACAGTATCTTGATGTCAAAGTTCCCATATTATCTATCTATCTATCTATCTATCTATCTCTATATATAAAACTCAATGTTTGTATGTATGTTCCAGCATAACTTCTGAACCCATTGACCGATTTCAACCAAATTTGGAACACACATACTTTATCTTAAGGAGACAACGATAGGGGGGTTAGGGATGCTCTTTGGAAAAGGGGGAGGGTGTGGGGGGAGGGGTATTGCTTAGTTATCGATCCACTCAGTGTAACTTCTGAACCCCTTGGTCGATTTCATCCAAATTTGGAACACACATTCTTTATCTTAAGGAGAAGACAATGGAGGGGGGCTAAGCATGCTCTTTGGATAAGGGGGAGGATGTGCGGGGAGGGGTATTGCTTAGTTATTAATCAACTCAGTGTAGCCTCTGAACCCCTTGGCCGATTTCAACCAAATTTGGAACACACATTTTTTATCTTAAGGAGACGACGATAGGCGGTTATGGATGCTCTTTGGAAAAGGGGGAGGGTGTGGGGGAGGGGTATTGCTCAGTTATTGATCAACTCAGTGTACCTTATGAACCCCTTGGCCGATTTCAACCAAATTTGGAACACACATTCTTTATATTAAGGAGACGACAATGGAGGTGGGCTAAGCATGCTCTTCGGAAAAGGGGGAGGATGCGCGGGGAGGGGTATTGCTTATTTATTAATTACCTCAGTGTAGCCTCTGAACCCCTTGGCCGATTTCAACTAAATTTGGAACACACATTCTTTATCTTAAGGAAACGATGATAGAGGGGGTTAGGGATGCTCTTTGGAAAAGAGGGAGGGTGTGGGGGAGGGGTATTGCTAAGTTACTGATTAACTCAGTGTACCTTTTGAACCCCTTGGCCGATTTCAACCAAATTTTGGAACACACATTCTTTATCTTGAGGAGACGATGATAGGGGGATTATGAATGTTTTTTTGGAAAAAGGGGAGAGGAGGGTGTGATAAGTTATTAATCAACTCAGTGTAACTTCTGAACCCATTGGCCGTTTTTAACCAAATTTGAAACACTCATTCTGCATATTAAGGAGACGACGATAGCGTGATTAGGGATGCTCTTTGAAAAAGAGGGGTGGGGTGGGGTATTGTTCAGCAATCGATCAACTAAATGTAAGTCTTGAACCCAATGACCGATTTGAACTAAAGTTGTATCAAATATTGTAAGTCCTAAGGAAACAACTTTAGTGGATGTGGGTAGGTAATTTTAAAAGGGGATGGTGTGAGAGGGGTATTGTTTAGTTATCGATCAATTCAGCATAACTTTTGAACCCGTTTACCGATGTCCACTAAATTTGGAACCTATATTCTCTGTTCAAAGAAGACTATATCAGACTGGATAGGAGTGTCATAGCTGAATGAGAGAGATGGTATATTTATTAAACGAACAGTTTAGTATACCTTTTTACCGCATGGGTCAATTCAAACCAATTTTGTAAACACATATTCTCTGCCCAAAACTATTATATAGAGGCTGGGAGAAACTTTTGGAATGCGGGAGGTTGTTGGGGTTAGGTATTGTTCAGAAAACGTCTTAATTTAAAATCCCTCTTATTTAGTTCATTCGAGGTTCTTTCACATTGTACAATACTCCGAAAACAAATTTCCCGAATTCCTTAAAAATAGCAAATCCTTGGCAATAACATTTTCCCGTTAATAACATTTCCCCAAAAATGACTTCAACGAAAATGATATTTCCCAAAAATGATTCTTACCGATACACATATCCCAGAATATGACACTTCCCTGAAAATGACATATCTCTGAATGAAGCAGGCCATTAACATAACAATATTTGGCATAATGTCATTTGACATGAAGGGCATTTGGGATAGTTATGAATAGTATCAGAAAAATCTTTCATAGAAAGCATGCATTTACTGGGTATAGAGCAATGATTATTGTTACCCATCATGGTTTGCCCAGTGAAAAGCAATAATAAATATGTTTCCTCCTGGATGATGGATGTGATTTCTTCTTTAAAAGTAGGCATTTGCCCGGAACAAGGCAATGGTGAGTGTAATCCCTTCTTTAAAAATGGGCGTTTGCCCGGAATAAAGCATCGGTGGATGTTTTTCCTTCTTTAGCAATTGACGTTTGCCAGGAATAAGCCTATTCAAACCAACGATCCCTTTTTCTAGATCAGTCAATGCTTCCAAAAGCCTTCTATTAGTCAAATGACGAAGTATCTATAAGTTAACACAATTACTCTGTTGACCAATTGGTTTTATCTTTTTCAGATTGTAAAAAACTGAAAACCAAACTGGCAATTCCGAGCAAGGCCGGGTACATAAAGCTAGTATCTAGTTATAAAGGTTGAAATATGAACAGAATATTAGCATAATTATTACCATTCCCACCTTTTAAAACACCAAGTATGGGGTCGTTCAATAATGACGTAACAAGTTTTAGGAAGGATGGGGTGAAAGATTTTGTTATAGTACATATATTCTACTTCTTCTTCTTCTTATTAGCATTACATCCCCACACTGGGACAGAGCCGCCTCGCAGCTTAGTGTTCATTAAGCACTTCCACAGTTATTAACTGCAAGGTTTCTAAGCAAAGCTAAGTTACCATTTTGCATCCGTATATCATGAGGCTAACATGATGATACTTTCATGCCCAGGAAGTCGAGACAATTTCCAATCCGAAAATTGTCTAGACTGGCACTGGGAATCGAACCCTGCCACCCTCAGCATGGTATTGCCTTGTAGCCGCGCACGGCTAAGGAGGGCCCCATAAGTATATATATTAGGTACCGCCATCAGGGGTGACAATGGGTCTGGGGGTGAGAATGTTTCATCGCTCTCACCGGCAGCCTGGAGGTCGAATAGCAAAATCGTTCAAAAAGGTCTCTTATATTCTAGTCTTCTTGCCCTAATGTACATTCAATCTATTCTACAAGCATTTTAAGACAGTCTTCAAAAAATCACACTCTGGGAGCTGCTGAGATTCAAAAAATGGTATAAAGATCAATCCCAATCATGCAAACGATCCCAATCCAGGCATGCATTGTCTTTTTTTACTTTGTATGGGAGGATTGAATCCTGGGATTTAATCCCAAAACATTTATGCCTTTTCTACAATCTCAATCTAGTAATCTATTTGATATAATTCAGTATTTCAATTTCACTGAAGTGTCAATCATGGTTTTTTTTTCACCCAGGTTAATTTTGTATGTGCAAATTGTGTTGTTGCATTTCACAATTAGTCATTATTCATTGCAGATACCTATAGGCCGCAAGACATATAAGAAAGTTTACCTGAAATCCTGCCCAGTGATGTATTGTTAAAGGTTCTCCTTACCATGGGCATTTTGAGGAGCTGAAACGATCGATAATCCACAATCCAATCGACGATAATAATGGCCAAAATCACTCTTAAATTGGCGGTCTTGTGGTGATAATGTCAAAATATTAATAATACCAAACTTTTTGTTTTTTCATAGAATAAATATGATAAATAATTTTGTTTTATTGATATAATTCTTTAGCTTCATTTACCACAATGCTATCCTGGATAACCCATAACGAGAAGTATCGAAAAACATAGTTGACGAACCAAAGAATCACTGTTCTTATTTGATTTCATAACGGGCCTTCGGACGGACGGAAATCCATCACTTTTTGAGATATTTAAACCCCCTCCCCCCTTACGTACTGTCACAATATCTTGCACCCATTCCCCCAACAAACTAAGGACGTTATTATTTAACGGCCCCTGAATCAGTCCATGTGAGCATCTATAATTTTTTGGACTTTAAAAATAGCCAATTGCTTAGCAGTTTTTTTTTCCCATAGAGCTTAGTTTCGAAATATTAAAATCTACTAAAAAGAGATAACTATTCGGCACCAATATTGATTTTTTGATAATGATGATCAGCACGTGTTATTGCGAGTGTGGTGAAATCAATCATTGGCTGTATGTTTTTACAATCCTGGCGGTTGTCAAAATTTCGTTTCTGGCTAAAGGGAAGAGAAACGGAAGCCTTTCCACAGGAGCTGAGCTCCAGTTAGTGCCAGTACAGTGGACGATTGGTTTTAACACATCCAATCGGGCATACCTGAACGGAATTTCTTTTCACTGATAGCTAGGTTTGGCAAAGTATTAACAGGTTGTTCAGCTCTACATGCTATCCATGGCGAAAATTCGAAGGATTCAGATGTTTCGTCTTCTGCAGTATTGTAATAAAAGCATCAAAAATATCTTTCAAATTCGGACTTCACTACTTATATTAACCATACTTATAATTTATGTGCATTTTCAGTTTATTTGGATATTTAATTGAGCGAAATTTTTTTCATAAGATTTAAATCTAGGATTGAATCCGGGCATAAATCATGCCCGAAGAAAAAAAAAAGGATTTGAAACAATCTTGAAAATAAGGATTTTTTCAAAGCATGCTTGTTCCAATCTGAGAGTAAAAGGATGCTCTTGAAACACTGTTTTAAGTAGTTGAAACAGTGACCCATTCTCACCCCCATTTGACCCATTGTCACCCTCGTTGACGGTATACAAAAAAGCGTGGAAGGAGGGGTTTATAATTTTTTTTGTCTCCATTAACGAGACTTTCAGAATTCTCGAAAAGTAGTGGACGTCATATTTGAATAGCCCCGAATGTTTAAACGAAAACACGGTGCCCTGGTAGACCGTTATTATAAAATAAAATATCCATCAAAACCAAGTACAGGGCTCGATCTCTGTGGTAATTCTGCACCTATGGAACAATATTTAAAAAAAATCCTAGGAGGAATCTCGAGAAATTTTGATTTGAAGTTTAAAGTTAAGAAATTTCAAAAGAATCCACAAAAGAATCCAAAAATATAACCAAAAACCCTGATTAATCCACCTAGATAGATGTCCTTCAATTCTTCTTGTACCTGCCATTCGGAAGTAACCACCAGCTTTGCAGGGTTGCTGTCCGGCATTCTTGAAATACGCCCTGCCCATCGTACCCTTCCAGATTTAGATACCTTCTGGGTACTGGGTTTGCCGTAGAGCTGGGCGCACACCATTCTCTTGCACAACGCCAAAGATGGCCCTAAGCACGCGTTGCCGTTATTAGAACTATAAATATTTACCAAACTGACTTAAGTATGTTTTTGTATGGCTAACTTGCTCGAGTTTAGTATAAGTATTGAGTAAAAATTAATTTTAATTTAGTGTTCATGTTCATAATGGAGAGAAGTAAGACCAGAGTTCGTGTAGATCGCAAAGATCGTTTAATACGTGCTGTGATCGAGTATAACAGCTTCTAACTACTATTATTAGTAGTTAGAAGCTGTTATACTCGATCTTCTTCTTCTCTTCTCATTGGCATTACATCCCCACACTGGGACAGAGCCGCCTCGCAGCTTAGTGTTCATTAAGCACTTCCACAGTTGTTAACTGCGAGGTTCCTAAGCCAGGTTAAAATTGAATATTTTATCTTCGTCGTAACCGAAAACCCAAAAGAATATGCACAAAGCTTGTAATTTTTTTTCTTTCTCTTGTGTATTTTTCCTGGTGTTTTCCTTGGTTCTCGAGATCTCATTCTATATGCCGAGCTCACTCTTGAAAATCGTAACTTTTCCTTACTGCCATCTTTGGAGTCATTACCAGTCCGATGATCCTTTTGCGGGGGAATCTCAGAGTATGATAAAGCTCCGTCAATTCAATTGTTACAGCATCTGACGAAGAACTAACCTGTTATATAATGCTAAGCAACTACACTACTTTAAACAAATCTTTAAGCTGTTGGTTTTTTCATCATTTTTTCCGTACTCCAATCTTTACTTTTGATGCTCGAATACATTTGTGAATACAATAAAAAAAATACAAACTTTAATCTGAATGGCATTCAACAAAGAATCTGCAGCCTGCACGTGAATTCATGAATGGTTCTGAACGAGAGGAAGCATTCTTGAAGACAAATAGACGGCTTCAAGCCATACAAAAAACATACCTAAGTCAGTTTGGTGAACTTAATCAGTTAAAAAAAAATTATAATTGTAATAAAGGCAACAAATGCAAACTGGTTGAAAACAACTTGGACCACTTTTTGGACGGCTTTGAAGGTATTTTGGGGATGTTATTGAATTAAAATATATAATGCAACTTGTCGCAAGCATCGGTCAAGGTTAGGTGCTCGAAAAATGAGTGACATTTTTGTGATTTTTGTGAATGGTATTTTGGCTACAACTTCCGATCCCATAGTCCGATCTGCCCAATTTTCAATGGAAACAACGAAATAAGAATGCAATTAATTGCTAGCAAATCGGTAAAGGGTAAGTGCTGAAAATTGAGTGTCACTTTTTCACGCGATTTTTACGCATAAAATTGTTTTTTGGCCATAACTTTCGATTCCATAGTCCGACCTGGCCAATTTTCAATAGGAAAAATGGGACATGGTTTTTCTGCGAATGCAACTTGTTGCGAGCAAATCGGTTAAATGAGTGATACTTTTGCTACATTTTGGTGCGTGGGTGCGCACAGACACACACAGACATCACCTCAATTCGTCGAACTGCATAGATCAGTATATAACACTATGTGTGTCCGGCCTTCTATAAAAAGTTTGTTTTTGGAGCGAACATATAGCCTTTACGTATACTTTGTATAGGAGAAAGGCAAAAAAAGAAGAAAGAAAGTAGAAAGCAGAAGGATCTTCACACTTCTCATTTCGCACTTCTCGCTTCTGACTTCTCACTTTTCATTTTTTACTTTTCACTTTTCATTTCTTGCTTTTCAATTCTCACTTTTCACTTCCCATTTCTAACTTCTCACTTCTCACTTCTAATTTCTTACTTACCAGTTCTCATTTCTCACTTCTCCATTCCTACACCTCACTTTTCACTTCTCATTCCTAATTTCTTACTACTCACTTCACAAGTTTCACTACCTACTCCTCACTTCTCATTTTTCACTTCTCAATTCTCAATTCTCTCTTTTAATTTCTCACTTCTCTCTTTACTTCTTGATTTCTCACTTCTCATATTTCGCTTTTTACTTCTCCTTCATCCCAGTCAAGGATTGAATTCTAAAGAGAAAAAGCAAGTCTCTCACTTATCATCTCTGTATACATATACGATATGTAGCATACCGCGAGAGACTTTTTTCGCAAGCTGTCATGATAGAGAACTGATTCGGGAGACTATACCCCATGATAAATTTCTTTTAGAAAGCTCCAAATGCGGGGAGCACTGGCCCTGATGATGCATTTCAACTTGTTCTACACAGCTGTGCAGTAACCAACACGAAAGGAGCGAAAACAAAGCGAGAATCATTATTTTTTGTGGGGGCTGCCTATCCGATTCTGTTTTTTCGCACTTGTATACAAGTTTGATAAATTTGTTATCATGGCTTGTTATGATTCGGAACAGTTTTTGCCTCTCTTTTATCGTTGTTCGTTATCTATTGAGTGCGGTTTCTGCAAACCCTAATCCCCGTCTTATTTATTATGAGAAGTGAGGAATGTTTCATTTCACAACAGGCACCACATCCCTCAATCCACCAAACTGTTTTACGTCGGGGGTCGTGTGTTGTACATAACCCTTCTGATTTTTAGCAATGATCCTCCCTGGAAACATGACCAACTAGCCAGTTAAAGAAAGTAGCTGAGGTGGGTGAACAACTGAAAAAATAGTTGTTAAAATCGTTCAGAAGACATCAGAAACCAGCTGATTAAACTTCGTGAGCTCATGATATTTTTCTTAACATAAGTTGCCATACACAGATTAAAATGTGTTGTGATTTTAATTGTATTTTCATGCACATATTTGGAACATGCAAAATTCGTAAAATTCAATTGATCTTCCTGTATTGCTAAATCGAAACAAATTTAAATTGTTCTTGCAAAATTCAGTCAAATTTAGTTGAATATCGAAAGTCCATTTGCTGTAATTAGCTGCAATTTACACATCGTCATTTTTCGAAATTATTTGATGCGTCTATATGCTAGCATTCTTGTGCAATTATTTGATTACAGATGTGTTGGAACTCGCCTAGCAAGTTTTTAGTCAGAGGAAGTTGACTGCACAAATTTACCATGCGTCTCCATATGCTTTCCCAATCATTGCTATCGCCAGTCACCAGTCGATTCGTGTCTGTCTTCTGAGATCATGAACTACAAGTGCCATATATTATGAGCATCACTGAAGCAATTTCTGATTTTGTCGTCCAGGTAATTTTATCCGAAATATTTTTCAATAGTTATTACGTAAATTATAATTATCTTTCTCATCTACGGTCACAACCCCGTACCTATGACATCAATCTTCGGTCACCCTCCACAGTCACACTCCACATATTATTCAAGAAAGGTGAAAAACGAGCCCCATTGCTAGAAATGCATTCGCAATCCATAAAACATGTATTTATCTGCAATTAGTAACATCACCTGGTGGCAACCCCGTGCCCGCGATGGGACGCACGTGAATTAATTTGCACCTACTCAGAAACGAGTAGAGACCATACGCATGGGTCTTCGGTTTGATTGTTTTGATAATAACTGGGTTAGCAGTGCCAGAGATATAATCCAAGCTTGGCCGCGTTGTTGTTACGCACAAGCTTTTTTTATGATATTTGATTGACGACGCCACACATTCGACTTCACCGCCGATCAATCATAGTAACCGCCGGTTTATTTGGTTCGATTCGAACCACGTCATCGGCTGCTTTGTTGATCCCGCCACGCAGATGCGGACAAAGCACCAGCAGGCACAACACTTTGCGCGACCGGCAGCGATGATCAACATTCCCGCGGGTCACACGGTCTTTCACGCTCGACATGACATGTGCGGCTGACGCAACCTCCCGCCTGCAACTCCAAGTCATTGCATTGAACGGAATGGTCATCGTCATATTGCTGCGGGGGGCGGTATAACAAAATGTTGTCGTGCACCCTTTCGCATCTCCTGAACTGTGTCGCGCGATTACAATTGAGTGGTTCCAACTTTTTCGGCTCACCACCATTAATAACATTGAATGTTGACCAAGGGATGTGGCTTGTGTGCGATGCGATGGTGGTGATAACGAGGTTGTGGACTCCTTATTTCCATTTCGCTGACTAACTCAGACCGTGCCACCAATGCGTGCCCGGTGGTAAGAGTGATTGCAATCAGGTTTTGGAGCTCGCAAGTTTTTTTTTCGAAAGTTCCGATTGTTGCGTAATGGATTGGAATGAGTTGAACTCTCCGGTCGTGTGTTTTGCCTGTGCCATGTATCGTTGCATATGAACAAGGCTTAAAATAACTGCAATGAAGAAACAAATTAAATTTTTTGAAGGAGTTTAAATGACAGATTCGTAATTTGAATTAAAGTGGTTATAAGACAGACCACTTATCACCTAATATTATACAGAAGACTCTAGTTGATTAGCCGTTAGAAAACGAATTACAAATTATTGGAGCAAGAATGGAACATATGACTAACAAAGCTACATTCGAGAAAGGTGCTGTCACTACCAGGTGAATCAATCCGAGATTTTGTTATTTAGAAGCATCGTCGCCGCACCGTCATCACCATCTTCGATGGGCAATAAAAACAGCATAAACATATTACGACTTGTGTTCGATGGCGCGCATATGTTGAACTAAATAGCGATGATGACTATACTACACAACTACACCAGGGTATGGTAGGTGAGTAAATAAATAATACAAAACCGATGGCGGCGGAATTTCGGCAACGGAATGGGAACTGACAGAGTCTGGGTAGATGGAAGTAGCAAGTTGCGCTGATGAAAGTGAAACACTGACTGGGAGCCAACCGGTTTTATCTGAATGGGTGCCCGCTTAGCCGAAATTGCTTCGGAGATTGCGTATTTGGGGACCTAAATTCGGTGGTAGCAAAAAAGGGATCCGATACAACCAGTTCCAATATTTATGTAATATTATATTTATTCATGATTATGGACCTGGTGTTATAAGTTCAAAGTTTGTTGCATAATCTTAGCAGTCAATAGGATGTTGTTATTTGAAAATTTGGGACATCGGCATTCCGATTATTCCATTAGTATACGGATCAACTGTCAAAATTCCGTGTCCTCTCGACTTGTGAATGAATACTGGTGCTATGAAGTAACGGTATTGACGGTTTTGTGCAATACAGGCACACCTCAAAATCCGCTTATTATCAGAAACGACGTTTTAAATTTTTGACTCAAAAAGTGAAACATCTATATTTTTGTGATTTTTTCGATTTAGTTTATTTTCGAATTAGTTTTTAATTAGTTTAGAAATTTGGCCGATTTTTGCCCTATTTGGCAGAAAGGGTCATTTGGCTGAAAGGGTCGTTTGGTTGAAAGAGTCGTTTAGTCGAAATGGTCATTTGAACGAAAGGGTCATTTGACCGAATAGGACATTTGGCCGAATGAGACATTTGGCCGGATAAGTGATTTGGCCGAATAGGTCATTTAAAAAGTGAGAAATTAGGAGTAAGAAGAGAGACGTCTCACTTCTCACTTCTCACTGTAAAAAAAGAGAGGCCCGAAGTGAGTAGTGAGACGTCTCACTGGGGTACCCAAGCAACCAGAAGTTCGGATAAGAAGGGCTATTTTGGCTTAATCAGCTCTCATTTTAAGTAATTTTTTGTATGTAACGGAACTTTAAGTGAACTTTAAAGTTCCGTTAAGGATGCTTGGAACTTGATGTGAACCATAGTGAACCAATTAGTTCGGTTAAGAGTAAATTTAAGTAAAATCTGAACTTCTGGTTGCTTGGGTAGTCACTACTCGCTTTGCACTACTCATTTTTTACAGCGAGATGTGAGAAATGAGAAGTGAGAAGTGAGACGTCTCTCTTCTTACTCCTAATTTCTTACTTTTCATATTACCTATTCGGCCAAATCACCTATCCATCCAAATGACTTATTCGGCCAAATGTCCTATTCGGCCAAATGACCCTTTTCGGCCAAATGACCCATTTGGCTAAATGACCCTTTCGGCCAAATGACCCTTTTGGCCTAATGACTTTCGGCCAGATGGGTTTCGTCCAAACGACCCTTCCCCCTCTGTCAAGTGATCCTCAGCGCCATTGTTCTCTAATGCGATCAAAGTTGGAATGGGACGATGGGCTTGGATTTTAGAATGTGGGTTAGCTTCCTAAATGGCTTAGCACAATCTGAGAGAGCGCGGATTGTTCGAGAAATCACTGCTTTGCTTATTAGGTCCAGGTGTTTTAAGGGGAGGCAGCCCAACAATCTAGTACTTCTTTCGAGTGACATTTCGTAGACGGATAAAATCTTTGATGAGTATATCAATGGTAGGGGTGTTGCTTAACTGTCGAGCCGTTGGCACATGTGGGTCTGGGTCATTTGGCATAAAGTCATTTGGCATAAAGTCATTTGGCATAACGCCATTTGGCATAAGGTCATTTGGCATAACGGACATTTGGCAAAATTTTGAACTTCAAGAAAAGAGTGGGTCATTTGGCATAACGGACATTTGGCATAATTTCGAACTGTGAAAGCGAAAGGGATATTTCATGTAATGTTTAGCGTAGATATAGTAGGTCGAGGCTGTTTTCTGAAAAATTTAGACTGATGGTAGACATTTTCCGCAAGAACGAAATAACAAAACGGCAGAATTACTTCCAAGAGAGGGATCACATTCATTATTGAATTATTCCGGCCACATGCCTACTTTTAAAGTAGGGATTACATCCACCATTGCTTCAATCCGGGCATGCGCCTTAAGACCGGATCAAATCCACCATTGCCTCAACCCGGGCAGGCGCCTAACTTTAAAAACTCAAGCAACACACTTGTCGTAGACGAGTTACTAAAACCAATCAAGCCACATATAACCAAATCAATCTGAGTAATCATAATCCGGACAAGCGCCTACTTTTAAAGAAGGGATCGCATCCACCATGGCCTTAATCCGGGCATGCGCCTACTTTTAAATGAGAGATCACTTCCACCATTGCCTCAATCCGGGCAAGCGCCTTCATTTAAAGAAGGAATCACATCCAGCATTACCATAATCCGGAAAAGCGCCTACTTTTAAAGAAGGGATCACATCCACCATTGCCTCAATCCGGGCAGAAGGAATCACATCCACCATTGTCATAATCTGGGCAAGCGCCTACTTTTAAAGAAGGAATCACATCCACCAATGCCTCAATCCGGGCAAGCGCCTTCTTTTAAAGAAGTAATCACATCACAAAGAAGGGATCGCATCCACCATGACCTTAATCCGGGCAAGCGCCTACTTTTAAAGAAGAGATCATATCCTCCATTGCTATAATCCGGGCAAGCACCTACTTTAAAGAGGGAATCACATCCACCATTATAATAATCCGGGCAAGCACCTACTTTTAAAGAAGGGATCACATCCTTCATTGCCCTAATACGGCCACACGCCTACTTTTTAAGAAGGTATCATATCCTTAATTGCCATAATCCGTCCACACGCCTACTTTTAAAGAGGGGATTACATCCACCACTGCTATAATCCGGGCATGCGCCTACTTTTGCATTGCAAATGCATTCTTTCCACAAGAGGATAATGTCTTTTTAATATTGTTATCGACGGGTGTTATATTAACTATTGCGGGGTGTTTCCCGCACCTCTTAGTCACCATTTAGCGAACGCAAAGAAAATTTATACCAAATGTCCGTTATGCCAAAAGACCCTCACTTTTGACGTTGGTTACAATTATGCCAAATGTCCGTTATGCCTAATGACCGTTATGCCAAATGGCCTTTATACCGAATGACCTTATGCCAAATGACTTTATGCCAAATGGCCCGCTCCCGGCACATGTTGTTCACGGGCTTGGGACAGCGCGTCTTGGATGGTGTAGAGCTGCTCGTCGATTTTCTCAGGTGTGACTGAATATCGCTGGTAGTCCATGTTGTCGTCTATGCACCTTTGGAACCGGCCTTCTGGTGATCCCGGATAGAAGCCGTGATATTGATAACAAAACGTGATATTAACTTGTTTAAAATAAGAGTAAAAATAACAAACGAAAATAACAAAAATTTGCGTCAAAATGTATCATAAAAATATGAGGTTTTGCTATTAACAAGAACAAACTAATAGCTCAAGATATTGATAATTTCTTGACAATGGCAAAACCTGATATTTTTATGATCTTCTTCTCTTCTTCGTTGGCATTACATCCCCCACTGGGACATTGCCGCCTCGCAGCTTAGTGTTCATTAAGCACTTCCACAGTTATTAACCGCGAGGTTTCTAAGCCAAGTTACCATTTCTGCATTCGTATATCATGAGGCTAGCACGATGATACTTTTTATGCCCAGGGAAGTCGAGACAATTTCCAAGCCGAAAATTATCTAGACTGGCACCGGGAATCGAACCCAGCCACCCTCAGCATGGTCTTGCTTTGTAGCCGCGCATCTTACCGCACGGCTAAGGAGGGCCCTATATTTTTATGATATTTCGGTGTAATTTTTTGGTATTTTCGCTTGTTATTTTTAGTCTTATTTCAAACAAGTTCATATCATGTTTTGTAATGAAAATCACGTTTTACTGTTAATGAGCTCTTGTCGTCTACCCGGGATGTACAAGTCGATTGTCGAATGGATGCCGGACAGACTCAGCAGAGTGAGGGGATCCGGGCTCATGATCGTTTAATGGCGTTCCTCCATGTCGCTGCTCCAGATTATTCTATCTCGATTACAGCGGATATTTTCCCAGACTTGATGCTTGGCATTCAGGTCCTCGGCAATGATGTACCGTTTTATTTATTTATTACCAGACTAAAGCCGGAATGGCCTGTGCTGCACATAAGAGTCTTCTCCATTCAGCTCAGTCCATGGCTGCACGTCGCCAACCACGCAGTTTGCTGGAGGGCCCGCAAATCGTCCTCCACCTGATCGATCCACCTTACCCGCTGTGCACCTCGCCTTCTTGTTCCCGTCAGATCGTTGTCGAGAACCTTCCGATTTTCGGTGTGAACGATGGCAAGTTCTCCCAACAGCTGATGCAATTCGTGATTCATTCGCCACCTCCACGTACCGTCCGCCATCTGCACCCCACCATAGAGATGGTACGCACCACTTTCCTTTCGAAAACTCAAGTGCGTGTAAGTCCTCTAAGAGCATCGTCCAGGTCTCGTGTCCGTAGAGAACTACCGGTATGATAATCGTTTTGTAGATTGTCAGTTTGCTACGGCGGCGAACTCTATTCGATCGGAGCGTCTTGCGGAGTCCAAAGTACGTACGATTGCCAGCCACTATGTGTCTCCGAATTTCTCAGCTGGTATTATTTTCGGCAGTCACCAGTGAGCCCAAGAACACAAATTGTTCTACCACCTCGATTTCGTCACCACCGATGCAAACTCGAGGTGGGTGGCTCACATTGTCTTCTCTCGAACCCCTTCCTATCATGTACTTCGTCTTCGACGTGTTGATGACTAGTCCGATCCGCTTAGCTTCCCACTTCATTCTGATGCAGGCTTCCTCCATCTTTTCAAAGTTACGTGCCATAATATCTATGTCGTCGGCGTAGCCAAATAGCTGGACGGACTTATTGAAAATTGTACCACTCGTGTTAATCCCTGCTCTTCGTATTACCCCCTCCAAAGCGATGTTTAATAGCAGACACGAAAGACCATCACCTTGCCATAACCCTCTGCGCGTTTCGAAGGGACTCGAGAATGCCCCTGAAACTCGAACTACGCACATCACCCGATCCATCGTCGCTCTGATCAACCGTGTCAGCTTATCCGGAAAATCGTGTTCGTGCATTGGCTGCCATAGCTGGTCCCGATCGGTTGTATCATATGCGGCTGTGAAGTCGATGAACAGATGATGTGTGGGAAAGTGTATTCGCGCCATTTCTGCAGTACTTGGCGAATGGCGAACACCTGGTGGTGGTGGAGCGTTCTCCCATAAAACCCGCCTGGTACTGTCCCACGAACTCCCTTGCAATTTTCAAATGCTAGTCGAAAAATGCCAATGCTTGCAAATTGCTAGTCGACGGCATAAAATTTGGGAAGGTACCTTGTAGACGGCGTTCAGCAATGGGACACACGACACCTTCCATCCATTCCTGCGGAAAAACTTCCTCCTCTCTAATCTTGATAATGACCCAGTACAGCGCTCTAGCCAGTGCCTCACCACAGCGCCTGTTTATATAATGCCTCGTTCGCCCTCGTACGGTGTTGCAGCAATCTCGCCCATGCTGCATTCTTCTCTTCTGCTAACTGCTCACATTCGCCGTCATACCAGTCGTTTGCGTTTCTCTGATTCGGGGGCATCGTGCCAAGTGCAGCGGTTGCGGTGCTACCAATGGCGGATCGAATATCTCTCCAGCCATCTTCAAGAGACGCTGCGCCTAGCTGCTCTTCCGTTGATAAAGCCACTTCCAGCTGCTACGCGTAGTCTTGGGCTAGTCTACCGTCTTGAAGCCGCCCAATGTTAAGCCGCGGCGTCCGACTTCGACGCGTGTTGTACACCGTCGAGAGTTTTGAGCGCAGGCATACTGCAACGAGGTAGTGGTCGGATTCAATATTCGCACCTCGGTAAGTGCGGACGTTCGTGATGTCGGAGAATAATTGACCGTCGATTAGAACGTGGTCGATTTGGTTTTCCGTTTCTTGGTTAGGTGATCTCCATGTGGCCTTGTGGATATTTTTGCGGGGAAAGAAGGTGCTTCGGACTACCATCCCGCGGGAGGCTGCGAAGTTTATGCATCGTTGGCCGTTGTCATTCGATACGGTGTGCAGACTATCCGGTCCGATGACCGGTCTATCCAGCTTTTTACGCCAGCCATAAATCATTTCACCCAGCATAACATTATTGCTGAAGACTCTTTAGCAACTTTTAGCAAATAAAATTTAATTAATCATAATTGCGTTGTTGAAACGCAATATAATCTGAAAAGCCTTTTCTGAATATTTTCTAACAAGGTTGAATGATTTCACTTTTATTACGTACACCCTATTTGACCATTTGAAAGCCTTCCTGAAGGTCCAAAACATTTGTAATAATTCTTTTACTAATTTGGTCCATTAGTAGAATCCCAGTTCAGAACTAATGTTTAAATGTAGTCAAAAATGGAATTACTTTTGAATACCCAAAAACTATAATTGTTCGTAAATATGGCCAATCCATGTGCTTCCTCTATTTTATTACTTTGAGCAATGTGGTAATCTCCGGTTCCGTAAGATTTTTTGTAAAATGTTCGTATTTGAGCCGCTCAGTAAATAAAATTTTACAATCTGTTTCTTTTACAAAATTGATGAATAAATCACATGGTTGTTTGATTAATTTTAAAAATTTACCATTTCTAAAACTCTGAATCTCTCGGAAGGACGTTCTAGCACCAAAGAATCATATATAGCATCGAATTTACTTCCTAACTGGATTAAATAAAAGAATCTCTCTGTTCTGTCTTGAAATGTCCTTACTCAGGGAGCTGAAAAAGTTCCCGTCTTCCGGATAATGGAATACTAGTTTCAGTATTCTCTAAACAAAATTTTTGATCACTTCAAGTAGGTAGTTAGATATTTTCAAATAACATTGAAGCAATTGTGCCTGCTGAATTTTCACGGCACGCCAGCATCACTGCGATAAGTTTTTTTTTAGTGCCATAGAAGCGTATACCACTATATGTTTGCAGGGATCCCTGAAAAGTAGAATATAGAAGTGTATCATTAAATGACATTATTTAATAACGTATAGGATTGTTAAGCAATGATGGCCAATTTTCGAGTCGATGGAAAAATCATGACAGTTTTAAGTTTTCAACAAACTCAAACGATGCATCACAGATTGCTAAGATCCATTTATAGTAATATTATAGTGGACACAGCAAGTGTCAAAAGGGGTGATTCAAAACATTATGGCGTAAAAAGCTGGATACATTTCCTCCCTTCCTACATGTGCGTTCATGTCACCGATGATGATTTTGACGTCCCGCAGTGGGCATCCATCGTATGTCTGCTCCAGCTGTGCGCAGAACGCTTCTTTCTCGTCGTAGAGTCTCCCTTCGTGTGGGCAGTGCACGTTGATGATGCTATAGTTGAAGAAACGGCCTTTAGTCCTCAGCTTGCATATCCTTGCGTTGATTGGCTGCCACCCAATCACGCGTTGGCGCATCTTTCCCAGCACTATGAAGCCGGTTCCCAGCTCGTTGGTGGTGTCACAGCTTTGGTAGAAGGTAGCCGCTCGATGCCTGTGGGGTTTGAGTAAAGTGCCTTCAGTGTGTGTTAATAGATTCACACATCAGTGCGTCAATCGGCGAGCAGCAAGCCATGACTTTTCCTCTTCCAGTCAGACCTCCGCGGCGTGCACACGCATCCACGGAAAGTCGCTGTCATAGCTTCGTTATGGCCATTTAGGGCCACACATTTTGGCGATCCTGCCAATCTATTTTTTGGATCCTGTCGCTGATTTCATGAGGTGAGTTAAATTCAAGTGGTTAAATTGTGACGAGTGATATATTTCAGTTTGCAAAATCACAAGGCGCGTCTCGAAGACCGTCGGAAAATGGTTTGTGGTTTGCTAAATCACAAGACGCGTCTCGAAGACCGTCGGAAAATGGTTTGTGGTTTGCTAAATCACAAGACGCGTCTCGAAGACCGTCGGAAAATGGTTTGTGGTTTGCTAAATCACAAGACGCGTCTCGAAGACCGTCGGAAAATGGTTTGTGGTTTGCTAAATCACAAGACGCGTCTCGAAGACCGTCGGAAAATGGTTTGCGGTTTACTAAATCACAAGACGCGTCTCAAAGACCGTCGGAAAATGGTTTGTGGTTTGCTAAACCACAAGACGCGTCTCGAAGACCGTCGGAAAATAGTTTGTGGTTTGCTAAATCACAAGACGCGTCTCGAAGACCGTCGGAAAATGGTTTGTGGTTTGCTAAATCACAAGACGCGTCTCGAAGACCGTCGGAAAATGGTTTGTGGTTTGCTAAATCACAAGACGCGTCTCGAAGACCGTCGGAAAATGGTTTGTGGTTTGCTAAATCACAAGACGCGTCTCGAAGACCGTCGGAAAATGGTTTGTGGTTTGCTAAATCACAAGACGCGTCTCGAAGACCGTCGGAAAATGGTTTGCAGTTTGCTAAATCACAAGACGCGTCTCAAAGACCGTCGGAAAATGGTTTGTGGTTTGCTAAACCACAAGACGCGTCTCGAAGACCGTCGGAAAATAGTTTGTGGTTTGCTAAATCACAAGACGCGTCTCGAAGACCGTCGGAAAATGGTTTGTGGTTTGCTAAATCACAAGACGCGTCTCGAAGACCGTCGGGAAATGGTTTGTGGTTTGCTAAATCACAAGACGCGTCTCGAAGACCGTCGGAAAATGGTTTGTGGTTTGCTAAATCACAAGACGCGTCTCGAAGACCGTCGGAAAATGGTTTGTGGTGGCGCATCTGAAAGACCGCTGGAAAAATGGTTTGTGGTTTGAAGAACATCAAAGCCTCGCCGTGGAAGACCGTAAGAAATTGGTTTGTGGTTTGCAAAATTACAATGCGCGTCTGGAAGATCGGTGGAAATGGTTTGTGGTTTGGAAAACTATAAGGCGTGTCTGAAAGGTGACCGAAAATAATGTTTTGTAGTTTGTGAAACTACAAGGTGCGTATGGAAGACTAACGGAAAATGGTTTACGATCTAGAAAATTTAAAAGTCCAGCGAGCATTGATTTTGATTAAAACACATTAAGATTTCATGAAGCCACTCGGCGATGTACGAAATCTGAGAGAAAAGGAGAAATATTCAATGCTGTACTGTTCGAAGCTGTTCGGAAAGCCAGATATACTATCTAGAAATTTATCTTGGAATGTACTGACTTAGTAGTCATAGCGGGACTACCTTAAGGGGCAGATATCTTGAAAATTGAAAAATTAATATGGTTGCCGGTTTTTACAAAGCTATTCGGAAGTTCGAATTTATTATGCGTAAGATTAGTTTGGAGTTATTGGCCAGCAATACTACTTGATGCAAAATAGTTAACAGTATACTGCGAAACTAAAAATTGGATTAAATGTACGGATTTGGATTGGTTTGGATTTGAATTGGATTTTGATTGAATTTGGATTGGATTTGGATTGCATTTTGATAGGATTTCGATTGGATTTGGCTTGGATTGGATTTGGATTGGATTTGGATTGGATTTGGATTGGATTTGGATTGGATTTGGATTGGATTTGGATTGGATTTGGATTGGATTGGATTGGTTGGATTGGTTTGGATTGGTTTGGATTGGTTTGGATTGGTTTGGATTGGTTTGGATTGGTTTGGATTGGTTTGGTTGGTTTGGATTGGTTTGGTTGGTTTGGATTGGTTGGTTTGGATTGGTTTGGATTGGTTTGGATTGGTTTGGATTGGTTTGGATTGGTTTGGATTGGTTTGGATTGGTTTGGATTAGATTTGGATTGGTTTGGATTGGTTTGGATTGGTTTGGATTGGTTTTGATTGGTTTTTGTTGGTTTGGATGGATTTTGATCGGTTTGGATTCGATTTGGATTGGATTTGGATTGGTTTGGATTGGTTTGGATTGGTTTGGATTGGTTTGGATTGGTTTGGATTGGTTTGGATTGGTTTGGATTGGTTTGGATTGGTTTGGATTGGTTTGGATTGGTTTGGATTGGTTTGGATTGGTTTGGATTGGTTTGGATTAGATTTGGATTGGTTTGGATTGGTTTGGATTGGTTTTGATTGAATTTTTGTTGGTTTGGATGAATTTTGATCGGTTTGGATTCGATTTGGATTGGTTGGATTGGTTTGGATTGGTTTGAATTGGTTTGAATTGGTTTGGATTGGTTTGGATTGGTTTGGATTGGTTTGGATTGGTTTGGATTGGTTTGGATTGGTTTGGATTGGTTTGGATTGGTTTGGATTGGTTTGGATTGGTTTGGATTGGTTTGGATTGGTTTGGATTGGTTTGGATTGGTTTGGATTGGTTTGGATTGGTTTGGATTGGTTTGGATTGGTTGTATTAGATTTGGGTTGGATTTGGATTGTGTTTGGATTGGTTTGATTGGTTTCGATTAGATTTGGTTTGGTTTGGATTGGTTTTGATTGAATTGGCTTTGGTTTGGATTTGAATTGAGTTTGGATTAGATTTGGATTGGATTAGATTGGATTGGATTTAGATTGGATTTGAATTAGATTTGGATTGAATTTGCGTTGGATTTGATTTGGGTTGAATTTGGATTGGATTTGGATTGTATTTGGATTTGGGTTAGATTTGGATTGTATTTGGATTGGATTTGGATTGGATTTGGATTAGATTTGGATTAGATTTGGATTTGGATTTGGATTGGATTTGGATTAAATTCGGATTGAATTGGCTTTGGTTTGGATTTGAATTGAGTTTGGATTAGATTTGGATTGGATTAGATTGGATTGGATTAAGATTGGATTTGAATTAGATTTGGATTGAATTTGCGTTGGATTTGATTTGGATTGAATTTGGATTAACATGGATTTTCTCATCTTTATTGTGTTGTTCTTAAATCTTCTAAGTAATGAAGTTCAACACCGTTTAGTTTTGGATTGCATTTGGGAAGATTTGGAAAGTTTTTTGGAAGAAATTGTCATTGTATTTAACAAACAAAAAAGGCCGTTTGCTTCGTAAATTTGTTGTACTCTAATCATCCAACGAAAGTATGAATCAATTTTTATCTTTCGCGACTCACGGTTTGGGAGCCCACACTCTGAATCATTGTTCTGGTATTAAAACCATGATGTTTAGTAAAGTTTATTTTGGTGTGGACTTTTCAATTTAGTTAACCGGTTGCTCAATTGCAACCAATGTTCACCTTCGTTTCATTTAAATAACCTAGGAGAAAAACAAGCATTGCATCCTATGCTGGAAGATTTTTTTTTCGTTTTTAATGAGAGAAGAAGGGAAATGTGGGGTTTGAGTAAAGTGCCTTCAGTGTGTGTTAATAGATTCACACATCAGTGCGTCAATCGGCGAGCAGCAAGCCATGACTTTTCCTCTTCCAGTCAGACCTCCGCGGCGTGCACACGCATCCACGGAAAGTCGCTGTCATAGCTTCGTTATGGCCATTTAGGGCCACACAATGCCCCCTGAGCAGCACAAGTTAAACGAAAATGATTGCAGCAACTTAATTGTGACTAAATCTGGTCACAAATGTGTTGCAGTGGCCTGTGTGAAACATACGTGCTACTAGGGCCTCTTTTCCACACTTTCTGTCCTGTCCAGTAAATCTCCTGCGAAACCTAGCGACTTGCAGTTCCATGTTCCAAGCTTCCAATCGTAATCCTTTTTTCGTCGCCTAGGTCTTTGCCGATTATATCGAGTCGCATTATCTCGTAATTATTGGTTTTCCAGGCTGCTTATTGAGTCTGCGCAAACCTCCTGTCTCGTCGGAGGGTCGTCGTGTAAGGGCTGTTTAGCGTCCCACCTAACACCAAGACTTGGGCTTGTGCACTTTGAGCGGCACACGGTCGCTTTGGTGGGGCCTACTTGCGGTTACATGCAGCTTTTTATAGGAATTTTACAGGGCCCACTGTCAAACTCCACCACATCCTAGGCAAGCCCCACAACTCGCAGATGGCCTGGGGAGGGATCGTCAAGCCCTTGGACATAGTCCCTGCTGCCTGCTGTCCAAGATTAAATAACAGTGTTTTGATTTTGTCAAGGCTGAAAAGAGATAATAATGTCAGTCATGAAATACGAAGGCGCATCATCTGTGGATGTCGGGCCTACTACGGGCTCCAGAAGAAACTCTGGTCAAAAAAATTCATCTCCGAACCAAATGTGTCATGTACAATACCCGGATAAGACCGATAGTCCTCTACAGACATGAAACAAGGACAATGCTCGAGGAGAACTTGCAAGCACTCAGAGTATTCGAGAGACGGGTGCTTAGGACCATCTTTGACAAGGTGTGCAAAAAGACGGTGTGTGGTGGCGAAGAATGAACCACGAGCTCGCCCAGCTCTACGCCGAAACCAGTATCCGGAAGGTAGCTAAAGCCAGAAGGGTATGATGCGCAGGACATGTTGCAAGAATGCTGGACAGCAACCCTGCAAAGATGATGCTCGCTTCTGATCCGGCAGGTACAAGACGGCGTGGAGAGCAGCTAGCGAGGTGGGCTGACCAGGTACAAAACGACTTGGTGAGCGTGAGGCGCATTCGAGGATGGATAGATGCGGCCTAGAAGCGTGTATTGTGGTGTCAAATTGTTGATTCAATGTTATCTGTTTAGATGTAAGCCAAATAAAGGAATTTAAAAACTTAAGCGCAGAATCTTCGCAACGTAGGATCCGATCTTATAGTAACAAAACAATTACATACAGCTGCATAGTCCTACATCAGCTTTGCATACAATTAAATTGGGCTGCACATTAGAGTTTTTTTTTCGATCAATATTGAAGTTTCGGGACCGAGGAATCATGTTTGTGAGTACATATTTGAATTTGTGTGTACCAGAATTATGTTAAACGCTCTTTCCCAGATTTCAAATCACCATTTCGAAGCCTATTGCTAAATCATAAAATTAAATTGAAACCCTGAAAAACTTCTTATCGAAGGTAATAAATCGTCTGTTCGCAACAAGGTGTTCGTCAACAAGGTATTGGTTCTACAAGTGCAAATCATCTGAAAAACAATTCCCACCGTGACTGAGCAACTTGGAGCAACTACAATCGGAACCCAAGCCTACTGCGACAGTGTATTGTCGACCTCCAAAATCTTCCCCCTGTTTTCGTCTTAATTTCAAGCTTCGCAGTCGCAGATTTGGTACGTAATAGCGTGCTAATTAAATTCCCATGCTGCCGTCGGCGCGACTATCTGGGAATTGATTCTGTTTGCGTTTATACTTTTCGTCCATTTGCTATTCTACCGGTCACGACCATTTGCCATATATTCCTACCACGTGCAACAAATCAATCCTCTCCGGGGGCATATTTAAAATAAAAAGAACATAAACACCATAGCGAATGTTGACTGCTTGCTAAGCATTTCTACCCTGATCCTCATGCTGCTGTTGCGAGATCGACAAAGAACATGATCCCCAAGTTCGCCAACTACCTTCACCACAAGATCGATCCATTCCTTGGATGGCGGTCAGGGCAGGGGATTGAATCTGTTGGTGAAGAAACATTTGCTTTTATGCCATCCATCCATCTGTCAGCACAAGCAAACGACTGCATTTCGAAGCGGTCGATTCTCGTCAGCTGAAAAAAATAAATAAATGGAAAACCACAATGCTAAAGCCACTGGTCAGTACAGGAAGGTACCCTGGTAGGTGGCCTTGACTCGTGATGACATTTGAACGAAAACAAAAGTGACTTGTTTCTCGCTTGGATGAGGCGATGATGAGAATGCGAACGCGGTTGCTAAGATTGGTTTGAAAATGCATTAAAGCTTTTTCATTAGCTGGGGACTGTTGGCGATGGCGTCACCTTACACTGTGCCCAATGGCCAATGGCTTCAATCGTGACCTTCACTAGGGCGCGCCATTGCGTACAAACAGGTTGTGATGGCTTGATGGAACTGTCGATATTGGAGATGATTGCCATCGCACGTGTAGCAACAACATAAAGAAACTTCCGCTAGTTTTGGTTGATTGATGAGATATTGCATTCTCTTTATTTTTTCTTAGTGGATTTTCCTTCGTAGGTCATGCGTGAATAATTAAATTCGATACGTTAAAGCCAAGTTCCCTCAATCTCTGCACATTATCGAAAACTTTTTTTTTTTCAACATAATTTAGGTCACATCTGAAGGGTGATGTCATCGAAACACGAACCACTGAATACGATAAAATCGCTGTTTACATCCAGAAAGCCTGACCTACCCAATGTTATTATGTCAAATTTACTCTGCATGAGGGTTCGTATCCGCATATCTTGGCGTCCGATGGCCTGCTGTGTTAATCCACATCGTTCAGCTGCCTGAAGCCGGGCTACTGCGATTAGCCAGGCCTTCTCGATTACTTCACACATTCTCTGAAATCGCCTTTCATCAAAGGTTTTTATTTCACTACCATCACGATCGCACGGTAATAATCACAATCTACACCGTCCGTAGTCAGTCATCAGCGCTCCCCTCATCGTAGTTGGCGAATTCGAACACCTTCTCCATTACGTCGCCGTTTATGCTCATGCGAGTCGCGAGCCCACTCTACGCTTTTCGGATCGGAGAGGTTTGTTGACGGTTCCATCTCCTTCAAGCCGTTTGCACTTCACTTCCAGTTTTGCGCGCATCATCCGAAAGAGAAAGTGAAACACGCACAGTTGCGAGTTTGTTAAATTGAATCTGAATATTTAATTTAAATTTTCAATAATGTCTATTGAACCAAAATTTTGAGAGGAAATATCATCAGATCATATTTTTCTGTGCAAAGCAACATTTAAGGATTTTTTCGACGTTTGATCAAAACTCTCCACTGCGCAACGAGAGGAGGCTGCTGAACCCTCCCATCCTCGCTTGCTTCGATTCGATCCATACCCACATTGATCAGCCGACGATCCTCGTGAGCGTGAGCCTCCAATCATTTGCTGGTCTGTGATAGCAGTAGCTACCATATGCATTATCACAAGCTACCTCTCATTAAGGAATGCCATACGCGCACGCTCGCTGCACAATCGCCAAGTCTCCGGGCATGGCTTCTAAACTGACTGGGCTACCGTAATTCGATCCTGTCTCGAATCGCTCACTACCTGATCGCGCACTAAGTATGGGTACGTGCGGAAGCTAAGCGAGAGAGTGGATGTCGCAAGTTGTGCCGGTTTTATCTCGATTTTCCGCCGATGGAGACGGCGACGTGACCGGAATTGGTAAATTTCTATCCATGTTTCAAGAGTGCTGTACCACCCCAAGTAGGGAGGGGTAGTGGGGTCAGGGGGCGGCATAGATCCGGATTGTGATGGTCTGCAGACGAAGACTGAATGGAATTTCTGTCACTATAGACAGCACAATAAGTGATGACTTTTATGAGCAGACATTTATCTACGGTTGGCTACAATGTTATCTAATTTGAACGTGAAAATAGAGGAAAAACACGGAATAACATCGAATGTGCATTACTTAGTACGAAAGAAGCAAATAATAAGCAAGATAATCTCTTGTGTTGCAAAAACATTAGCCTTCGGCATTTTTATGGTTGAACAGCAGTCTCAATGCGGACAATTTATGATTGATTTATGAGCCATTTTGAAATCTAACTTTGTAGTTGTATTGTCTGCACTTTAGGCCATGTTCGGTGGCTTTGAGACTCGTCTTGAAGAGTTTAATGGGAAATAGAATTTACTTTATGGGCATCCCACAAGGTTGTTTTGGAAGTGAAGCTGATTTTTCTTCAACGTTCCTTGAAAACATTTTTTCTGCTTACCTTATGAAGTAAGACGTGTAATAATATTATTTTTATTATTACTAAAAATCTTTATCGAGGTGATTCTAGATTATAAACTAGTTCTTCATTTAGACGTGTTTTTTTTGAAAGGTTTCGCAGTGATGAACTTAATAATAATTAAAAAATCACTTTAATAAAGATTACAAAAAAACGAAACGACAAAAAACCAAAAATGATATTTGGCCAAGCTGGTCATTAGGCCAAAACAAATCGCCGAAGAGGTAATTGACTGAAGAAGCCGTGTGGCAAAAAGAGCCATTTGGCCGAAAATGTCAGGCTCGGCAGTCTCCTTTCAAGAGGCTCGGCAGCCTCCTTTCAAGAGGTTCGAAAGCTTCTTTTCAAGAGGCTCGGAAGCCTCCTTTCAAGAGGCTCGGAAGCCTCCTTTCAAGAGGCTCGGAAGCCTCCTTTCAAGAGGCTCGGAAGCCTCCTTTCAAGAGGCTCGGAAGCCTCCTTTCAAGAGGCTCGGAAGCCTCCTTTCAAAAGGCTCGGAAGCCTCCTTTCAAAAGGCTTGGAAGTCTCCTTTCAAGAGGCTCGGAAGCTTCCTTTCAAGAGGCTCGGAAACTTTCTTTCAAGAGGCTCGGAAGACTCCTTTCAAGAGGCTCGGAAGCCTCCTTTCAAGAAGCTCGAAAGCCTCATTTCAAAAAACTCGGAGGCTCCCTTTCAAGAGGCTCAGAAGCCTCCCCCTAGCAGCACAATTCACGTTGATTTGGTTGAAATAACTCATATATGACCAAATTTAGTCGTATATGAGTATAATAGACTGATTTACAACATGTGTGTTGCTCGGGCCTTTCAAGAGGCTCGGAAGCCTACTTACAAGATGCTCGGGAGCCTCCTTTCAAGAGGCTTGGTAGTCTCCTTTCAAGAGGCTCGGAAGCCTCCTATCAAGAGGCTCGAAAGCTTCATTTCAAGAGGCTCGGAGGCTCCCTTTCTAGTGCTTCGGAAGCTCCCTTTTCTGTGATTCGGAAGCCTTCTTTCAAGAGATTCGAAAGCTTCTTTTCAAGAGGATCGGAAACCTCCTTTCAAGAGGGTGGACAGCCTCCTTTCAAGCGGATCGGAAGCCTCCTTTCAAGAGGGTGGGCAGCCACCTTTCAAAAGGGTCGGCAGCCTGCTTTTAAGAGGCTCGGAAGCCTCCTTTCAAGAGGCTCGGAAGGCTCCTTTTAAGAGGCTCAGAAGCCTCCTTTCAAGAGGCACGGAAGCTTCATTTCTCAAGAGGCTCGGAGGCTCCCTTTCTAGTGCTTCGGAAGCTCCCTTTTCTGTGGTTCGGAAGCCTTCTTTCAAGAGATTCGAAAGCTTCTTTTCAAGAGGATCGGAAACCTCCTTTCAAGAGGGTGGACAGCCTCCTTTCCAGCGGATCGGAAGCCTCCTTTCAAGAGGGTGGGCAGCCACCTTTCAAAAGGGTCGGCAGCCTGCTTTCAAGAGGCTCGGAAGCCTCCTTTCAAGAGGCTCGGAAGGCTCCTTTCAAGAGGCTCGGAAGCCTCCTTTCAAGAGGCACGGAAGCCTCATTTCAAGAGGCTCGGAAGCCTCATTTCAAGAGGCCTTGAAGTCTCCTTTCAAGAGGCTTGAACGCCTCCTTTCAAGAGGCTCGGAAGCCTCCTGTCAAGAAAGCTCGGAAGCCTCCTTTTGAGAGGCCCGAAATTCTCCATTCAAAAGCCTCTGAAGCCTCCTTTCAAGAGGCTCGGAAGCCTCTTTTCAAGAGGCTCGGAAGCCTTCTTTCAAGAAGCTCGAAACCCTTCTTTCAAGAGGCTCGGAGGCTCCCTTTCTAATGATTCGAAAGCTCCCTTTTCTGTGATTAGGAAACCTTCTTTCAAGAGATTCGGAAGCCTCTTTTTAAAAGGATCGGAAGCCTCCTTTCAAGAGGGTCGGCAGCCTCCTTTCAAGAGATTCGGAAGCCTCTTTTTAAAATGATCGGAAGCCTCCTTTCAAGAGGCTCGGAAGCCTTCTTTCAAGAGGCTCGGAAGCCTCCTTTCAAGAGGCTCGGAAGCCTCCTTTCAAGAGGCTCGGAAGCCTTCATTCAAGAGGCTCGGAAGCTTCCTTTCAAGAGGCTCGGAAGCCTCCTTTCAAGAGGCTCGGAAGCCTCCTTTCAAGAGGCTCGGAAGCCTCCTTTCAAGAGGCTCGGCAGCCTCCTTTCAAGAGGCTCGGAAGCCTCCTTTCAAGAGGCTCGGAAGCCTCCTTTCCAGAGGCTCGGAAGCCTCCTTCCAAGAGGCTCGGAAGCCTCCTTTCAAGAGGCTCGGAAGCCTCCTTTCAAGAGGCTCGGAAGCCTCCTTTCAAGAGGCTCGGAAGCCTCCTTTCAAGAGGCTCGGAAGCCTCCTTTCAAGAGGCTCAGAAGCCTCCTTTCAAGAGCTCCAGAAGCCTCCTTTCAAGAGGCTCAAGCCTCCTTTCAAGAGGCTCAAGCCTCCTTTCAAGAGGCTCAGAAGCCTCCTTTCAAGAGGCTCAGGAAGCCTCCTTTCAAGAGGCTCAGAAGCCTCCTTTCAAGAGGCTCAGAAGCCTCCTTTCAAGAGGCTCAGGAAGCCTCCTTTCAAGAGGCTCAGAAGCCTCCTTTCAAGAGGCCTCGAAGCCTCCTTTCAAGAGGCCTGGAAGCCTCCTTTCAAGAGGCTCAGAAGCCTCCTTTCAAGAGGCCTCAGAAGCCTCCTTTCAAGAGGCTCAGGAAGCCTCCTTTCAAGAGGCTCAGGAAGCCTCCTTTCAAGAGGCTCGGAAGCCTCCTTCAAGAGCTCAGAAGCCTCCTTTCAAGAGGCCTGGAAGCCTCCTTTCAAGAGGCCTCAAGCCTCCTTTCAAGAGGCTCAGAAGCCTCCTTTCAAGAGGCTCAGCCTCCTTTCAAGAGGCTCAGAAGCCTCCTTTCAAGAGGCCTGGAAGCCTCCTTTCAAGAGGCCTCAAGCCTCCTTTCAAGAGGCTCAGAAGCCTCCTTTCAAGAGGCTCTCAAGCCTCCTTTCAAGAGGCTCAGAAGCCTCCTTTCAAGAGGCCTGGCAGCCTCCTTTCAAGAAGCTCAGGAAGCCTCCTTTCAAGAGGCTCAAGCCTCCTTTCCAAGAGGCTCAGAAGCCTCCTTTCAAGAGGCTCAGGAAGCCTCCTTTCAAGAGGCCAGGAAGCCTCCTTTCAAGAGGCTCAGAGCCTCCTTTCAAGAGGCTCAGAAGCCTCCTTTCAAGAGGCCTGGAAGCCTCCTTTCAAGAGGCCTGGAAGCCTCCTTTCAAGAGATTCAGTAGCCTCCTTTCAAGAGGCCTGGAAGCCTCCTTTCAAGAGGCTCAGGAAGCCTCCTTTCAAGAGGCTCAGAGCCTCCTTTCAAGAGGCTCGGTAGCCTCCTTTCAAGAGGCTCGGTAGCTTCCTTTCAAGAGGCTCGGAAGCCTCCTTTCAAGAGGCTCGGAAGTCTCCTTTCAAGAGGCTCGGAAGCCTTCTTTCAAGAGGCTCGGAAGCCTTTTTTCAAGAGGCTCGGAAGCCTTTTTTCAAAAGGCTCGGAAGCTCCCTTTCCAATGATTCGGAAGCTCCTCTTTCTGTGATTCGGAAGCCTTCTTTCAAGAGGTTCGGAAGCCTTCTTTCAAGAGGCTCGGAAGCCTTCTTTCAAGAGGCTCGGAGGCTCCCTTTCTAATGATTCGGAAGCTCCCTTTTCTGTGATTCGGAAACCTTCTTTCAAGAGATTCGGTAGCCTCCTTTCAAGAGGCTCGGAAGCCTCCTTTCAAGAGGCTCGGAAGCCTCCTTTCAAGAGGCTCGGAAGCCTCCTTTAAAGAGGCTCGGAAGCCTCCTTTCAAGAGGCTCGGAAGCCTCCTTTCAAGAGGCTCGGAAGCCTCCTTTCAAGAGGCTCGGAAGCCTCCTTTCAAGAGGCTCGGAAGCCTCCTTTCAAGAAGCTCGGAATCCTCCTTTCAAGAGGCTCGGAAGCCTCCTTTCAAGAGGCTCGGAAGCCTCCTTTCAAGAGGCTCGGAAGCCTTCTTTCAAGAGGCTCGGAAGTCTCCTTTCAAGAGGCTCGGTAGCCTCCTTTCAAGAGGCTCGGTAGCTTCCTTTCAAGAGGCTCGGTAACCTCCTTTCAAAAGGCTCGGAAGCCTCCTTTCAAGAGGCTCGGAAGCCTTCTTTCAAGAGGCTCGGAAGCCTTCTTTCAAGAGGCTCGGAAGCCTTTTTTCAAAAGGCTCGGAAGGTCCCTTTCCAATGATTCGGAAGCTCCTCTTTCTGTGATTCGGAAGCCTTCTTTCAAGAGGTTCGGAAGCCTTCTTTCAAGAGGCTCGGAAGCCTTCTTTCAAGAGGCTCGGAGGCTCCCTTTCTAATGATTCGGAAGTTCCCTTGGTGTGATTCGAAAACCTTCTTTCAAGAGATTCAGTAGCCTCCTTTCAAGAGGCTCAGGAAGCCTCCTTCCAAGAGGCTCTCGGAAGCCTCCTTCCGAGAGGCTCTCGGAAGCCTCCTTCCAAGAGGCTCGGAAGCCTCCTTCCAAGAGGCTCAGGAAGCCTCCTTCCAAGAGGCTCGGAAGCCTCCTTCCAAGAGGCTCGGAAGCCTCCTTCCAAGAGGCTCGGAAGCCTCCTTCCAAGAGGCTCGGAAGCCTCCTTCCAAGAGGCTCGGAAGCCTCCTTCCAAGAGGCTCGGAAGCCTCCTTCCAAGAGGCTCGGAAGCCTCCTTCCAAGAGGTACGGGAGCCTCCTTCCAAAAGGCTCGGAAGCCTTCTTTCAAGAGGCTCGGAAGCCTTCTTTCAAGAGGCTCGGAAACCTTTTTTCAAGAGGCTCAGAGGCTCCCTTTCTAATGACTCGGAAGCTCCCTTTTCTGTGATTCGGAAGCCTCTTTTTAAAAGGATCGGAAGCCTCCTTTTAAGAGGGTCGGCAGCCTCCTTTCAAGAGGGTCGGCAGCCTCCTTTCAAGAGGGTCGGCAGCCTCCTTCCAGAGGGTTGGCAGCCTCCTTTCAAGAGGGTCGGCAGCCTCCTTTCAAGAGGCTCGGAAGCCTCCTTTCAAGAGGCTCGGAAGCCTTCATTCAAGAGGCTCGGAAGCCTCCTTCCAAAAGGCTCGGAAGCCTCCTTCCAAGAGGCTCGGAAGCCTCCTTCCAAGAGGCTCGGAAGCCTCCTGTCAAGAGGCTCGGAAGCCTCCTGTCAAGAGGCTCGGCAGCCTCCTTTCAAGAGGCTCGGCAGCCTCCTTTCAAGAGGCTCGGAAGCCTCCTTCCAAGAGGCTCGGAAGCCTCCTTCCAAGAGGTACGGGAGCCTCCTTCCAAAAGGCTCGGAAGCCTTCTTTCAAGAGGGTCGGCAGCCTCCTTTCAAGAGGCTCGGAAGTCTCCTTTCAAGAGGCTTGGAAGCCTCCATTCAAGAGGCTCGGAAGCCTCCTTCCAAGAGGCTCGGAAGCCTCCTTTCAAGAGGCTCGGAAGCCTCCTTCCAAGAGGCTCGGAAGCCTCCTGTCAAGAGGCTCGGAAGCCTCCTGTCAAGAGGCTCGGCAGCCTCCTTTCAAGAGGCTCGGCAGCCTCCTTTCAAGAGGCTCGGAAGCCTCCTTTCAAGAGGCTCGGAAGCCTCCTTTCAAGAGGCTCGGAAGCCTCCTTTCAAGAGGCTCGGAAGCCTCCTTTCAAGAGGCTCAGAAGCCTCCTTTCAAGAGGCCTCAAGCCTCCTTTCAAGAGGCCTGGAAGCCTCCTTTCAAGAGGCCTCAAGCCTCCTTTCAAGAGGCCTCAAGCCTCCTTTCAAGAGCTCAGAAGCCTCCTTTCAAGAGGCTCAGAAGCCTCCTTTCAAGAGGCTCGAAGCCTCCTTTCAAGAGGCTCAGAAGCCTCCTTTCAAGAGGCTCAGAAGCCTCCTTTCAAGAGCTCAGAAGCCTCCTTTCAAGAGGCTGGAAGCCTCCTTTCAAGAGGCTCAGAAGCCTCCTTTCAAGAGGCTCAGAAGCCTCCTTTCAAGAGGCCTGGAAGCCTCCTTTCAAGAGGCTCAAGCCTCCTTTCAAGAGGCTCAAGCCTCCTTTCAAGAGGCTCTGGAAGCCTCCTTTCAAGAGGCCTGGAAGCCTTCTTTCAAGAGGCCTCAGAGTCTCCTTTCAAGAGCCTCAGAGTCTCCTTTCAAGAGGCTCGGAAGTCTCCTTTCAAAAGGCTCGGAAGCGTCCTTTCAAGAGGTTCGGAAGCCTTCTTTCAAGTGGCTCGGAAGCCTTCTTTCAAGAGGTTCGGAAGCCTTTTTTCATAAGGCTCGGAAGCTCCCTTTCCAATGATTCGGAAGCTCCTCTTTCTGTGATTCGGAAGCCTCCTTTCAAGAGGCTCGGAAGCCTTCTTTCAAGAGGCTCGGAAGCCTTCTTTCAAGAGGCTCGGAGGCTCCCTTTCTAATGATTCGGAAGTTCCCTTGGTGTGATTCGAAAACCTTCTTTCAAGAGGCTCGGAAGCCTTCTTTCAAGAGGCTCGGAAGCCTCCTTTCAAGAGGCTCGGAAGCCTCCTTTCAAGAGGCTCGGAAGCCTCCTTTCAAGAGGCTCGGAATCCTCCTTTCAAGAGGCTCAAGCCTCCTTTCAAGAGGCTCAGAAGCCTCCTTTCAAGAGGCTCAGAAGCCTCCTTTCAAGAGGCTCAGGAAGCCTCCTTTCAAGAGGCTCGGAAGCCTCCTTTCAAGAGGCTCAGTAGCCTCCTTTCAAGAGGCCTGGCAGCCTCCTTTCAAGAGGCTCAGGAAGCCTCCTTTCAAGAGCTGGAAGCCTCCTTTCAAGAGGCTCAGAAGCCTCCTTTCAAGAGGCTCAGAAGCCTCCTTTCAAGAGGCTCAGGAAGCCTCCTTTCAAGAGGCTCGGAAGCCTCCTTTCAAGAGGCTCAAAGCCTCCTTTCAAGAGGCTCAGAAGCCTCCTTTCAAGAGGCTCAAGCCTCCTTTCAAGAGGCTCAGGAAGCCTCCTTTCAAGAGCTCAGAAGCCTCCTTTCAAGAGGCTCCAGAAGCCTCCTTTCAAGAGGCTCAGGAAGCCTCCTTTCAAGAGGCTCAGAGCCTCCTTTCAAGAGGCTCAGGAAGCCTCCTTCAAGAGGCTCAGAAGCCTCCTTTCAAGAGGCCTCAGAAGCCTCCTTTCAAGAGGCTCAAGCCTCCTTTCAAGAGGCTCAGGAAGCCTCCTTTCAAGAGGCTCAGGAAGCCTCCTTTCAAGAGGCCTCAGGAAGCCTCCTTTCAAGAGGCTCGGAAGCCTCCTTTCAAGAGGCTCGGAAGCCTCCTTTCAAGAGGCTCGGAAGCCTCCTTTCAAGAGGCTCGGAAGCCTCCTTTCAAGAGGCTCGGAAGCCTTCTTTCAAGAGCCTCGGAAGTCTCCTTTCAAGAGGCTCGGAAGTCTCCTTTCAAGAGGCTCGGTAGCTTCCTTTCAAGAGGCTCGGTAACCTCCTTTCAAAAGGCTCGGAAGCCTCCTTTCAAGAGGCTCGGAAGCCTTCTTTCAAGAGGCTCGGAAGCCTTCTTTCAAGAGGTTCGGAAGCCTTTTTTCATAAGGCTCGGAAGCTCCCTTTCCAATGATTCGGAAGCTCCTCTTTCTGTGATTCGGAAGCCTTCTTTCAAGAGGTTCGGAAGCCTTCTTTCAAGAGGCTCGGAAGCCTTCTTTCAAGAGGCTCGAAGGCTCCCTTTCTAATGATTCGGAAGCTCCCTTTTCTGTGATTCGGAAACCATCTTTCAAGAGATTCGGTAGCCTCCTTTCAAGAGGCTCGGAAGCCTCCTTTCAAGAGGCTCGGAAGCCTCCTTTCAAGAGGCTCAGAAGCTTCCTTTCAAGAGGCTCAGAAGCCTCCTTTCAAGAGGCTCGGAAGCCTCCTTTCAAGAGGCTCGGAAGCCTTCTTTCAAGAGCCTCGGAAGTCTCCTTTCAAGAGGCTCGGAAGTCTCCTTTCAAGAGGCTCGGTAGCCTCCTTTCAAGAAGCTCGGTAGCTTCCTTTCAAGAGGCTCGGTAACCTCCTTTCAAGAGGGTCGGCAGCCTCCTTCCAGAGGGTTGGCAGCCTCCTTTCAAGAGGATCGGCAGCCTCCTTTCAAGAGGCTCGGAAGCCTCCTTTCAAGAGGCTCGGAAGCCTCCATTCAAGAAGCTCGGAAGCCTCCTTCCAAAAGGCTCGGAAGCCTCCTTCCAAGAGGCTCGGAAGCCTCCTTCCAAGAGGCTCGGAAGCCTCCTGTCAAGAGGCTCGGCAGCCTCCTTTCAAGAGGCTCGGAAGCCTCCTTTCAAGAGGCTCGGAAGCCTCATTTCAAGAAAATCGGAAGCCTCCTTTCAAGAGGCTCGGAAGTCTCCTTTCAAGAAGCTCGGAGGCTCGTTTCCTAGTGATTCGGAAGCTCCCTTTTCTGTGATTCGGAAGCTCCCTTTTCTGTGATTCGGCAGCCTTCTTTCAAGAGCGTGGGCAGCCTCCTTTCAAGAGGCTCGGCAGCCTCATTTCGAGAGGCTCGGCTGCCTCCTTTCAAGAGGCTCGGCAGCCTCCTTTCAAGAGGCTCGGCAGCCTCCTTTGAAGAGGCTCGGCAGCCTCCTTTCAAGATGCTCGGAAGCTTCCTTTCAAGAGGTTCGGAAGCCTCCTTTCAAGAGGCTCGGAAGCCTTCTTCCAAGAGGCTCGGAAGCCTCCTTCCAAGAGGCTCGGAAGCCTCCTTCCAAGAGGCTCGGAAGCCTCCTTTCAAGAAGCTCGGAAGCCTCCTTTCAAGATACTTTAGTGATATTGACCACCTGGGGTCAGTTCCGAGACCCTTGAGGAAGTCTCCAGAAGTTTCAAAATCAATAATTCTCGAAATGTCACAAACTATGGCTATATGGTTACCAATCTTCAACATTTTGCAAGACACGTAAAATTTTGACAACTAGTAATATTTCTGGGGATATTGGCAACACTAAGACAGTTCGAAATGGTTATCAAACTGACCTCAGCGTGATAGCCTTGCGTCTTGCAAAATGCTGAAGTTTGGTACCCATACTGCGTTAGTTTGTGACATTTCGAAAATGACCGATTGTGATGCTTCTCTAGGCTTCCTCAATGGCCTCGGAACTGACCACAGATTGGTTAATGTCCCCATAATCATATCAGGCTGACGTAGTCTTGCAAATGCTTAAGTATGATACCCATATTGCTAATATGGAGCGAAAATATTGAATTGGCCAGTTTGGGACCGGTTCCCATAGGGTCACTTCGAAGAAACCTTGTTGTCACCAGAGGCCGATAGCAACAGAAATTCGGAATCGGAAGTGTGGTTCGGTCGTTCAAATCTTACATAGGACGGAAACGAATTTGTAAACAAGCATTAGACTGGAACCCAGCGAGACACCGCAGAGGCAGACCAAGAGGCTGATGGCGACGAAGCCTCAATAAATAAATAAACCCAGTTGACCGAAATGGTGTACAGGACCCATAAGTAAGTTTTTTTAACTTCATTTTTGTGAATTTTGAAACAGGGATCAGTTCTTCACTCCATAAGTAAGTAATTAAATACATCGGACCAAGTGGTCACATTACGCGAATCCAATAAATATGGAAAATTGGTGAAACTGGGTGAATTTGAGTTAATGGCCTAAATGGAAATGCTTGAATTGGTAAACTTTTACAAATTGAATAAATAAAGTTAATTGAACTAAACACGAAATTTAAACAAACCGGGCAGCAGACTTTGTTTGGGCTCTGATCCTGGTGTCTCTTGATACATCTTCAATCTTCATATTAGCTAATCTGGCACCAAACAGTTATCCTCAAACAAACGTTAACCATTCCACTCACAGTAGTTATTGTTTCGCGCAATCTCATTCGCCAACGTATAATTTAAATCGAACCAAACCCATTATTCGATACTAATAGCGTACAGTTTGTTTCTGATTAATCTGCACCTCCCTCTAAAAGCGGCCCACGAAATTTCTCTTCTTCATTTGTTTGAAACCCAAACTGCGAACGGTGTGGGATTGAAAATCGCGCAGCCAATCAATCCGCTGACGATTTGATTAATGCACGCATGCTTCCTCATATGCGCGTTCGATCCGGGTGGTGGAGATCATGCTGAGTGTTGTGAGGTCTGTTTGCAATAGCCAAAATCCTATTTTCCGGATTTCGGCGTCTTTTCCCGCAATTAACAGTTCTGTGTTACACTTTGTTTTTCGCTTTCAAACACTTATGCGCAGCTGCCGCCGCGGTATAACTGTCAATACATGCGGCCGAGGGAGAATGGACGGAGGTGGTGCTTTAACAGTTCTGCGAAATCACTTTATCCCATGAACCAGACTGCGCCGATACGCAACGTATGTTCACCGAACATCTGGAGCAAAAGCTTCAAAGGCGCACATGTTGCTCCTATCTCGGAAGCAATCTGTTTCGACACAGATTTGCTACCGACCAAGCCTTCTCCAAACTTCTCCACCGGGCAGGTTTGCAGAAATGGCTGCATATATGCTTCGTCGGAGCTAATTAACATACTCTCACACATTCTACTTCTAATTACTGCGCCCACTCCACTAGTGAGCCTGCCTGCCATGTCAGTGCACGCCGTGTTTAGGTTTACAGTTTTGATTTAGATTGCTGCATTTTCTTACTCAGTACATTAGTGGCTAATGTCTGATCTCGCACGATGGGCTACAACTGGGAAAAAATTCTTTATTTTGGAATGCTAATTTGATGTGACTGAATTGCCCAATTAAATGGTTCGATTAATTTATCCGAACCATAGCACTTCTGCAAATCAGACTTACGTGAGTTGGAAGGCATACATAAGTATTTAATCCACTCGCATGGAAAAAATTATGACCGCACAGAAGTGAATTCGCTACAGATATCCATTAACGTTGTTTTAGTTTCAATTTCCGTAATCTCGAATCTTGATCACAGATTTGGTTCGCAGGCCAACAGGTAGCAGGCAGTACAAGCATGAAGTTGATTCAAATGTTGAAACAATGGAAACGCAGATCTACGCGCCTTCTGACGTTTGCAAGGTGTGGTACCCACATTCTCAGTGATTGACTGATGGCGACCCAGAAGAATGCGAACTGGCGGCCACACGGCCGAGCGGACTGCGGTTCCCGTGGTAGCGAAGTAACAAATGAACGCAAATTAAATCACGCTTAAGCCGCGGGTTGTCTATTTTTCGGTTTTCTAATTCAATCACGTTTCTGCACACACGGGTCGCCCCCATTTTCACCTACATTTTATGCGACAGCGCTGTCAACCAACGCAACGCAACTAGTGTGCATGGGCTTATAGTGCTTAGGAGACGCTTGCGCAAATATGAACTTTGGCTCCGTCAGGTGTGCTGCTGCAGAGTGCAGCACAGCCCTGTCGGCAACGATACAGCAAGGTACCAACATAATAGGCCCTTCACCTCGTCGCAATAGGGCAGCACAACCTGCGAGTCATCATCGTTACCCCGCCACCACCAAGTGCCGCTGCTGGTCGATCGAACGCACTCCAAAGGGGTTTCTCTCCTATTGATTGGACGGAGGCATTGAAATCTTTTGTAATGTCACTTCACCTTTATCAATCACGGCGAATTGATTCGTTCATAATCGACATTGTCGATAGCCATGTTGGCTCGTATACTAAAGCGATCAATGGATGTGGTAAACAGTATACAATGAGCCTTGACCGATGAGATCATTGTGTCTTCAATAGAATTCGCGCAATAGTTTTTAAGAGGACCTGATTCTAAGGGAGGAGGGGGTATGTCTGGCCTTTCAAGTAACTTTTGGGTTACTTTTCTTAAAATCGGAAGTTAATCTTGAATAAATTAAAAAATCGATTGATCGAATAAAAATTTTGACAGAAATGGTTTATTTTTTTATCAGCACTACATTACGTTGTACATGTGATAAAATAAGAATAGTTTTTAGCGTCCGGAAGGAGAAACAGTTTTTAATCTGACATATTGATTCCACACCGTAGTGACCAAAAAATGACAAAAAGGACAAACCCTTGAAACGAACTCCTTAATTGTATTATATTTTTGATACCTCATTTATATTATATTTTTGTTACATAATATATTGCAAACTAAATACGTACAGGGCATCGTTTGCTACTATTGCCGCGGATATTGTGGGAGGTATCCAGGTATCCGGTTCACGCTTTAGTTGGCAGCGGTGGCTCTTCTCGACGTTCTACTCCCTGAGTAGTCAGTACGAATAAGGGCGTCCTTGTGATGTTTTGCTGTACCTGTTATGATTAGCTAGTGCATCCCCATCCCCTACACTTCCTGAAGATACCCTTTTTGCTTCAGCAGTGATTCCTTTTTACAGCACTAGTCTTCATAACGAAAAGGGCACCATTACAGAGCATGAGATATGATCATATTATTCGTAGTACTACTTGACCAACACCACCAGCTGGGTGAGGGATAGAGGATGACACACACACATACACTACATTACATTGTATATGTGTCAATATTGTATCTTCTATCTTCTCCAACAACTTCATGTCATTAATTGCTTCTTTCTTGACTTATAGTTTTTCGTCTCAATTTATTTTCAGTTCTTGAGACTTATTGTACCGTGACCAGTGGCGTAGCCAGAAAAAAAAATTTCTTCTAAAAATTTGGTCTCTGGGGGGGGTTTTATGCCCAAAACCACCCCCGTGGCTACGCCACTGACCGTGACCAGGTGTTTCGGGTAGGTGTAGTGAATTATATTAAAATATTTGCTTATTTTTCCTATTGTTTCGCATCTTGATCTTTTTATGGCATCGTACTTCATTTGTTATTTATGTCAATCTTTCCTTACTTTATGCTTTTTTGGACTAAACGCTGTTAATTATTCTAAAACAGCATGATAACACCAGTACCATGTGATAGAAACAAGAAATTAGCAACAAATAACCAGTTGTCTGCCTGGAATTGAACATAATTGCCCACACTCAACTCCGGTCGACAAAAGTCTCCAGACAATACTTGAGTCGTTTTCGAAAGCATCTTCTTTAGGAATCCACAAACTGCAACAAAATGCTATTAGCTGCTATTTCTCGGAGATTCCCATGGTCTCAGAAACCTTCCGAAGAGTAGGTAACATGTTGCTTCCCATCATCACTACCCAGAAGACATCTAGACTTGAAATTAAATAATTCTGGTTCCAATTGCTCTTTTCATTGTACTTTTGACAAGGAAAAATAGTTACTCAAATAAAAATAATGCCATTGGTCTATCATTTAAAATTCTCGCACAAATGGCTCTATAGACAAGAATTATTGAGATTGAGAATTAAGTTGAAATAAACTGAAGTAAAAAAGTGCACAATAACATACACATGAAAATTAAAAATAGAAAATGGATTTACTTAAAAAAAGGTGCGAGTTAAGCCGTCATAAAATAAAATAAGCCTGAATTTTGTTTTCATCGATGATCTTTTAGTAGATAATAGTTTGAAAACGACAGGTATACTCCGTCCTACATTAATAGTCACACCCCATTTTTTTTAGGATAACTTTTTTTTCTGTTGCACCGATCTTCACGAAACTTTTTATGTGGATTCAGGGGTTCAATTAACAATGTTTGACAAAGCTCGGCCAGCCTACTTCATTTGTACAATTATTTAAGAATTAATATGTGAAAAAATTGAGTCCTTCATTAGCAGCAGGCAGCATAGGCAGCAGGGACTATGTCCAAGGGTTTTACGATCCCTCCCCAGGCCATCTGCGAGTTGTGGCGCCTGCCTAGGATGTGGTGGGGTTTGACAGTGGGCCCTGTTAAACCTCTATAAAAAGCTGCATGTATCCGCAAGTAGGCTCCGCCAAAGCGACCGTGTGCAGCTCAAAGCGCACAAGCCCAAGTCCTGGTGTTAGGTGGGACGCTAAACAGCCATGACACGATGGCCCTCTGACGAGACAGGAGGTTTGCACAGGCCCAATAAGCCGCCTTTAAAAACAACTATTACGAACGACATAGAAGATAATACGACTCGATACAATCGGCAACGACCTAGGCGACGAATAAAGGATCACGATTGGAAGCTTGGAACATGGAACTGCAAGTCGCTAGGCTTCGCAGGATAATCTACGATGAATTACATCCCCGCAACTTCGATGTCGTAGCGCTGCAGGAAATCTGCTGGACAGGACAGAAAGTGTGGAAAAGCGGGCATCGAGCGGCTACCTTCTACCAAAGCTGTGGCACCACCAACAAGCTGGGAACCGGCTTCATTGTGCTGGAGGAGATGCGCCAACGCGTGATTAGGTGACAGCCAATCAACGCAAGGATGTGCAAGCTGAGGATTAAAGGCCGTCTCTTCAACTATAGCATCATGAACGTGCACTGCCCACATGAAGAGAGACCCGACGACGAGAAAGCAGCGTTCTATGCACAGCTGGAGCAGACATACGATGGATGGCCACTGCGGGACGTCAAAATCGTCATCGGTGACATGAACGCTCAGGTAAGAAGAGAGGAAATGTATAGACCAGTCATCGGACCGGATAGTCTGCATACCGTATCGAATGACAACGGCCAACGATGCATTAACTTTGCAGCCTCCCGCGGAATGGTAGTCCGAAGCACTGAAGAAGAAGATATTGATTTGGGAAATGTATTGGAGGTAACCACTTTCCCTTCGATGGGACTCGAACCCATGACCCTACAGTACGTTAGACTGGTGCTTCAACCAACTAAGCTACGAAGGACCTCCGTCGGACTTCGCAACCTAGCGGCTACTGAACGAGCTCGAGATTCCCAAATTAATTTTCCAAATCAATATCTTCCACATAACGTACATATTCACATATGAGTCTTCATAACATTGTAAATTAACGTCCAAGTCGGGTGGTTTAATCCCCGGAAATAGGCAATTAACAATGGTTGAACAGACCTAGCTCGATTTTCCGGAGGAAAAAGCGCAAGCAGGAAGAAGAGACGTCAAGAGACGGAGCAACTGTACCGCGTAAATACACACGAAAGTTCTATGAGAAGTTAAACCGTTCACGTAAGGGCCACGTGCCACAGCCTGATATGTGTAAGGACATAAACGAGAACCTTCTTACGAACAAGCGTGAGGTGGTCCAAAGGTGGCGACAACACTACAAAGAACACCTGAATGACGATGTGGCAGACGAAGATGGCGGTATGGTGATGGACCTGGGAGAACGCTCGCCGGACATGATTTTACCGGCTCCGGATCACCAGGAAATCCAGGAGGAGATTGGCCGGCTGAAGAACAACAAAGCCCCTGGGGTTGACCAACTACCAGGAGAGCTATTTAAACACGGTGGTGAGGTACTGGCTAGAGCGCTGCACTGGGTCATTACCCAGATTTGGGAGGAGGAAGTTTTGCCCCAGGAGTGGATGGAAGGTATCGTGTGTCCCATCTACAAAAAGGCTATAAGCTGGATTGTAGCAACTACCGCGCAACATTGCTGAACGCCGCCTACAAGGTACTCTCCCAAATTTTATTCCGTCGACTAGCACCAATTGCAAGAGATGACCTGCGGACCCTCCGTAGACTGCGTGGTTGGCGACGTGTAGCCATGAAGCGAGCCGAATGGAGAAGACTCTTATAAACCTCACAGGCCACTTCGGCCTAAGTCTGAATAAATAAATAAATGAAAATTTCCACAAATAATGCAAAAGATCCATACACAATTAAGTATTTTCCACAAAACAAAAATAAATTAGCACTTATTAAAACAAAAATTGCAATAATAAAAGAAGAATTTTCCATAAAAAAAATCAAAATGGTCCACAAAAAAATCCATAATCAATTCCAATAAATAACTCAATACAGGCATACCTCGATAGTACGTACCCTCGATAGTGCGTACCCTCGATAGTACGTACCCTCGATTGTACGTACATTTTACCTCGATAGTACGTACACAAAAAATTTTTTTTTTCGCTCTATTCTCTGTACGACTTTAGTTAAAATTTTAATATGTTTTAATCTTGGCACATGCGTGGGGTCCTGTATATGCTACGTAATCATTTTACATCTGATTTAAACACCATCGTGAACTTTAGAACTTTTGTCGCAGTACTTTAAAGAAACAGTTTCATAAATGTTTGACAGCACAGCAAATAATTTTGAAAATTGTAAAATTGCAGCTTATCCTATCAAACGGATTAACATTCGAAATTCAATTAAATTTGATTGAATATTAAAGGCAAGCATTGTTTAAATTTATTTCGATTTAAAAGAATAGTAAGATGTTACGTTTATTTGCATGCTCCAAATATGTGCATGAAAATACATTTAAAATCACAACATATTTTTATCTGTGAGCCTCACGTACCACATATCATTCTATTATTATAAACAATTCAAGGAACATCTGAAACAGCTGATTACATTCTTTAGAAATATTATCATAATTGTATGGGTATGGATGTATAGATGATATTCTTAGAAAGCAGAATAGCTATCCACTTAATTGAACGATTATTATGTTTATGAATTATTTTACTTTCAAGGAAGTTAGTTCCAGTTCTAGAACCCGTCCCCATGTATTAATGCACCTTATAGACCAGAGAACATTTCCCCGAGGAGTAAATTAAATTCATCATGGGAATATATAATGTTTCTCAAAAATGAATTTATGGCAAGATGTTTAATTGTTTAATTCACTTCACAGTAAGTTTAGTTCCAATCTATCCACTTGTTGGTTAGATTGGTCAGTTATTTCCCAGGAGTTCCTTAAAAAAATCATCCCTGGAAGCCACTAGAAATTCAATCAGGAGTTCCTTCTAAGTTTCCTCTAAGATGTCTCACTGGTATCCCAGAAGAAGTTTATCCTGGAACCGCAGGATTTCACTTGATATTTAATCAAGACCTGTGCGCCGATTGAAATTATATTGGCGTGCCAGATTATTTTCAGCCAGAGCCAGCGGCGGTGGAGCGGCGACATAATGCCGCTAGTGATTTGCGGCGACGTGAATCAATTCCGTGCATTTATGTTTCTCCGGGATTTCCTTCGGAAGTTTCTCCAAGAATTTCTCCTCCTTTCTCTTCCCACAGAAATCTTTCCAGAAGCTCCATCAGGAATTTATCCGCAAGTTCCTTCAGGAATCTCCTCGCAAGTTCCCCAAGGAATTCCTCTGCAAGTTCATTCAGGTCTTCCACCGCAATTTCCTTCAGGCCTTCCTCCGCAAGTTCCTATGAGTATTCCTCCAAAAGTTCATCCAGGAATCTCTCCGAAAGATCCTTCAGAAATTTCTCCGTAAATTCCTACAGGAATTCCTTTGGAAGTTCCCCGGAAGTTCTTTTAGAAGTTCCTCCGGAAGTTTTTCCAGAAGCTCCTCCAAGATTTCTTCCGGAAGGTCCTCCAGAAATTTCTCCGGAAGTTTCTCCAAGAATTCAACTAGGACGCATAGGAATTACTTCAGAAATTTCTCCGTAAATCCTTTCAAAAATCTTTCAAAATGCCAACTTAAATTGTTGCCTTAGAAATTTCCACGTTTCCTTTCTCAGAACTTTCACCAGGAAATCATTCAGAAATTCCCATGTAAACTCCTCGTGGCATTCGTTCTGAAGTTACTCCAGAAATTCCATGTCTTATGATGTCTTATCAATTACTTCGAGGTCTTCCAGAAATTCCTTATGAATTTCTTAATAAACTCACGTAGAAGCGCTTGATAGGCATCTCCCACTCACGTCCTGGGAATTCATCCAAAAATTGCTACAAGAACTGTCCCGAAAAATTGTTCATAATTTTTTTTCGGGTGTTCTGTCGGAAATTACTTGAGAAATCCGTCTGGAAATTTATCTGGCAATTATTTCGAAAATTTCGTTAAAACTCTTTTGGAGCTACCTCCCAAAATTCCCCTTGAAATTTCTCTGGAAATTATTGAAATTATTTTCCCGGAAAAAAACACCCGGAATTCTCAAAAATTCTGCGGGTACCTCCTCTAAAATGTCTACAAAAATCATCTAATAAATCCTTCATGATTTTCCGAGAATTTTTTCCAGGAGTAAGCAGCAATATTCTTCAGGAAATTCTTCTAGAAATTCTCCCATTTTTTTCAGAAACTCCTCCATGAATTCTCCCAACAATTTCATCAAGAATTTTCCTGGAAATTACTTCAAAAATTTCCCCAGAAATCCCTTTTTCCCAGAAAATTTCTTCATGAATTCGTTTCGGAATTCGGATTTCGTTTCGGAATCCCCAAGGAAATTTCTCAAGCTATTCTGCATGGAATTCCTTCAAGAGCTACTCCGGGAAGTTTCTTTTTAGGATTTCCTGCTGGATTTCCTATTGTAAGTTCTGGTGGAGAGGATCCCAGATGGATTTTTTGGATTTTCTGGAGAAATTTTCAGAGGGATTCCTAGTAAAGTATCGGAAACAAATCTAGGAGAAATTATAAAATAAGAAGTTTTATTGAAATGAAGTTCATAAGGAATTTTCAGAGGAAAATATTTCTAAATCTCTAAACAAATTTCAAATAAAGTTATGAAATAATTTCAGACTTTTAGTAGAGTGTTTAGTAGGTCACCATCCAATAATTTAGATTAAAAAACTTTATCGACAGACATCACCTCAATTCGTCGAGCTGTGTTGATCGGTATATGGAAGTCGGCCCTCCGGGCCTGTCAGCAAAACTTCGTTTTTGAGAGAACATCTAGCCCTTTCGTTAGACTTTAGTGTACGAGAAGCGTAAACACGATTCTAAAGACAAGAATATTAAAATAACATTGAATGTTATCCCGTTTCTACATTTTCGAAATTTTTCTTGTTTTTTTATGGGGTCGTACACATATTACGTAAGCATTTTTTCTGTTTTTTTTACCCCCCCCCCCCCTTACCCCATGTAAGATTTTTTTCATACAAATGATTTCTTATTTATATGGTGCGTAAAAAAATGATGGACCCCCCTCCCCCATAAGTGCTTACGTAATATGTAAACGGCCCCTTATAATCATTTCAGTATTAAATACTCATATAATTACAAATCATAATGAAGGTTCCTCCAAACCAACGCGATGTGACTGTTGCTATGGCTGGCAGTTTGTCGCTTTAGTAGGGCAGCGTCATTGGAGCCAATAGAGTCGCAACGACGATGATAGGCAACCTTAAAGCTTTTCATTCCCGTAAAATCTATTGGGGAAATCCATAAAATGCGTCACGTAAAAATTAAGCAATCTATCAACCACCCCCAATCGTCGTATTTTGTAGTAACGTGCATAATCATATACGATGTGTAACATATATTTAAAACATTACTCCTGCGAATGTCACGTAATTTATGGATGTTCTAAAGCATTAAAAAACAGTACATATTTTGTAAAAAAAAGCCTCAAATGTACAAATACGATGATTTAGCTCAATGCTACATGTAGGCACCATTTCAAGAAAAATCTGGATACTTTTGTTCCTTGTGTACTATATCAAATACAAATATGCTTAGAGTACAGAGCCTTCTATCGAAATTTTGACTTCCGGGTGGTTTTATGAATATTCTGCTATTACTAAATAAACAAAAAGGCAAAACAAAATTTTTTTGTTAGGATTTTTTTTTGCTTCGATAGTACGTACGCTTCGATAGTACGTACGCTTCGATAGTACGTACACTAAAATTACGCAGGTGTACGTACTATCGAGGTATGCCTGTATTAGCAATAAACAATTACAATTAAAATTACATAAAAAATTAAACAAAATTCCAGACAATGAACAAAGAGCAATGAAAATATTATTATTTCCATAAAAACATACAAAAAGCAATAAATCTGATGAAAATTTCCATGAACTTTAAACGCTTTTAAAAAAGGGGTCATCTATGAGAAAATGCTCAGTTTTATTGCTTTTTCATATTTCTTTTATTTTTAGTATTTTTTTCCGTGGAACATTTTGATTTCTTCATGGATTTTTTTTAAGTAACAAGAAAGAAGGGTAAATGAAAAAAGAAGAAGAAGCAAGAGGGCTCGGTTGATATCAAAGTCTAATGCCCGTGAACCAAAATCGAGCAATACGCCACGCCAAATCGCTTTCAACGTCAAATGTCCGGATGAGCAGCTGGAATAATTTAAAACCCAAATCCCTACCCCGTCAGTCGTAATTAAGTAATTTATAACCTTGAGTCACCACGAGTATTAGGGTCTATGTTTCTTCCCTACTAACTGTTAATGATAAGATGATATACACTGTAAAAATATCATACTTAAGAATAGCGGCTCCGCAAAGTGTCACACACGACTGAGCCTACCAAATGAATGAAATGGTTAAAAAAATTAAATGTGAGATATATTGTGCCATCAGATTATGCTAATTACCGTATCAGTTTGGCATCTCTTCTCTTAGTTTTTGTGCAATCCTAAGACTTAGTGACCACGCAAACCGCGTTTGTGATGAATCTTTACAATATTTGCCTTACTATACGAAAAACCCTCATTAATCCACCTTGCTTTTTCGTGCAAAAAAAAAATTGAGAAAAATATGAATGAGTGTTTTTTTAGCGTGTTTGGCGCATCCAAAATAGTGTTTTGGCTATAACATCTGATCTCATAGTCTGATCTGGCCAATTTTCAATAGCAAACAATGGGACAGGATTCCCCGTCGAACCTGTTGCAATTCGGACAATGCTAAGTTCCCAAAAGTATGTCTCCAAAATTGTACACATCATACACATTCACATACATACATACACATACAAACAGCACCTCAGTTCGTCAAGCTAAGTCGATTGGTATATAACACTATGGATATCCGGGACTCCTATCAAAAATTCGTTTTTGGAGTGATCATATAGCCTATCGGTACAACTCTGTTGTACGAGAAAGGCCCCTTCAAGGAGTTCTGATTATTGACTTCAGGAATTATGGGAAAATCTTCCTCCAATGGTTTCAAAACATAAGGGCCCGTCTGGATATTCATTTTCTGGAATCCTATTTAAGGGTATCAATGGTTTACGTATTCCTAATCTGCAAGGAAAAATAATTAATAGGTTCTCAAATAAATTGAAAGTATGTCGAAAACGAGTAAAATGTGCTCCATCCGATGATTTGAAAACTCAATATTTTTGATTGATAAGTAATGCAAGTAAAAATTCTCGATCTATAAATTCAGGGAAACTTGCAATTTTTGCGCCACCTTCGATTCCTATTCAAAACATACTGTACTAAATCCAGTTGAAAACCGAAAGGGGGACTTACGAAGTTGGATTTTTCTCCGTAATCCGTAGGTTAAACCAAACTTCGGAAGTGGTGCGCTGTTCTAAGTTGGTGAAGCGCTATACAGCGCACCACTTCCGAAGTTAGGTTTAAGGTAAGGATTTTGAGAAAATTTTTGACAACATTTTTGCGCTTTGGGACGATTGTTTAGGAGTCATTTTTAAATGAAATACAAAGCGCATTTTCTCAAAATATTCATTGTACAGAAAAGTATGTTGTGTTTATGTAAAGAGCTGAGCAGAATATATACGTTTGCGCACGTTTTGACAGTTTTCATATGGGAAAACTGATAAAACGTACGCAAACGTATCTATTTTGCTCAGCTCTTAAGTGTATCTCTTTGTCTTTCTCAAGGAGAGCCTAAAATATTCAACATCATAAACATACTTTGGTCCGGGTCGTCACCAAATAATTTCGATTATATCACGCTCTGCTTGCAAGATCTTGGCTAAGAAAGATTCCAACCGCTGAAGGATGCGTCCATGAGACACAAATGACCTCCTGGTAATGAAGTTTCTTAAATTATCTATTTTCGTAATGATAATGGAATATCAGAGACCTATTTGCAACCAAATGAACAAATACCTCGTTAAAGTACAATTAACCAGCCACACAATCATAATCAGCTAAGATAATAAACCAATTTGAATAGCTGATGAGACATAACCCCACACGGTTGCACATAATCTATTCCTCCTTCCCATTCATCATCGAATTATGATCATCACGGTATCTTACCACCGACTGAACCTCCCCTACCCTGCTGATCACGTTGATCAGTTGATGGTGCGACGTCGTCGACTAGAGCTACGATCACTCGAAACAAGTTACTTTCACTTTTCAACTGGGCTCTTCGCTCGTTTTTCATCAGCCACTCACTCTCTCGAGTGATTGTGCTTCTCTCACAGAGTTCTGCACGCTAAAACTATTCAATTAACCAAAAGACCCACCGAGGCAGAAGTTTCGAAACAATGGCGCGATGGGAAATTGATTTGGCGCCACTTTAGTGAGTTCCGCGAGCTGCGGCACTCACGCAGCACTTACGAGTTACGACGCACGGGGAGCACTTTCCTATTCACTGCACACGGCGCCGTTCCTTTCATCCACCTTCAACTCACCATCGCAAGAAGGCGGATGATGATCATTATCACGTGCTCGTGGTCGACTACCGGGAGTCGTAAACTCCGCAAACAACGGCTATTTAGGTATACCGAAAGAAAGGTATGTTGGAATTTTTTTGTGTGCAAGCCAAATGCGCTATGAACGACAACGATGATTTTCGGAAAATTCAACAACTTTCTTAACCTCTGTTTTAAAGCCGTTGTTTACGGTTCTTCGTAGTTCCATGCGGATCCCAATCATCGTTTTCCTTCATTCAACGGATGCCAACCGCCGTAGGTTGCCATGTCGCTGTGCTCACGTGCAGCCCCTCGGATCAAGTATGTACAAAATTGGATGGGAAATGCTTGCGTTTGTTTGTTATTGCCTGGCAGTGTGGAAAATATGTCGGCTTGCTGGAGGTCCCAAGCGATGGGTTAACCTCTCTGGCGCTCCGACTGACAGTTCGATGACTTTGCACACAAGATATGATAGATAACAGCATCACGAAGTGCACCACCGACTGATGCGCACACTTTGATTACGACATTATCGCCTGCTGCGCAGTTGAAGACGACAGCGCGTCAACGTGTGGCGTTCCACAGCTTGCTTGGATTTGTGCTCGGCAGGCCAACGTATGCAAAGTGGAGCCGGTTTCGATCGGTGAGTTACATAATCGGATTTGAATCGCAACCGTAGCAAGAAACAGATGTTTGTTTGAACTCTTAATTAGGAATTATCGTCGCCACATGCCAATGAGGGACGTCATCTACGACCAGCGAAAAACACTTCCTTGTTCGAATACAAATATATTGATAAGACTGATGCTAATCATAGCAGTTAAGTAAGGCAGTTATTGCGGTAACACAAATTATAGTTTGGTAAAAACTGCACATTAAATTATAAGAGTAAATTAATCACCACGATGGGATCGATTGGTCGTTGATCATCGATTTTACTTTCATGCCAAACGAGATACTCACATGTAAGTAAACATAAGAACACTAACCTTCATTAATAAGCCATCGAAGAGTAGCGCTCTAGCAATGCGGTTAACCTTCCCGAGAAGCATCTCGGCGTCCTCCTACGGCAGTAGTTCGTCAATAATGCCCACGATCGCAACGAAGAACCGGTCCATGTCGCCGGCTCTGCGCTGGTGGTGCTCTGCTGCTGTTGCAGCTTCATGGTGCATGCTGCACCTTAAGCTATTTACATATGCAACTATAAGTAGATAAATGTTTCTATGCGGTTACTGAGGAGAAATATTAATAACAGTGTCGTCAAGCGCCGAACGTAACGATCGATCGCTTCCTGATGCGATCGCGGCCGGCGGGGAAACCGGCCTGCAGCGAAATGGCCCCCAGCAGGACGTGCTCCTTGGGGTCATCTTTCACGAGTTCGATTCCGATGTCCACGATCGACACCGGCTGGGCGATGGACTCGAACGAGAGGTAGTAGTATCTGTTGGGGGAAAAAACAGCGACGCAAAATCGAAGAAATGATTTAATAATTTTTAAATTAGCATAAGACGTAAGAGTCGTTCCGGGTACTACGACGTAACGGATGAATATGTATTGATAAAGAAAGAGTGAATAGTCGGGGATGAAATGCGATTTATGGGACCATCAACTGGGGTGACAATGGGCCTGGGGTATCGCTCTCATAAACAGTCTGTAGGTCGGAAAACTAAATTATTCAAAAAGGTCAAAAGGATGAGCATTATACTGATTACATTATGCAACACCTTACCTTATTGGATATACTTTTATTTCATAAGATCATCGCAAAATTAGTAAAGAGCAAATTGAAGGAATATTTTGCAAAAGAAACTATAAATAATGGCCCAAAAAGAAATCAACCATAAATGAATTCAACTTTTTTTAATAATAAAAAAATCATGGAAATAGAAATTCACAAAACAGCACAGAGAAAAAAACACATTGAGATATTTCAAAACTGAATAAGAGTTGATAGGACTCCAATATGAAAGAGAAGACTCATATTTTTGACATCTATATTTTTAAAACATAAAACTAAACATCAAAAAGGGCTGTTTTTCAAGATTGGCCTAACATTCGTTCGAATTTGGATCAACATCAGGCCAATTCTTCAGACCGGTTTATACGCTTGTTCATACGTGCAGCACTTTTCAGATTTTATTTTCGATTTTAAACATAGTTACACACTTAACTCATTTTACCGTATTCGGTAAATTTTACCGAAATCTGAACAGCAGATCTGTTCGGTAGTTATTTTACAGATTTTTGTATTTTTTTTCCATTGTTCAACTGTCAAAATAACCGAAAATCAGTAAAACCATTTACCGAACAGTTCTGCTGTTGAGATTTCGGTAAAATTTTACCGAATTCGGCGATTTATTTTAAGTGTGTAGAGTCTTCCTGAAACTTCCTGAATACAATGTACCTCAACTCGAGATCGGCATACTTATTGGAAAATTTCTAGACGCAAGTGTGGGGTTTGAGTAAAATTCCTTCAGCGTGTGTTAATAAATTATTCACACATCAGCGTGTCAATCGGCGAGCAGCAAACCATGACTTTGGCTCTTCAAGTCAGACCTCCGCGGCGCGCACACTCATCCACGGAGAGTCGCTGTCATAACTTCGTTCCGGCCATTTAGGGCCACACATTTTAGCGATCCTGCCAGTCTATTTTTTGGATCCTGTCGCTGATTTCATTAGGTGAGTTGAACTCAAGTGGTTAAATTGTGACGAGTGATATATTTTAGTTTGCAAAATCACAAGACACGTCTCGAAGACCGTCGGAAAATGGTTTCTGGTTTGCAAAATCACAAGACGCATCTCGACGACCGTCGGATAATGGTTTGCCGAAAATCTAACTAGCCATCACCCGATAGGCAATCCTATTCCTTCGCTCGCAAGGCTACTAGAGAGTAGAGACCCAATTCCTTCAGGTATTCCTTCGGATATTCCTCAACGAATTCCTCTTGATACTTCTCCAGGAATTTCTCCAATTATTCCTTCAGAAATTCTTCTGGTTATTCCACCTCTAGGAATTGCTCAGGATATTTCATCCAAGAATTCCTTCGGATATCCGCCGAGGAATTCCTCCGGGTATTTCGCCAAAAATTCCTCCGGATATTCCTCCATTAATTTCCATGGATATTCCTCCTTTCTACCGCAAACCTGAAGAAATATTCAAAAGAATTGCTAGTGGATTTTGACTGTGAAACTGTAACCTTATTTTCGGATTGACTTTCAGTCACGGGTAATAGCGTTGACAGTTTTACTTTATTGCCGATGTATTGGCGATGAAGTAAAATTGTCAACGCTATTACCCGTGACTGAAAGCCAATCCAAAATTTAAGATCTAAAGGAATTTCTGTAGGAATATCCGGAAAAAACTCTTGGAGGAATATCTCGAGAAATTCCTGGAAGAACATCCAAAGGAATTCTTGGAAATATGCGGAAGAATTTTGGAGAAATATCCCAAGAAATTACTGAAGAACTATCCACATGAACTCCTGAGGAAATATCCCGATAAATTCCTAAAGAAATATCCCGAGGTATTCCTGAGGAACATCAAAAGAAATTCCTGAAGGAAAATCCGGAGAATATTCATTCATTCTTGTGGTGATGGTGGACATGATAGTTTGTTTACCTCTGTGCAGTGATAAAAATATAATGATTACGTATGAAAGTGTACCCAACCCAAAACGGCTCAGGCAGCAATCCAACGAAGGCGCTCAGAGCAAAGCCAAAAGACGAGCGGCCGTAAAGGCCAAACATCGTCTGGACGGAGCAGATCGCGGTGCAGAGGAGCCCGAAGGGTGTCGCCCTGGGAAGGCGACTTCTCGACTTAAAAAGACGAAAGGAACCAACCAGACGCAAGTCGACGGGCCGCAAGAGGGTACCAGCTGGCGGTGCCATCGGCACCGAAAATTCATGGCAGCTGGTCAGTAGGGCAAAGCGGAAGTCGAGCGTTTCTCTACCCGAAAAAAAGCTAAGAACAAAGGCGAGGCTTTGTTGGTGAAAACTGACAAGTATAAGTACATCGAAGTCCTTAAATCGATGCTGGCGGCTAAAAAGCTTTCGGCGCTGGGTCAGGACGTGTAAAGCGTCAGACGCACTGAGACCGGTAAAATGATCTTGGTTCTGAAACGCGGAGCGCAAGCTAGCGGGACGGACTTTAAAAAAAAACTGGCCAAGAGCAAGGATGTTATCGATCAATTAGGAATTCGCTTTCGATCATTTAGTAGTTTTTCAATAACTTATTCCAGAAGCTGAATTTTCTACAACTCTGCCTAATGGTTCATTGTTGGAATTCAACCAATAACGTAGTTTATTTATTTTATTTATTCAGACTAAGGCCGAAGTGGCCTGTGCGGTATATAAGAGTCTTCTCCATTCGGCTCGGTCCATGGCTACACGTCGCCAACCACGCAGTCTACGGAGGGTCCGCAAGTAATCTTCCACCTGATCGATCCACCTTGCCCGCTGCGCACCTCGCCTTCTTGTGCCCGTCGGATCGTTGTCGAGAACCATTTTCACCGGGTTACTGTCCGACATTCTGGCTACGTGCCCGGCCCATCGCAGTCGTCCGATTTTCGCGGTGTGAACGATGGATGGTTCTCCCAACAGCTGATGCAATTCGTGGTTCATTCGCCTCCTCCACGTACCGTCCGCCATCTGCACCCCACCATAGATGGTACGCAGCACTTTCCTTTCGAAAACTCCAAGTGCGCGTTGGTCCTCCACGAGCATCGTCCAGGTCTCGTGTCCGTAGAGGACTACCGGTCTAATTAGCGTTTTGTAGATAGTCAGTTTGGTACGGCGGCGAACTCTATTCGATCGGAGCGTCTTGCGGAGTCCAAAGTACGTACGATTGCCAGCCACTATGCGTCTCCGAATTTCTCTGCTGGTGTCATTTTCGGCAGTCACCAGTGAGCCCAAGTACACAAATTCTTCTACCACCTCGATTTCGTCACCACCGATGCAAACTCGCGGTGGGTGGCTCATTTTCTTCTCTTGAACCTCTTCCTATCATGTACTTCGTCTTCGACGTGTTGATGACTAGTCCGATCCGCTTAGCTTCCCTCTTCAGTCTGATGTAGGCTTCCTCCATCTTCTCAAAGTTACGTGCCATAATATCTATGTCGTCGGCGAGACCAAATAGCTGGACGGACTTATTGAAAATTGTACCACTCGTGTTAATCCCTGCTCTTCGTATTACCCCTTCCAAAGCGATGTTGAATAGCAAACACGAAAGACCATCACCTTGCCGTAACCCTCTGCGGGTTTCGGAGGGATTCGAGAATGCCCCTGAAACTCGAACTACGCACATCACCCGATCCATCGTCGCTTTAATCAACCGTGTCAGTTTATCCGGAAAACCGTGTTCGTGCATTAGCTGCCATAGCTGGTCCCGATCGATTGTATCATATGCGGCTTTGAAGTCGATGAATAGATGATGTGTGGGCACGTTGAATTCGCGGCATTTCTGCAGTACTTGGCGAATGGCGAACACCTGGTCCGTAAGGAGCGTTCGCCCATAAACCCTGCCTGGTACTGCCCCACGAACTCCCTTGCAGTTGGTGCTAGTCGACGGCATAAAATTTGGGAGAGTACCTTGTAGGCGGCGTTCAGCAATGTGATTGCGCGGTAGTTGCTACAATCCAGCTTATCGCCCTTTTTGTAGATGGGACACACGACACCTTCCATCCACTCCTGCGGCAAAACTTCCTCCTCCCAAATCTTGGTAATGACCCAGTGCAGCGCTCTAGCCAGTGCCTCACCACCGTGTTTAAATAGCTCTCCTGGTAGTTGGTCAACCCCAGGGGCTTTGTTGTTCTTCAGCCGGCCAATCTCCTCCTGGATTTCCTGGAGATCCGGAGCCGGTAAAATTATGTCCTGCGCGCGTTCTCCCAGGTCCATCACCGTACCGCCATCGTCGTCTGCCACATCGCCATTCAGGTGTTCTTCGTAGTGCTGCCGCCACCTTTGGATCACCTCACGCTCGTTCGTAAGAAGATTCCCGTTCATGTCCTTACACATATCAGGCTGAGGCACGTGGCCCTTACGTGAACGGTTCAACTTCTCATAGAATTTTCGTGCGTTATTAGCGCGGTACAGTTGCTCCGTCTCTTCACGGTCTCGATCTTCCTGCTGGCGCTACGGAAAATCGAGTTTTGTCTGTTCCGCACCCGTTTATATCGTGACTCGTTCGCCCTCGTGCGGTGTTGTAGCAATCTCGCCCATGCTGCATTCTTCTCTTCCACTAGCTGCTCACATTCGCCGTCATACCAGTCGTACCAGGTGCAGCGGTTGCGGTGCTACCAATGGCGGATTGAATATCTCTTCAGCCATCTTCAAGAGACGCTGCGCCTAGCTGCTCTTCCGTTGGGAGTGCCATTTGCTGCGCGTATTTTTGGGCTAGTCTACCATCTTGTAGCCGCCCAATGTTAAGCCGCGGCGTCCGACTTCGACGCGTGTTGTTGTGAGCGCAGGCATACTGCAACGAGGTAGTTTTCAGGTCATATGTAGGTAGGTCGGATTCAATATTCGCACTGCGGTAAGTGCGGACGTTCGTCGGAGAAGAATTTACCGTCGATTAGAACGTAGTCGATTTTTCCGTTTGGTTAAGTGATCTTCATGTAGCCTTGTGGATATTTTTGCGGGAAAGAAGGTGCTTCGGACCACAATTCCGTTGGAAGCTGCGAAGTTTATGCACGTTGCCCGTTATCATTCGATACGGTGTACAGACTATCCGGTCCGATGACCGGTATATACATTTCCTCCTTCCTACATGTGCGTTCATGTCGCCGATGACGATTTTGACGACCTGCAATGGGCATCCATCGTATGTCTGTCATGTCATCGTAAATCTTTCAGTAATCATTCTGAAATTTCTTTAGGAGTTCTTTCGGAAATTTCGTTTCTAGACGTAAGAAACTCGTCTGAAAATTCCTTTAGTTTTTCCTATTTTATTCCTAAATAAATTTCTAGAATAATTCCTGCAGAAATTTAGGAATCAATTTTGTCTGGTTCTTCTGAAAAAAAATCCAAAGAATCCTGGAGAAAGTTTCTAAGGAGTTTTCGAAGAAATTTACAAAGGCTTTTTCAGAGAATATTCGGAAGTAATCCCTGGACGAATTGTTAAGAAAATTATTTTGAGCTTTTAGTGGAATCTCTTCACTTGTCATAAGACGAGTTTGTACAGTACCATTTAATTCCACCACTTAATTGTACCTTGACAGATACGTATTCCGACCTCAACAGTAAGGTCGTCTTCAGTGTCTCGTACTTCGTCGAGTCAAGTACGAGACACTGAAGACGACCTTACTGTTGAGGTCGAAATACGTATCTGTCAAGGTACAATTAAGTGGTGGAATTAAATGGGATTGTACAAAGTCATCTTATGACAAGCCTGGATGTATGTCAAAAGGAATTCCTGAAAATTTTCTGAATTATTCCTGGAATTAATTCCTGAATGAGTTCCCAAAAGAATTTCTGTAGAATTTTCCATTTCCAGAGAAATTCCCAAAAAATATCCGAAGGAAATCATTAATTAACCTTTTACACCAACACTTTGGCTTCGTCAGTGTTAACTAGCATTGTTTAGATTTATTTCAAAATATTATATATAATTACAATGAATTATTGGCAGTGGCTGATTTTCTATCCGCCGCCACCACATCCAGGTGCTATCGTATATGCGCAAATAGCATTCGTTAAAGCATAAATTTGTATGGCGTAAGACATCTAACGCAAGTTTTCTCAAAATTAGGAACTTTTCATGAAAAATTATTTGGTACCGGTTGTGAAGGATGATGCCCGCTACTACGCCTACCAAATATTTTTTCGATTAAGGTGCTTAATTTTGAGAAATCGAACCTTAGATGCCTTTCGCCATACTGATTTCAGAAAGTTAACTCCTAGTGTGCCGCTGTAAGCACGCTCAAAGCAGGCGATTCATTATTAAAAATCAGTTTGATTTGCTTCTAAATTTTGATCTTCTTTGCACACTGAACACTGAGCACGCATGTCAAGCGGAACTGATGCTTTATTTCCTTTTTATTGAAGATTTATAGTTTTAAATCGAGTTAAAAAAATTCAATGATATGCATTATTTTTAATTTAACGATTATTATCATTACGTTTCAAGGACCGAAATGGTCTACGAAATGGAAGCACCAAAATGGACCCCACTTTCCCTTAAGGAAATTTCAGAAGTTTGGCGAAACGACTTCTTTCACGCGGCGAATAAATTTGAAAATGTTCGCCTGATAAGATATATTGATACAAACTTCAGACAAGCTAAGCTGTCTCTTGAGTGTACAGAAATGCGCTCGATAAGCTATAAACACGTAAAGGAACACATAAATAAATGTATACTGCCTATCATCGCATATAAGTCCCATCTTTGCTGGGACATATGGGACATATGGGACAAATATGCGATTGTGGGCAGTATACTTCATGGGAATATCTACCACAGTAGTCGTTAATTTTCTCTTAATGTTGACAAAAACGATTGTCAATTTATAGGTAAAATGTCCTACTACACGCTACTTATTTGTCTTATATAGGGCACGGTAACCATATCAGACAATTCAAAATCACATGTTTTGCGCAGATTTGCGCAGTTAAACATAACGATTTTCTGAAAGTATGCAAAAAATGCTACATGATGAACTAAAGAATTATTTTTATAACCCTTTTCTTCATAATTAAAAAGTATATTTAAAAAATTTACACGGGAAGAGAAAAAAATATCCCAAAACGGCTCTACTTCGAAAGAGTGTGGAGCCCAAAGTTTTCATCCAATATTTTTTCTAATAATATTTAAAAGGCTATAGAAATTAGGAAAATAACTTGATGTTAAAAATCGAGAAAAAAGATATTGTCATCGCGGAATCACTGTGCGACGTTGTGGTGAGGAAGGGCACAAGCCGCATGAATGCTTGTTGTACCGGAAGGCGAAAATGAGAAACTTCTAGCAGTATTCGAGGGGATCCCGATGTCGTGACCGGACGAGGTTTCTAAGCTCGACCGTTCGCCGCAACAATACTCAGCAAACTGATTTCCGTCGTCGATTCGTTCTGACACGAACTCGAGAAAACCAAAAACATTTGTGCGTTACCATGGAGCTCAAATTAGCTCAATACACGTTGATTCGAGTTACTCAATAAATGAGTGCATATCATTAGAACATATGTCAAATGCAGATTTCAAGGGATTGATGGTAATGGCATTTTGCTATTATAATTTTATCATAACATCTAATGCCAATCTTATCCACTACATTCTCCCCCTCCTCTACTCTTGAGGTGTTTTATTACAAATTTCATTGAGGTATCCTCATTGCAAATATCTTTGATCCAAGACAAACATTATTAACCAATCCTTATGAATCAATCTTCGATTGAAAATATGACAATCCAATACAAATCCCATCCAAATCCAATCCGCATCCAGTCCAAATTAAATCTAAATCCAATCCAAAATTAATCCGAATGCAGTCCAATCCAAATCCAGATTCAATCCAATTCCAATCCAAAACCAATCCCAATCAAATCGAAAGCCAGTCCAAATATAATCAAATCCAAATTCAATCCAAATCCAGATTCAATCCAATCCAAATCTAATCGAAATCCAATCCAAATATAATCCAATCTTAATTCAATCCAAATCCAACTCAAAATTAAATCCAAATCCAATCCAAATAAAGTCTAATCCAAATCCAATCCAAATTCATTCCAAATCCAATCCAAATCTATTCGAAAGCCAATCCAAATATAATCAAATCCAACTCCAATCCAAATCCAATCCAAATCCAGATTCAATCCAATTCCAATCCAATCCAAATCTAATCGAAATCCAATCCAAATATAATCCAATCTTAATTCAATCCAAATCCAATCCAAATCTTATCCAAATTTAAATCTAACTCAAAATTAAATCCAAATAAAATCTAATCCAATTCAAATTCAATCCAAATCCAATCCAAACCCAAATCCAATCCAAAACCAATTTAAATAAAATCTAATCCAAATTCAATCCAAATCAAATCCAAATCCTATCCAAATCCAATTTAAATTTAATTCAAATCCAATCCAAATCCAAAAAAAATCACATCCAAATCCAATCCGAATCCAGTCCGAATTAAATCCAAATCCAATCCAAATCCAATCCAAATCCAATCCAAATCCAATCCAAATCCAATCCAAATCCAATCCAAATTCAATCCAAAACCAATAAAAAAAATCTAATCCAAATTCAATCCAAATCAAATCCAAATCCTATCCAAATCCAATTCAAATTTAATTCAAATCCAATCAAAATCCCATCTAAATCCAATCCGAATCCAGTCCGAATGAAATCCAAATCCAATCCAAAATCAATCCGAATGCAGTCCAATCCAAATCCAAATCCAATCCAATCCAAATCTAATCGAAACCCAATCCAAATATAATCCAATCCAAATTCAATCCAATCCAAAATCAATCCAAATCCAATCCACATCCAATCCAAATGCAAATCAAATCCAATCTAAATAAAATCTAAACCAAATCCAATCCAAATCCAATCCAAATCAAATCCAAATCCTATCCAAATCCAATCCAAATTCAATTCAAATCCAATCCAAATCCAATCAAAATCCAGATTCAATACAATTCCAATCCAAAACCAATCCAAATCCAATCCAAACCCATTCCAAACCCAATCCAACTCCAATCCAAATACAAATCACATCCAATCCAAATTCAATCCAAATCAAATTCAAATCCTATCAAAATTCAATTCAAATCCAATCAAAATCCAGATTCAATACAATTCCAATCCAAATCCAATCAAAAATCAATCCAAATCCTATCCAAATCCAATCCAAATCCATTCCAAATCCAATCCAAATCCATTCCAAACCCAATTCAAATCCAATCAAAATCCAATCCTAATCCAAATTCAATCCAAATCCAATACAATCACAAATCCAAAAATTCAATTCAAAACCAACCGAAATCCATTCCAAATAAAGAATAAAATCTAATCCAAATCTAATCCAATACAAAACTAATCCAAAACCAAACCAAAATTCGATTCAAATCAAATCAAGAATCCATTCCAACTTCAGTCCAATTTTTATTTTTCTCATTGTGGCATATTTTTTTTCAACCTCTGCCCTTCCGTTAGGGGACGCTAGCATTCCTACCGGGGACGCTAGCATTCCTCATTGATTTTATTTGTTTTTCATTTTGCCTTTAATTTTTGCTTTCCTCAATGTGCCATCTTTTTTGCACCTATCTTGTCACCCGGCCTACTCCTCTGCCCTTCCGTTTGGGAGCATACCGGAGACGCTAGCATTCCTCATTGTTTTTTTTTTGTTTTTCATTTTGCCAACTTTTTTTGCCTTTAATTTTAGTTTTCCTCAATGTGCCATTTTTTTGCCCCTTTCTTGTCACCCGGCCTACTCCTCTGCCCTTCCGTCAGGGAGCCTACCGGAGACGCTAGCATTCCTCATTGTTTTTATTTGTTTTTTATTTTGCTAACTTTTTTTGCCTTTAATTTTTGTTTTCCTCAATGTGCCATTTTTTTTGCACCTTTCTTGTCACCCGGCCTACTCCTCTGCCCTTCCGTCAGGGAGCCTACCGGAGACCGCTAGCATTCCTCATTGTTTTTTTATTTTGCCAACTTTTTTGCCTTTAATTTTTGTTTTCCTCAATGTGCCAACTTTTTTTTTGCACCTTTCTTGTCACCCGGCCTACTCCTCTGCCCTTCCGTCAGGGAGCCTACCGGAGACGCTAGCATTCCTCATTGTTTTTTTTTGTTTTTTTATTTTGCCAACTTTTTTGCCTTTAATTTTTGCTTTCCTCAATGTGCCATCTTTTTTTGCAACTTTCTTGTCACCCGGCCTACTCCTCTGCCCTTCCTTCAGGGAGCCTACCGGGGACGCTAGCATTTTTATGTCATTTTTCATCTTATCTTCTATTTCTAACAATGCCTTCCTTCCTTACCTGACCTCGATAACACCGATATTCCGAAATTCCAGATAAAACAACAAACAACAACATTCCAACACTACCGGCTGCGTCATTGTCGTGACCGGACGAGGCTTCTAAGCATACAGAAAACGCAACCTTTATATGGACCCTTTCAGAACCACATTGAAACTACCGATGTGCAAATGTTACGTGACCGGTAGATATATTTCAAAAATATGAGCGGCCCATCTATATACATTTTTTTTCAATGGGTTATTAACACAAACTGAAGTTTATATAAGAAAGCCAGCCATATTTTTGTCTGATTTCATATTGAGGGTTGCCCGACAATAGTAACAAATTGAAAATGTATTAATTTATTTGGCTTGTTATAATTTCGTACAAAGAAAGTAAATTGAATTATATTATACTAATTTATTTTATATATAATATTATTTTCTCGCAAGAATTTCAAAACCAGCATAGAAAAACTGCATAGTTACCAAATAATCAAACAATAAGGTAACCCCACGAAAAAAATCACAAAAATTAAAGAAAATTCAGGGGGTATTTGAATAGCTGTGAAAGTTCAGGTTAACCGTGAAATTAATGAATTCCAACCGCGTAAAAAAAACCTGGGTGTAAACGCGTAAAAAAAGGCATCAAATACGGCATAAGGCATACTATCATGGGCTGGACATTTAGTGGAATAATCCAATGCTGACTAATACTCTAAGTAGTAGAGAGTTAGTTGAAACTAAATGAATTATTGAGATTTATAAGCGCTGCCTTGTCTATTTGTCTGATAAGAACATCACAATGCATTGTGAGCCTAATTTGACGCAGAACATTTTGGGTCGAAAAATGTGTTCGAATGGTGCAATGCTCAGCTTAAAAGGGAAAGCCAACTCATAATTTTCAGCTGTTTGTAGGTAGGAATCGAAGATTCTCACAAAAGTCATTTCGCACGAAAAATGATCATTCAATCCTTAGCACAATGGCTAAGAAAGCGAAAAGCCGACAAGCTGACGAAATAAATTGAACCGACTGAGGACGTTAACTGCATAGCAAATGTTAGGACGTGTACGGAACACACTTCATCCGTTCAGCTTCTTCGTCGTCAATGGGTCCCATTTATTTCGTCAGCTTGTCGTTCGAATTCAGTGGTGTTGCTACAGGATTGCAATTGGACATTTGAAATCGCCCCAGAATAGTTTCCACATACGCTTCTTGATCAAGAGAGATTGTTTTTACTTTATGTGTTTTTTTTAATCAAGAGAGATGTTTCTTTGGTTTCTAGTGATACGCATTCCCAAAACGTGCTTTGCTGGACCAATATCTGTCATAAGAAACTCCTTAGTTAAGTTATCCTTCAGCTGCTTTCGCCATCGTCGATAATTGGGGAAGATAAGTACATCATCGACGTAGATTGCGGCAAATAGAATTGTATTGCCTTCTTTTTTTGTTCCACACACGGCTCGACTGTTTCAAACCGTATACAGAGCCTTATTGAGCCGACAGACTTTGGATTTGTTACGATAGTCTTCAAAGTGAGGCGGTTGTTCCATATAAATTTCCTCGGATAGTTCTCCCTGGAGGGAAGTGTCGTGACCGGACGAGGTTTCTAAGCTCGACCGTTCGCCGCAACAATACTCAGCAAACTGATTTCCGTCGTCGATTCGTTCTGACACGAACTCGAGAAAACCAAAAACATTTGTGCGTTACCATGGAGCTCAAATTAGCTCAATACACGTTGATTCGAGTTACTCAATAAATGAGTGCATATCATTAGAACATATGTCAAATGCAGATTTCAAGGGATTGATGGTAATGGCATTTTGCTATTATAATTTTATCATAACATCTAATGCCAATCTTATCCACTACACCCGAGTCGAGCAGTCGAGATCCCTTATTGAAAAACCCAGATTAATCCACCTCGCGGTGATGATGCCTTTCTCTTGGATCGTAAAATGTATTGAAAAAATCACATAAGGAAGGTCATTAAAGCACTTTAGGAGAGTAGACCGCTTTTTTATCATTTGCATATTTTTGCATTAATTACTATGCATTGCCACCATTTTGTAAACAAAATCTATCAATAGTTCATAGTAATCCTATAGCCTTTCGGTACAAATTTGTTGTACGAGAAAGGCAAAAACGTAAAATTAACGCGGGAGCAAGCGCTGATAATTTTGATGTACATTTCTGTGCTGTATATAACCGAAGACCAACTCACCTGATCTCCCATCCATTAATCGCATCCACCAGAGGCAGCTTCAGCTGTGCCTTCAACTCCAACAGCGTAGGCCAATCTTTACTATCCAACAGCAGCGCCTTCATTTCATTTCGCCTCTCACTAAGATGGCAATCTTCCCCACCGCAAACGATCTTCACCGAATCGGAATACCGCTTATCGTACGCCTTCAGGATCAACCTCACATCCGCACTAACATCACTGCTCCTTTGAAACGCATATCCCACAACTAAATCCTCCCGACATGCAAAATCACACACAAACAGTCGACTGTTTCGATAGATATCCTCCACTCGCAAACACGACCCTCCATCTAAAGCCGTTTCAAAACTTTGCGTCCAGTAGATCGGATCAATTTGGCCATCACGCGGGGACGCGTACGGAATACTCGGTTGGAAGCCTTGCCGCGACAGATTGAACCATGAATCGTCCTGCTTTTTTCCCAACCTGTTGCGCATTTTTCCAGACCCCAAGCAGAACGATGTATAGAAAGGAAGCTCCGTTGGACCTCGAACGTACAAATATTTCCAAAGGAGATTCCAGAAGCGATCGTTCAGCTTCAGAAATCGATCATTGCACTGCATCTGGTCAAGTTTATCTCGTCGCATGGATTCTTCGAGTGATTCGTACGTCCATCCGGGGGCGAAGATCGCCGTGGAGAACTTGAACTCCATGACGGCAGCCAAGGTGGAATGGGTATCAAGTTTGGCGGTTTGACCACGCCCGAACACATCGATTCCCACAAACACGTCCAGCTTTCGTCGCGGAAAATAGTTGGTGATGAAATTCTCCGTTCGCTCCAGATGCTTTCTGGTCCAGGTGTAGTTCAGGAAGATACCATCACAAGCCGCGAAAAATCCCTGATTGAGATTGTTCAGCTCATTTTGCCAACTGAGGATACCCTTCTCGGTGATTGAATCGTACCAGATGATCAGGCTGTCGGGGATGCGATCGTGCGACTTCCTAGTCAAATAGGACACGAAGTCTTTGAGGCGTGTCATCTGTTCCTCCTCCAGGGCACACTCGATGTTCAACAGCCAGCCCTATAGAATGAAGAAGATTATTACTTACATGTAAGGTAAAAGCAAAACTTCGTCAAAAATCTCACCTGGAACTGACAAATTTTCGCAACGGTAATTAACGCGTCGGCGACCTGCTTCATAAACTCATCCGACTGCAAAATATCCTTCAGCTTTTCAACATTGCCGCCCTCAACGATGAAGGTGCCGATAACTTTGACTCCATTTTTGTGAGCGCAATTCAACCACTGCAACGTCGGAATCGTCACAAAATTGTGACTAAAGTAACAGAAGATATCCACCGCGGCCCAGTTGTAGAACCGATAGTCCACCCATTCCTGTCCCGTCGTCCCGTTGATGAACCGATCCACCAGGTAGTTTCCCTTGAAGTCGTGACATAGCAACACCTGCGGTCGGCTGCGATCGTCCACGAAGTCCGTCACTCCAGCATCGAAGTCGATCTCCTTGTAGCGGTCGCCAAGATATCTCGATCGGGACCGGGGAGTGATCGGCTGCACCAGATGCCGCCAGCTGACTGGATTGCGTTCGAACTCCAACAGGTCCTTGATCGTGTGAATGGGCTGACACTCGTGACCCTCTTGAAAGCGGTGTGCCGGGTTAGCACGATTGCGAACGTACGGATGGGACATCGAGAGAGATTTTCGATGGTACCGCCCCCGAAAATATGGAACGAAAGCAAAATCGGAAAAACGTAAGAAGCTAGTACGAATGCACGATCCGAACAATCAAACGGGACTGGGTCAACTGGATGCTGAATGGCATAGGCAGAGAGCACGCGCTATCGCATTTCATGGGAGGCGTCGGCTTCGACTGATATCTGGGAAATGCAAGATGCATCACCATTCGCCGAAGGCTTAACCCTATAACGGTTTCATTGAGATGAATGCCGTCAAGAATTGGCTATTTTACTCAAACTAGTAAAGTCATCCGGTAGTTAGAATATCTTAGGGGCCATCCAGAAACCACGTGGTCATATTTTTGAAGATTTTCAACCCCCCCCCCCCCCATGTGGTCTATCGTGGTCATTTGGCAGCCCCCCCCTCCCCCCCCCCTTTGACCACGTGGTTTTTTTTCAAGTACAAAAATTTAAAAAAAACCTATGTAACTAAAACATATGGTTAATCAGATCAATTTTGAAGATGGACAATTTCATCTGATTCAAAATCAAACTAAAACCCAGCATGGAAATTATAAATTTTCATTATTTCGAAGATTTTTATGATGTTATCATGTTGTAATGTGTATCAGGTATTAGGTTATCTAGAACTCGCATACCTTCGATGCATCAGGAGGATACAAAAAAATGCGGACTCGCGAATATGTTATAAAAATTTCGAGAAAAATTTGTAATTGTTTAGAAATTTTCCAAAATATCCCTATATTTTTTAATTTCTTTATTGGTGATTTTTTTAAATACATAATTGCAATTTTTGCTTTTACAAGTGCTAATTTATTATTGTTTTGTGGAAAATTTTCAACTGTTTATGGAAATTTTGCATTATTTGCAGTAATTCTATATTTATTTAATACTCATACCCTGATTTCTTTATTGGCAATTTCCAATTCTATTATGGAAAATTTCTATTTTTCTCTAATAAATAATCTAGAGCTGGCTCATCTCTCAAAATTTCTAATTCTTCATTGAAATTTTATTTTGATATTGACTCGTGGAATCCAATGATGCCATACTAAACATATTTTCTCGGTCACTCTGATGTCTTTCGAATAATTTCCCAAGGAACTTCTATTCCATATCTCGAATATGCTTCAGTCAATGGTCCTTTCATAAGCGACTCATAGAGGAATGAATGTATTATAAATCAATTATCATTTTGGAGTTCGGATCATTTGATTTATCCAATTAACCAAATTATGAATGATGTATGATATAATATCCCATTAGGTCCATTGGGTTGATAAAACAATTGTTATTTGTACAAGCTACTACAGACTTTTTAGTTAAAAAAATTATGTTGAGCTTTTTAATGGAATGTCTTTACTTGTCATAAGACGAGTTTGTACCTTCCCATTTAATTCCACCACTTGATTGTACCTTGACAGATACGTATTTCGACCTCAATAGTAAGGTCGTCTTCAGTGTTTCGTACTTGACTCGACTTAGGTTATACAAATCTTTTAGGTTTTAAAAAACGTCCTGGAAGTCGTAATGTTTGAACTACTTAATCATTCAAGTCCGTGAACCCAGTGCTTCTAAGGCCCTACAAAAAAGTCATAGTCATTGTGCAGCTTGATGTTGACTCAAGATAATTTTGGGTACCTTGTCTCTTGGATCTCATGTTAATGGAAATTAGGATCATATGCTTATTTCATCGGATTGGGTACATACCGATGATGAGGACATTACAAATGTCATGATTGATCACCCGAGAAGTCGTGGGCTGAACTTGAGAGCATTTTGGAGTACCTTGAGCATCTCGTATTCCTGAATATTAATCACTGGCTTAACGTTCAGGATGACCCATCTTATCTGAGTGTTCAGAATGATTCAAACATTCAACTTCATGCTCTTAGAATCGAAATCTTCCCAAGGTTTCGGATAACTGAGTTTTCAGGGTCAGTCAAATTTGAGCTCCCATATTTTTTTTCTGTAAAACCAATATCTAGATGAACAATTTTACTGAAGAAAATGGTGGTCTAGCTCTCTTTTGTGATGTACAATCTAAAACGCTGGGCATGTATGACCCATCCGTCCTGAAAGGGTTGAGATTTGTTTTGGAATTCAATTTCAATCGTTATTATAACACTATTTATTACCATAGATTGTTTTAGGAATTGGAGTGTTTTTGCTGGAACACTGCCACTTTTTTCATATCGCAGGACTCTTCTTAGTTCTAAGACACTTTTATGAATTTAAAAAGCATTTTATTTAGAATTTCATGTTGATTTTTTAAATGCAAACTTCTCTATGTCATAACCTTTTTCATACGCACTACTAGAATTTTGTGCATTATTGATCGAAAAATTTAATAATGCACCAAAATGTTCTAATTAGGTGCATTATAAAATTTTTCGATCAATAATTATTCAATATCATAAGAACTAGGCTTCTTAATCCTAAATTTTTTTTTTTTTTTTTTTTTCCTTGTCGGGTATATTTTATTACTGCGACCATTTTTTTGATCTATTGTAATATATTCCCCTTTTTTTTCTTGCTATGTCATTATGGCGTATCGCTATTGGAAGTGATCGTCATTGTTTGACTAACAGCTTCTCCCCAACACGGCTCAGCTTTTCGAATGAAATGCACCACCGAATTGGGATTTGTTCTACCAAGCTCAAGTGGTTCTATAAGCCCCTTGGTGAAGAACTTTTGTCTTGTTCGAAAATTGCCGGACAACGGCATAACAGATGCTCCGAATCTTCTTTTTCTGTGGCGCAGAAGCGACATAGATCGTTCTGAAGTTTCGCTATGGGCTTCAAGTGATATCGACTCGGACAATGACCTGTAATGAGACCCGTATAAGGGCTTAGGTCTCTTATAGATAATTCTAAAATGTTGCTGTCGTGGCAACATTTGGAGTGAAAAAATGTTTCGATTGTCTGGCATTTATTGCGTTTCTAAAATTTGTTTCTATTTTCATAGAATTCCATGCCTTCAGCTCCATACGAAGAGACGAAGTTGGTAAGGTGCAAAAGGTTCCGGTCCTGTTAATCCTAAATAATTGCCTACATTTATTGCTTGGATTAATTTTAAATTCCAAGATCTTCCTAATTTTCAAGAATAATTATTCTGGAGTTGCAAGGGAAACCCTTCAGAATATTTAGAAGAAATTCTTCGGAGTCTCCACGGAAAAATCTTCAGTATTTCTACGACTTTTTTTTCGAAATTCTGTGGAAGAGTTCCTAAAAAAGGTTCGGTAGAAATTTTGAAGAGCTAGAAGAATCCGTAGAAGGATCCGAAATGCATATTTACGATGAAAATTCAAATAAACATCAAATTCCGAAGAATTTCCAGTATAAATTAGAGAAAAAAATCCAGCTTACTCTAAAGATTTTTTTTCAAAATCCTGGGCAATTTTAATGAATCTTCAAAGGAAATTCTTCTAAATTTCCAATGGAAATTTTTTTCGTTTTCAAAAAAACCCAAATTTATCCCCCTGTGGTGATTATGCCTTTCTCGATTCAATGTGTTGAATTCGAATTAGTATGGTAAATGCAACGTAAATTGCCTACATTTAGGCGGTTAATAGCTTTGATGCGATTTTATCACGCTGCTTAAAAATAACTCAACTATGAGAGTAATGGATTGCGTCACGGCTAAATTGATTAATGATTTAAAATGTGCATGTACACAGCGTATTTGATAAAAGAAAAATAGAAATATTATTCAAACCGCATGAGATATTGGCAAACAAAACAATAGTGTCCGACTAGGAAAGTTTCTCCGTCGAATGAAACTAGTTGCACTCGAATCGGTCAAGTGCTTCTATATGAAACGTGTTTAACAATAAAAATTCCCGGGGCTACACACACACACACACACACAGTCAGACATGTGCTCAGTTTTTTCGAGCTGAGTCGATTGGTATATAACACTATGGGTCTCCGAGCCTTCTATCAAAATTTGGCTTTTGGAGTGAAATTATAGCCTTCTGGTACAACTTTGTTGTACGAGAAAGGCAAAAATCTTAGTAATTTTCAGCAGTTTTTTTAATTTCCAAAAGAAATTATTTGAAATATGCCAAAATATTTCCGATGGAAATTCCTAAGATTTTCCAGTAGAAAATCGAAAAAAGTTCATCTAAAACACCAATAATGAATTTCCCGAAGATATTCCTATGTTTTGCCTTTCTTGTACAACAAAGTTGTACCGAAAGGCTATCATTTCACTCCAAAATCGAACTTTTATAGAAGTCTCGGAGACCCATGACGTTATATACCAATTGACTCAACTCGTCGAGCTGAATAAATGTCTGTCTGTCCGTGTGTATGTGTGTGTGTGTGTGCACACGAAAACCGAAAAACATTAGGCACTTTTTCATGTAGTAATTCTTAACTGATTTTCTCGCAACAAGTTGCATTCGACGGGGGACAAACTCTAGTTGATCACTATTGAATTTGATAACGATCGACCATTGCGTTTAAAAGTTATTAAGAAAATGGTATCGAACTATGTAAGCGCCATATAAGGTTGGTGTCTTGGCTAAATTCGAGAAAGGCAGTGTCACCACTCGGTGAATTAAGTTGGGTTTTTACAAGTGGAAATAACGAAAAAATTGCACTTTTGTAGTACTTGTGAAGGTTGTACTTTAGAAGCAATTCCAATAGGAATTCCTTAGAAAATTAAATCAAAATTTTAAAGATATACTGATGTGAAAATTCCTTAAAATTTTTAAATCATTTCTTGTGCTTCTTTGCATGGTGAAGATTTAAAGCAATGTTTAGCTGAACCTACAAAGAAATCAAAATGACTTTCCGAAGAAGAATGAATTTCCCATGAAATTTTGGAAGAATTTATGGTGCAAATTCAAAAAAACATGAACCTTGAGAATTCTAAAGATTTATTCTTTGAAAATCCAAAGTATTTTTTGAAGATAATCCATAGACTCTTCCGTAGAAATTCTAAATAATGCCTCGATTAAAAAAATACTTGGGAAATTTAAAAAACGTGATAGAATTCACAAAGAGCGTAAAAAATTTCATTTCAAAATTCCAAATTTGAAAACAAAAATCCAAAAACAGTCTTCTTCTTCTTCTATGGCTCCATATTCCAACTGGAAGTTGGTCTGCCTTTCAACTTAGTTTATTCTATTAGCATTTCCTCAGTTATAAATTTAAAGTTTTAAATGCCAGCCATTGTACGATTATATATCTTGTGTAGCAAGTACGATGGAAACATTATACCTAGGGTGTCGACAATGTTTGACACCCGAAAACATCCTAGACAGGAACGAGAATCGAACTCGTCATCTCCGGGTTGGCAATCCTACGCCTTTGCTCGTAAGGCTAACTGGAGACTGAACATTTTGAAGTGCACTCCCTAAAATGTTCGAAAAACTTATTTCGGAAATGAAAAAGAATTTCTGGTGAAGATTCGGAAGAACTTGTCGAAGAAATTCATTAGAATGTAGAAAAATATGAAAATATGAACATTTTTTTCCACCGAAAATTATATGTATTTCCCACGAAACTGTTTTGAATTTTCAGACAGAATTCACATGGAATTTTTTTCGGCATTTACACTGGCGATGTTTTGTTTTTTTTTCATGACCAATTTGTAGCAAAATTTACAAGCAAAATTTTCCAGAGAATTGTTCAAAAAACATTCTGAATGCTAGCACTTTATCAGGATTGTATGAAGTAAGGTCAAAGTTTTTACAGGAAATTTTTTTACTGGATTTTTCCTGAATATCCACAAGATATTCTTTTGAAGATTTTTCTTGAATTATTGTAAAAACATGAACAGTTTTCAAAATTGTAGCTGTAGTCCGCTGATGCAAAAGTGTCGGCGGCGTGATGCCAAAAACCATCTGTGGCGGAATTTTTTTTAAATATTTTTTCATTTTTATTTCCCAATTTTTTTTTGTGGAAATTGAGACTGAAACGCAACCTGTTTTTTCGTTTATTTTTTTTATGGAAATAGGATCTAAAGCTTAGTTGGCCAAATAACTCAGATATGCATCGGCGTTGCGACCGACGCTGCGTTACCGGGTTTTCTCGATGCTTAATGCTAAATTAATTTTAACACTGAGTTGAAAAGACGCTACGTGGGCATCGGCTCTAAGATGCGCTTTGCGTTTAATGATTAAATCATTAAATTTTGATGATTTGTATTTTTACACCGCTATTGTTATTCACCAAAAGTTTTTCGTGTAAAAAAAAACCACGTGGTTCGAGAGCAACACCCCCCTTCCCCCATGTGGCTTATCGTGGTCATTTTCCAAACCCCCCCTCCCCCCATATTTGACCACGTGGTTTCTGGACGGCCCCATTACATTCATTTTTATCGGAGGATCTTTACTACATAAATACAAAGAGTAAAATTGGAGCGAAATTATTACAAAGTAAAGTTTTATTTAACTCAGCCTGGATATTATTCCAGGGTTTTGTTACGTCACACGCGTCAGAACGGACTCAACGAGAGAGCTTAGACCTTGCTGAACGGCGATAGTAGACCAGTCTCAGGAACTAGACGGTATCGCCTTCTTCGTATTTACTACACATTATTGGAGGCGTATGGAAAAGGAAAAGTACTTTCACGCCTCATGTGAACCGGACACATTCCTTCCTATAGCCTTGCGCAGAGCGCAGTGCATCCGTATTTCTATTCCATTTTGGTGTACCCCCACATATAGAAAAAGCGGTTCCGAAGAAATGTGTGACACATTTCCGATGCATTATGCTCTCGCCAGTAGCTGCATTGCGAATGGATAAAAACAAAACAAGCGATGGCTCTTATCAATGCATTTGCATTGGCTTGCCGAGACAGAAGCTTCATGTTCATCGTATCATATGACGCGCATTTACTTTTATGTTTTATTATGTCCCTTATGATGGAGAATGGAATGTAGGTATCTACGTCGTAACGTGAGCTGTAAGTTTCCGTCGGTAATTATAAATTTAGTTGATGTAATTATCTTTTATTTATTGATGGTTGGATAGCGACAATGGCTTGCATTAATTGAGCATTGACTAATTGATTGATCTACATTTTAGGGACAATATATTTCATATTTGCAATTAACCCTTTATATTTTTTGTTTGATTATCAAGACTAAGGTCTAAATGGCCCTTGTAGTACATAAAATTCGCCTCCATTCTGCTCGGTCCATGGCTGCACGTATTGTCAACCACGCAGTCTGCGGAGGATCTGCAAATTGTCTTCTACCTGATCGATCCACGATGCGCACCTCATCTTCTTGTGCCAGTCGGATCACTATCGATTTCTACCGGGTTAATGTTCGACATTATGGTTACGTGTCCGACCCATCACAGTCGTCCGATTTTTACGGTGTGAGCGACGGACCAGTTCTTCCAACGGGCCCATTCAGAAACCATGTGCCCTTTACAAGTGCAGGGGGAGGAGAGGGGTTTTGGAAAATGATCACGATAAACCACATGGCGGGAGGAAGGTTGGCGATCGAACCACGTGGTTTTTTTATTCATTTTTATTTAGACGCGTGTAGAACTTTGCAAATTAAAACAGCGGTGTGAACAAAACTATTTCCACCAAAAGAAAACAAGCTAAAATAAAAACTCAAAGGTGCAGCCCAATTGGGTTGTACGCAAAAGTGACGTTGAACTACGTAGCTGTATGTAATATACAGGTTTTCATCTTTTTCTGTTTGATGAGACCAAAGCAAGCATTTTTCAAGCCCAGGGAGAATCTGTTTTCGTTGTACATCATGTGCTTCTGAGATCGAGTGAGCATTACGGACCCTGGTCATGTATATAATTTTTGGACCATTATTTGAAAAGGATGATAAAAATAAAATTTTCAAATAATCGATGATGAACAACACTCTCAAGCGATCACATATCCAAATTATCAATTGATAAAAACTCGCTAGAGAATAAGAATCGTTCGATAATTGTATTTCGATTCGAAGTATTGGTAAATGCTACTTTTGAATTTATTTTCCTACATGACACCATAGTTGACATTAAATTGGTATTAGTTAGGTTTACATTTAAATGATAATTTTGTGTTTATTATCAATCGATTCCAAAATTTGAAAAGTTATCGCCGATGACAACTCGTCTACTTTTCACACCTGAAAAGTTATCAAATGATAATTTCAATAATTATCGTACATGAGAATGATTCAGCACAACCCTGGCTGATAGTGTACCGCTGCAACCATCACCGACGCAAACCGGAACAGAGACTAAGCACTCGCCACTAAGTCAATCTAGCTTATAAGCTCCCGGTGGCTCATTCTACCCTCCCACAACTTGACGTTTGGCCTTAGTTTCGCGTACTTGCAAATCGAAGATGGTGTTGCAAAACATAAACAATGGGTCATCCTACACCGCCGCCACACTTTTTCTCCATTGAAACAGGGATGCCAGATATACAGACATGTCTGTATGTATACAGACTTTTGGTATTGCATACAGACATCATGCAGATTACAAACATTATACATACTTTGGATTGATGATGATGACAGACTTTTACAGACATTTGTTATCTTTGGAGGAAAACCGAAGCAGAAAAAATCATGAAAACCTGACAATCTCCGATGATGATTCCAATATAAATTAAAACCTAATGTTGCTTCTGAAAACATTACTTAAGGAATCCTGAGAGAACAACACCAAAGAGAATCGAATATTTTTTTTCTGTGGACCCCGGAATACTTCGTTCGGAATTCTTGAAGTAAGCCTGGAATATGTTAAAATGTATATTGTTTGGAATAATTGTACAAACTTCATAAAGATTTTATAATTAATTCAAAGGTGAACTTGGACACTTGAATGGAAGAACTTGATTTTACAAGCATCCGCTGACAAACAAAATGCTCCACAGAGTTGCTAACGTCACAGACATTGCAGATAGTACAGAAAGGGCTTCTTCCGAAATTATGCAAGGCCTGTGTCCGATTCGGAGCCGGGAGATGATCTGCTGTTCTTTAGAATAGGGAACCTATGTCCACGCCGATGTGGTCTCTTTAATTTTCCGGAGGTAAACGGATGTAGTTGTCCAGTTCTCTCAAATTATTTTCTTCATGCAGGTTTTGACATCACCAAACGGGACGGATGTCGTGAAATATTGGCCCTGATCAGTGGCGTAGTCAGAAAATTAGTCTGGAGGGGGTTTTCCTGAACTTTTCGAAAAAAAAATTCTTCTAAAAATTTTGTCTCTGGGGAGGGGTTTTATGTCCAAAACCACCCCCCTGGCTACGCCACTGGCCCTGATGTCCTACTTCGGCAAGGAGATCCGCCTTGTCAGGCACTCCGCAGTGCCCCAGGGTCCAAGGGAAGGTCGTGTTCGAAAGCATGCTCGCTAAGATGCTTTGGGTCCGGTTGTGCTTAGGCTTATCACTCTGGAATGTGGAGATGGCGCTGGCAGAATCTAAAAGTACGAAAATGGGTTTCCTGGACGGGTAGATGACGGCGCCGTGGCTGCCTCAGCCGAAAAAATGCAGCACATATCTGGGAGGCGGTCCGAGATAGTGAAACCAGTCCCAGTGACCCCAATTCCGACTCCACCCATCCGGAAACCTGTGTTCATAGTTGTGGAAATATCTGTGGCTCAACCACCGACCGGAAATTGCAAACTATTTATATTCGCCGCAGGCTGTAAGTGTGTCGATTCTGGCCCACTTCAGCTAGGAGAGGGATCTTGTATTCTCCAGCCTCAGTGGCTGTGGCGAACGAGCCGGCTAGCGGCAGATGGCCGCCAGCGCACGGTTGCAAAAAGGCAGAATGCCAGCCTAGCACAGGCAGGATCGGCTGGTGCTGCGAGTAACAATTCTGAGGCGGCTCGAACATAGGAATTGAAGGACCTCCTGTTGTTGGTTCGATGAGGATGAGACAAGGTCCGAACCACGTTGTCTCTGGTCCGGCAATTTACTTAGAGTTCGCGGAAGTGCGAAAGGAACGAGAGTCTCCGACCAATGGAGACTCCGAGAACTTCCACAATCTTTTTGTTGGAGATGGGTTAGTCACCCAACCAGCGGAATAAGGACATGTCCTGGAACGCATTTGCTGGTTGTCAGAGTCTACCAAGTTCCGGACAAAAGCAAGAAGGCGGCCGGAAAATCCCCATTCTGGGCACTGTTAGAAGTTCTAATGAAGGCCTTGGAAATGTTCTAGATCCGCGTGCTGGCCGTCGTTGTAGGCGTTGTGTAGTACATATTCTAGATATGCGAAGTATGTTGTTTTTGTGGATAAGTACAACGAGGCTTTTCCGCCATTCATCCGGAAAGATTCGATCATACCATGCTTGGTTGATCAACCCCAGAACCAGATTTTGGCGGAGGGAAAGTTTTTGATGATGAAATAACCAACCATATCTAGACCTGATAATTTTCCATTATTCATTGAGAGGGCGAAGTCAGCTCTGAGGCGGAAAACGCAGAATGAATCGCCTACTTCGAGCGTACTTACAGCGGCACACTAGGAGTTAACTTTCTGAAATCAGTTTGGCGAAAGGCATCTAAGGCTCGATTTCTCAAAATTAAGCACCTTAAACGAAAAAATAGTTGGTAGGCGTAGTAACGGACACCATCCTTCATAACCGGTACCAAATAGTTTCTTATGAAAAGTTTCTGATTTTGCGAAAACCCGTGTTAGATGTATTTAGCCATAGAAATTTCTGGCGGTTAACTCTTGCTGGCTATTTGCGCATATACGATAGCGCCTGGATGTGGTGGCGGCGGGTAGAAAATCAGCCACTGCAAATAATTCATTGAAATTAGCGTTTTGTGAATCCGGGGGACTCGAAAGATGGAGAGTGGCCGCTGAAACTCTGGATAATCGCTAACGGAAACTAAATTAATTACAATTATTTTTATTATACACTATTTATTATTTCATGGAACGAAAACTTATTTCGAATTTCAGATTATTGAAGCCTTGATATTCGATGATATCAAAAATGTATGGTTTTGAGTAATTTTCTATTTCCAGTATACCTCTGAAGCCCCATACAGACAAATACAGACATTTTACTGAGATTAACACAGACATTTAAAAATTGTATCTGGCATCACTCCATTGAAACCATGTTTTTTGTTTCGTCATTTGTTGTCACCAAAGAACGGACAGGAGCGTCATATGGATAGGGTGAATTGGTTATTGCAATTAATGAAAAGATTCTGAACAAAACTTCCAATGCTTTATATGTTGAAATTTGTCGCTTTGGAAAACGAAATTTGTTTTATATATCACCCATTTAATAAAAATTTTAGACAACGAGTTTCCACTGATCTATGAAGTTTCAATAGTTGAATCTAAGAAGTTAAATTTAATAGCTGTATGAATGATTATTCGTTGTCGTACAGCTTCGTAACTTGATTCTCATAAAATTATACATATTTCTTCGTGGTATTTTCTTAACGAAGGATAGTTTTGTAGAGTATTTAAATTGATGTGTCATTTTAATAATTAAACAAACAACCGCCACAGTTCATTTTCACTGCTCGTAATGATAAAATCAAACGGCTTTGTTACCTGCAGAAAATCGTCGGTGCATATTCTTAAATTAACCCTCGATACCATAATTTCAACTGCAACATCTTTTTGTGTGAGGGAAGTCGAGAAAATTTCCAACCCAAAATTTCATGTTAAGGTAGCCCCACACCTCGGGAATTTGGTCCGCGAATTTTTTTCCCGCTTATTTTTACATATTATGCGATGTTGGGCACGAATTATTCGAAATTGGGCATGGAAAATCATAATCCCGGTACCATTTAAAATACACGGTGACGCGGGGACCAACATCCGGCGGAAATTTTTCTCGAGATGTAAGGTGACTTTAACCTCAAAGAAAGCCTTTCGTTAGTCCGGCTAGTTCAGATTTTTCCAGAATATAAATTACAAACACTAATTTAAATATATTATCCTGTCTGTTTTCAAATGGCTGTGGGTTTATTTTGGTTCATTTGTATGGTCCGATTGTCAAGGATTAACTGGAGAAATATTTCGCGGGGGTTTCCTCCAAATTAAAAATGAAAAGGATGAATCACCCATTTTGAATTAGATTTTTATAAGCTACTAGTCGACCCGGCAGACGTTGTTCTGCATAGAAGGCGTAGCCCATTCAAAATTTCCATGCGAATCTTAATTTTAGTATTTCACGATTTACTCAACCTTATTTGTAATTTTCGCATGAGGAAATATCATATGAACATATAAAATACAAATAAATAAATAATGAAGAAAATTCATCCAGCCGTTTTTCAGTTATGCGGATACGAACACAGACCATTTGATTTTTATTAATATAGATTTTAAAAAGCGACATCTCCCGTGCCCATTTGTCCAATAACGTTAATTTCCTCCTCCATATTTCCAGCCCAGTTCACCCATTAATACTTCACATAACATATGAGTAGTTCTCGCTGAAACCGGGCCACTATTTGCACGAGGTTCTTGAAAATGCCTAAATTTATATTCTTTCGAAAGCTTTCGGCGAGTATATTAAGGATCCGAGTTAAATTCTTCAGAAAGATGAACCCCTCGTTAGTTTTACACGAAATCATTTGAATGGACCCCTTGATTTTTGTCAATTCTTGACTGACCAAAACTGTCTTAACTTAAACATTTCTCATCCGATCATAGAGATCAGCATATCGTTGAAAAGAGGAAGAGTGTTGCCTTAACTTGCAATAGTAAAAATATAATCAGCCATATTGAATTCAGCCGCCATCTTGGATTTCTTTTTTAAAACTATTTTTCCGCCAGGTTCGCAACCACCGATTTTGAATATTAATTAGTCGATGGAAAGCTTAGCTTATATTGTGCATTGTGTCGAAAAATCTCAGGTGTATATTTTTCCTATCAAAAGTTATGTACGATTTACCAAATTATTTTGAAGGGCCATCTGAACAACGAAGATTTAATCTTCCTTTTAACAAAGCCTCTTTAAAGAAAAATTCCTATCCTCTCGAATGGAGGCTACCGAGCCTCTTGAAAGGAGGCTGTCGAGCCTTTTGAAAAGAAGCTTTCGAGCCTGTCGCAAGAAGTTTTCACAGACTCTTGAAAGAAGGCTTCCCAGCTTCTTGAGAGGAGATTTCCCAACATCTTGAAAGGAGGTTTTCCAGCCTCTTTAAAGATGGATTCTAAGCCTCTTAAAAGGAAGTCTCCGAGCCTTTTGACAAGAGCCTTCCGAGCCCCTTGAAAGGATGCTTCCGAGTCATTTGAGAGGAGGCTTAGCAGACGCTTGAAATGGTGCTTCTCAGACTCCTGAAAGGAGGCTTCCGAGCCTCTTAAAAAAAGGCTTGCGAGCCATTTGAAAGAAGCCTTCGTAGCCTCTTGAAAGGAGGCTTCCTGGCTTTTGAAAAAAGGTTTCCCAGCCGCTTGAAAGGAATTTTATCAGACTATTGGAAAAAGGCTTCTGAGCTTCTCAAATGCAGTTTTCGATCTTTTTAAAAGGAGGCTTCCGAGCCTCTTGAAAGGAGGCTTCCGAGCCTCTTGAAAGGAGGCTTCCCAGTCGCTTGAAAGGAGGTTTCTCAGACTCTTGAAAGAAGGCTTCCCAGCTTCTTGAGAGGAGGCTTTCAAGTCTCTTGAAAGAAGGCTTCCAAGCCTCTTAAAAGTAAGCTTCCTAGCCCTTTGAGTGGAGGCTTCCCAGCCGCTTGAAAGAATGCATCCGAGCCTCTTGAAAGAAGGCTTAGCAGCCTCTTGAGAGCAGGCTTGGGAGCATCCATAAATTACGTAACGCTTTGAGGGGGAGACTGTAGTGGGGGGTTGCCCGAAGTGTGACAATCCATACAAAAAAATAATGGATCTTTACTTAGCCGCGTGAAAGGAGGCATCTCAGACTCTTGAAAGGAAGCTTCTGAGCCTCTTGAAGGAGGATTTGCGAGCATATTGAAAAAATGCTTTCCAGCCTCTTGGGAGAAGGCTTCTCAGCCTCTTGAGATTAGGCTTGCCAGCACTTCGAAAGGAGGCTTCCCAGTCGCTTGAAAGGTTTCTCAGACTCTTGAAAGAAGACTTCCCAGCTTCTTGAGGGGAGGTTTCCCAACATCTTGAAAGGAGGGTTTCCAGCCTCTTGAAAGGAGGCTCTCCAACCTCTTGAAAGGTAGCTTTCCAGCCTCTCGAAAGGAGGCGTCCCAGAATTGGAAGAAGGCTTAGCAGCCTCTTGAAAACAGCTTGTTGAAAACAGGCTTCCCAGCCTTTTGAGAGGAGCATCCCAACCTGAGGTTTCGGATCATCTTGAAAGTTTGTTGGAAGGAAGCTTCCAAAACTTTTCAACGAAGCCATTGCGTTATTTCGAAAAAAAAAAATCTTCATGACTCTCAAATGAAGGCTTGAAAACCTTTAGATTCTAGATTTTAGTCCACAGCCCTTCATATACTAGGCTGTAGTGGTCATACACTATGCTATAGTGGGCAGGATTAAATAGGTTTTGATGGCGATCATGCATATTGTGTACAACACAATGTTTTGGAATCTGAAATTACATATCTATTGGAACCGTATCAATAAGTTTTTGTAAAATCACTTAAATAAAGATTAAAAAAAAAACAATTTTTGTTGGAATTGTAATACATCCGCCATTACGCATTTTGAGCCAAAATAACCGCCCCGGAGGGGAGGCAAAGGTAACCCCACCCGGGCAGAAGCCATGAACAGAATTACAAAACTTGATCTAGACATGATTGATATTAGAGATATAAGAAGAGGCAACAATATTAAACATTTGCCGATATATTCTTTAAATATCCAAATGTGCTATGGATAAGAACAAGCCTATAACACAAAATATTGATCACTTCTTACAAATAACTAAACTTCATCTCCGCATTATAATGCAGTGCAAAATATTGATATTGTCGTCTGATTTTTTCTCTCTTATATCAATCATATCCATATCTCATTTTGTCATTATATCAAGATTTGATATTATTGAGCTATTTCCATGTACCCCAGGATGAGAACCGCTGTGATATGTTGCGGAATCTCTTCACTGGTTTAAATTAATGTTTAAGAAACATTCATCATTGGTCTAATGGGTTTTGTTAGTTTTCTGTTGTCTTATGTAAGTGTTCAGTCTGACCCACCACTGGTTGAAGACGGTGAAATTGTCTTATTCAAATGCGAGCACGATCGGGCGGGTTCTACTAGTTGATAATAATTATTATTCCTTCTCGTGAGTTGCCTTCGACTTTGCGTTTACTGCGACAGACACCTAGGAATCAGCAAAAAACGAGCCGAAGAAATTTTCGCAGAACGTATCCACTGCAGCAGCAAAGAAGATTCTGAGCCCCTCTACTGGCATCAATAGACGCAAGCGAGAGGCTGTCGTAAAATGCCTCCAAGCTCTTGAGAGATAACACGCGTGTAAATTAGCAGAAACAAACTGCACCTGTTAAAAGCCCTCTAAGTTTAATTAATTTGACGTCTATACTGGTTTGAGGTCTCCAGTTATTTTTTTTTTTCAGACTAAGGCCGAAGTGGCCTGTGCGGTATATAAGAGTCTTCTCCATTCGGCTCGGTCCATGGCTACAGGTCGCCAACCACGCAGTCTACGGAGGGTCTGTAAGTCATCTTCCACTTGATCGATCCACTTTGCCCGCTGCGCACCTCGCCTTCTTGTGCGCGTCGGATCGTTGTCGAGAACCATTTTCACCGGGATACTGTCCGACATTCTGGCTACGTGCCCGGCCCACCACAGTCTTACGATTTTCGCGATGTGATCGATGGATGGTTCTCCTAACAGCTGATGCAACTTGTGATTCATTCGCCTCCTCCACGTACCATCCGCCATCTGCACACCATCATAGATGGAAAGCAACACTTTCCTTTCGAAAACTCCCGGTGCGCATTGGTCCTCCACGAGCATCGTCCAGATCTCGTGTCCGTAGAGGACTACCGGTCTAATGAGAGTGTTTTAGATTGTCAGTTTGGTACGGCAGCAAACTCTATTCGATCGGAGTCCAAAGTACGTACGATTTCCAGCCACTATGCGTCTCCGAATTTCTCTTATGTGAGCCCAAGTACACAAATTCTTCTACCACCTTGATTTCGTCGCCACCGATGCAAACTCGCGGTGGGTGGCTCACATTGTCTTCTCTTGAACCTCTTCCTATCATGTACTTCGTCTTCGACGTGTTGATTGCTAGTCCGATCCGCTTGTCTTCCCTTTTCAGTCTGATGTAGGCTTCCTCCATCTTCTCAAATTTACGTGCCATAATATCTATGTCGTCGGCGAAGCCAAATAGCTGGACTAACTTATTGAAAATTGTACCACTCGTCTGCTCTTCGTATTACCCCTTCCAAAGCGATGTTGAATAGCAGACACGAAAGACCAATACCTTTCCGTAACCCTCTGCTCGTTTCGAAGGGACTCGTACATCATCCGATCCATCATCGCTTTGATCAACCGTGTCAGTTTATCCGGAAATCCGTTTTCGTGCATAAGCTGCCATAGCTGGTCCCGATCGATTGTATCATATGCGGCTTTGACGTCGATGAACAGATTATTTGTGGGCATGTTGTATTCGCGGCATCTCTGCAGTACTTGGCGAATGGCGAACACGCGGTCCGTGGTGGAGTGTTCGCCCATAAAACCCGCCTGGTACTGCCCCACGAAATCTATTGCAATTGGTGCTAGTCGACGACATAAAAATTGGGAGAGTATAATCCAGCTTATCGCCCTTTTTGTAGATGGGACACACGACACCTTCCATCCACTCCTGCGGCAAAACTTCCTCCTCCCAAATCTTGGTAATGACCCAGTGCAGCGCTCTAGCCAGTGCCTTACCACCGTGTTTAAATAGCTCTCCTGGTAGTTGACCAACCCCAGGGGTTTTGTTGTTATTCAGCCGGCCAAACTCCTCCTGGATTTCCTGGAGATCCGGAGCCGGTAAAATTATGTCCTGCGCGCGTTCTCCCAGCTCCATTACCATACCGCCATTCCGTCTGCCACATCGCCATTCAGGTGCTCTTCGTAGTGCTGCCGCCACCTTTGGATCACCTCACGCTCGTTCGTAAGAAGGTCCTCGTTCAAGTCCTTACACATATCGAACTGTGGCACGTGGCCCTTACGTGAACGGTTCAACTTCTCATAGAACTTTCGTGCGTTATTAGCGCGGTACAGTTCCTCTGTCTCTTCACGGTCTCGATGTCCTGCTGGCGCTTTTTCCTCCGGAAAATCGAGTTTTGTCTGTTCCGCGCCCGTTTGTATCGTGCCTCGTTCGCCCTCGTGCGGTGTTGCAGCACTCCCGCCCATGCCGCATTCTTCTCCTCAACTAACTGCTCACATTCGCCGTCATACCAGTCGTTCCTCTGATCCGGAGCCACCGTGCCTAGTGCAGCGGTTGCGGTGCTTCCAATGGCGGATCGAATATCTCTCCAGCCATCTTCAAGAGATGCTGGGCCTAGCTGCTCTTTCGTTGGGAGTGCCACTTCCAGCTGATGCGCGTAGTCTTGGACTAGTCTACCGTCTTGCAGCCGCCCAATGTTTAGCCGGAGCGGACGATTCCGACGCGTGTTGATCACCGTCGAGAGTTTTTAGCGCAGGCATACTGCAACGAGGTAGTGATCGGATTCAATATTCGCACTGCGGTAAGTGCGTACGTTCGTGATGTTGGAGAAGAATTTACCGTCGATTAGAACGTGGTCGATTTAGTTTTCCGTTACCTGATTAGGTGATTTCCATGTGGCCTTGTGGATATTCTAGCGGGGGAAGAAAGTGCTTCGGACTATTGTGCGCATAGAACGCTTTTTTCTCGTCGTCGGGTCTCCCTTCGTGTGGACAGTGCACGTTGATAATGTTATAGTTGAAGAAACGGCCTTTTATCCTCAGCTTGCACATCCTTGCGTTGATTGGCTGCCATCCAAACACGCATTGGCGCATCTTGTCCAACACTGTGAAGCCGGTTCCCAACTCGATGGTGTTGCCACAGCTTTGGTAGAAGGTAGCCGCTCGATGCTCGCTTTTCCACAGTTTCTGTCCTGTCCAGCAGATTTCCTGCAGCGCTACGACGTCGAAGTTGCGGGGATGTAATTCATCGTAGATCATGCGAAACCTAGCGACTTGCAGTTCCATGATCCAAGCTTCCAATCGTGATCCTTTATTCGTCGCCTAGGTCTTTGCCGATTGTATCGAGTCGCATTATCTTTTATATTGTTCGTAATTATTGGCTTTCCAGGCGGCTTATTTGGGCCTGCGCAAACTTCCTGTCTCGTCGGAGGGCCGTCGTGCCAGGGCTGTTTAGCGGCCCACCTAACACCAGGACTTGGGCTTGTGCGCTTTGAGCGTCACACGGTCGCTTTGGCAGGGCCTACTTGCAGATACATGCAGCTTTTTATAGAGGTTTAACAGGGCCCACTGTCAAACCCCACCACATCCTAGGCAAGCCCCACATCTCGCAGATGGCCTGGGGAGGGATCGTCAAGCCCTTGGACATAGTCCCTGCTGCCCGCAGCTAACCGAGAAGAAACACATCAATTATTTCTTCTAAGCAGAGTTTTGATGTTCTCCGTGGTGTCAACTTGCTCCAACGAAATGATTTTGTTTACACTGAGCTCACTTTTAATGCGACTTACGCTTTTTTTTGCGGATTTCTGTATAAGTTTTATTAATGCGATTTTTTTTTTAAAGATCAAAACGCCCGTCAAAACCGTAAAAAAATGATTTTTGATGAAGTCGTTTTACACGCAATTTTTATTTCACGCGGATTACCACGCAGTATCACTACTCGGTAAATTAAGTTGGATTATTTTTTGGTTATTAAAACACGGGCCACTTAGTTGCGAAGACCGACGGAGGTCCTTCGTAGCTTAGTTGGTTAAAAGCACCAGTCTAGCGTACTGAGGGTCATGGGTTCGAGTCCCATTGAAGGAAAGTAGTTAGCTCCAATACATTTTTCAAATCAAAATCTTCCACATAATGTACAGACTCACATTGGAGTTTTTCAGGACATTGTAAAAAAAAAAAAACAAGCTAGTTAAAATTTCATTAATTGAACACACTTTTTGATTTTGATGACCAACCATTCAGTCATCATCCTGTGTGCTACCAAGTATTTCAATTCCGTTTCCGTTTCAAACCTTGTTTGGCAAGCTTGTCTGTCTTTTAATTACCTTCGATGCCACAGTGTCCCGGACGGAACCCAGCATGATTGTACCAAGTATCAAAGATGCATCCTGAACAGAACATGAGCCATGAGCGTGCCTTGGTGTTCTTAGTTTTGAACTCTGAACACAGTTCAGTGTGTACTGGGTTGGAACGCTAGCAAAATGATCATGGTAACTACCCAAGTAACCGTAAGCATTAGGTAACTGCATTATAATGACCTTATATTGGCACTTAAGCTGCATAAAAGCTTAATAATAGCATTCTTGAAGCATCCATGTTTTATATGAGCATCGCTAATGCGTTTAAGCCCAGACAAATGTAGCATTATTGCAAGCATTATATTTGTTTATAATGCTCATTAAATGTATCTAAGCACCAGGAATATCAAAAGCGTATTAGCTCTAAACCGGCATTAGGAATGCAAACATTAAATCTATTTATAGAAATTGAAGACGTTGTTTACAATCATCTATAGCTGAAACAGAATGGATAATATTTACAAGGTGAAAAAAAAAAACTTGTGAATTTGTATCGGCGAATCACTGATTCGGAAATGAATAGTACCGAAGTGTTCCTTCACCATGGGAATCTTATGACGAAACAACAGTTGGTAGTGAAAGCATCTATAGTCCATATGAGGATTCCGACGAAGAATCGGAAGATGAGTGGAGTAGCTGGAGTGGCATCGGGGATTAGGTTAATCACAATGGAAAACAATATAACTTTTCTTTCCAGAGAATTTTCTTTGCTGTATTGCATTGAATTTCGATAAATTGTATTTCGCTGCATTTAACGAGTCTACATGGTCTACATAGATCCGCATAAACATTGTGCAACGATAACATAAAGTGACGTAAATTTTATTCCTCCATTGCCGAATCGCTGCCTCGAAAAGTTGCTCATCTCTTCTGTGATGATACCGGCGTTGAAATTTTTCGCAATGGCTCAGCATAAAGCGTTTCGGAAAAATGTTTGAATACGACTCGTCCAAACCAGAAGCTTCTTCTTTCCCATTTTCATCGTGCTGAGAAAAGGACTAGTGTAGTTGCGATTTGCTTCTTCTTCCGTAGTTCATCCGTGTCGGAATAGATTTCCATCCGTTTGCACTCTCTAATTGCCTGTAGAAAATAAACAAAATCTCGCGAAACATATGATTACGGCTTATAAACCAAAACCATGATTTTTCATTTTCTAGCATAAACGATTGCTTTGTAAATGATTCTTTATCGTAGGTAAAACTCCGTACTTAATATCTCTTAAGAAACACATTTATTGCTATTTTGAGTGAACGTCTCATGAACAATATGCACCATAGTGGTTTTTAAGTCCTTTATTGGCGCCCTTAACTACCATGCTGAATGTTTGCTTTGGTTTTTAGGCCGTTCACTTTATATTGTTTATTTAGAAAAACTAGCTTAAAGTTATTTTAAAATGTATATTCTTACTAGGTTTTTGATTTATCGCATAGCAGAACTACTCTGGCTAACAAATTTAAACAAATCCGATGGTGTTACTAGCTTTGAGCAAACGACTTAAAAACGACATGTTGCCGTTAATTCGAGTAGACGGCGCGACATTTGTTTTAGCTGAAATTTGGAAGATTTCGAATAGTTTTTCAATTAATCTTTATCTGCTGTTATAATAGAACCATTTACGTATGGCATTGACATGGTTTTTGCAATGAAATGAGCTTCTACTTCAATAAATGAATTAAATTATTCATAGAAAACTTGAACCTCATTTTTCTCGGTTCAGCATTGTTGGTTTTTCGGCCCTAATCATATGTTGCTCGAGAAATATATGCTTATTTAATATTTTATACCTATGATAACGTTTAGTCTAAGCTTACCTCATTGAAACTAGCTCCGCTTTGTTTTACAACGGTAGGCGCTTAGCACTTTACTGTTCAATGGTGTTGGGTCTTTTTTCGCCTTCTCAAAGAGCCGGTAAACAAAAACATCGCTTCGGCCAGTAGCATAAATCGTAGCCTCTTCACAGCGAAGAAGAACAGACCGAGGCACAGACAGCAGTAGATCGGGCTGCAAACTTACCGATATCGTCGAAATGGTTAAAATAACACAATTATTCAATAAAATTATAATGAAGATATGGAAGCGAGGTTGCAAAGCTATCGAATTTGTAACTCACTTGTTTTGTTTTTTGTTTTTGACGTTTCGACTATCGGTTTTTCTTGCAAGGTTGCCAGCTGTACAGCATAATCAATAAGTATTAATATTATTATTCAAATTAAAAAGAATACAAATTTGTTTAAAATTCATGAATAAATCGGTTGAAGGAATTTGTAGGGTAAAATAACCAATAATGAAGTCTCTAGCCATAACTTCAAAAGTAATACACATCATTAAAAAGTGCAACTTCATTAAACAATGATTCCTGTTTTCAACTTAATTGAATGTAAAAGACTTGAAATTGCACACTGGCAACACTGTCGATCTAAGGAAGTATTCGAATTGACTAAGTTAAATTGGACACTTATCAGCGGATTCAAACACATCCCATATGGCCCTGAGAGCAGAGGAGCACCCCAGCGATGAACGACGCAACACCTCAGTTCGAGACTCACCAGAGAAGTTAATTTTCATTAAGATAGATTAAATCTAAATCATATACTAGAGGTATGCAGCATAGTGAAATAGTAAAAACATATTTCACATATTTTACTATTATTTTGGTTTTCAGTTTGAATATCAATTTCATTGATCAAAACCTTCCATGCTAAAAATAGTGATTGAAGAAAATTTAAATGCACCTATGCTTTCTATAGTATTAGCAGTGCTATAAATGGGCTGCCAAATTTGACAGGTATATCGCTGCATTACAATAGCATTAGTGATGCTATATAAGAGTTTTCTATCACAGCATTATATTAGCATGCTATTTCGCCTTTTGCGGCATTAAATAAGCATTATATTAGCAAGAAGAGCTAGTTAGCTTTAAAAGCTTGCAATATAAATTGATATAATGCTGTATTAAAGCAACTTTATAATGCATATGGTTACTTGGGTTAGGTCAGTACTCTTGAACAGTTTGCTGTGTTCAGAACGTTTTGAACACAAACACGCGTTCTCGTGTTCAGATGCATCTCTGCCAAGCATGGCACATCTTTGAAGTGAAATAATTCAATGCCAGATAAGTTTTGAAGTGTATTTTCTTATTCACATTTCCTCGCTAGACATACATTAGCACATTTCATTATAGCAAAAATCTCTGCAGAGATCGGTAATCCATAACCGAAGATTACTGCTTCCGTTGTTGTTGTTCCAATTTTTGAGTCATCTGTAGAGAACTTTCACAGAATCGTCACAAACAGTTGGACTTCCGACTTAATGCATCACAATGTTATGGAGAAAGTCTCATCAATTCTTCATATCCATCTCTGGCCCAACAATAAGACTGTCTTTAGTATCTTGTACTTGATTGTATACGAGTCGAAAAAATATTATATTGCATTGACCGTTTACTTTGTTTTGATATGGTAGCTCACGAAAACGAAATAAAAAAAAATCACTCTATCTCTGTACATGCTCTCTCATGAGAGCTACATAAACATAAACATCAAGCTTACACCGCTTCATGATTCTTCCCTTTTATTTTATACAATTCTTCTGAATTTTTCCACTGACGTACCATCACAATTTTCAATACTGGTTTCAATAGCACTCGTCATTATACGAACGATTTAAATTTACTGAACAATCTAATCTTATTAGACAAATAAATTGCATTACACTTTATCAGCTGATGATTAGATACACAAGAAAGAACACACCAAGACGCACAGAGGCGACACATCAGTATCGAAGGCAAGAGTGTTGCTAAACTGACCAATGTGGTTTGTTTATTGTGGGTTTTTCACCACTTGGAATTCGATGATATGCTTTGAAACTAGGTCGTATGTGCAAAAAAGAATCTCGCTTTGCTTCCTCTTTTTTTCGATAATGACATTAGGTACACCACTCAAAATAATTTTCACTTAGAAGCTACTTGAAAACATATGCAGATATTTTCCATGTAGTTTCGGGAGTAAAAGTTAAATGATTCATTAGTGATGGTACTCATTATTCTTAATTCACTAGAAAATAAAATAAAATTTAAGTGAATTTTCGTTTGGCCATGTACTTAAATTTTAAGTGAAACTTCGATAATTTTTCATTTATAGTATCCTTGTAGTTGATATCCCGTCCACTAGAAGCGGACGAGGGCAAAAAAGGAGTAGAATATTAGTTCACACTCAAACATATTTTTTGCAAATCGTTCTCATAATGCTTCTGCAGAATGTTTCATTAGCGATTGTTAATAAACATACATTTCGCTATGAGAACCCCACTCATATATTTTTCATACATTCATTTTGAGTAGAATTCACTAGAAGAGTATATAGATGTTACTTTCTATGTTTTCTAATGAATTCCACTACATTTCTTATTAACATGCACTTGTGATTTGAGTAAGTTTTATTTGATTCCAGTAAGGCCGATGAAAGTTTCGATTTTTAAAGTCTACATGACTTTTTATAGTGGAATTAAAGTGACAATTATTTTGAGTGACTGAATCAACGATTTGACGCCACAATACAGTTGTCTAATTTTTATATCATATGAAAGTATGTACACAGAAAGAAAAACCATTAATAATAATGAAAAAACCGTTGGTTAAAATAAAAAGTTTCATTGGTTCTTTTTCGTAGAGAGTCGAGCATTTTCGGAATAAAAGTTTGTAAACTTTTTATTTAATCAAGAGTTTAAATGTTATTTGCTGCTCTAGAATCGAAAGTTTGAACTCTTAATTATAGATTGTACCATTGTCAGATCAATCAGATTGTACTGTGGGAAATGAAAGTAAATGATTTTATCGCATTTCATATTGAATGGTGCTATTATTGATGTTATTGAAGAAAGTTTTCGCAAAAAATAACTCAACCTAGCATAAATTTTGGAAAAATCGTAAGTTCAAACCGGTAATTTCTCGCTCAACTTTTCAAAAGGACCTAAATAACATATTTTCATGAATTATTCCACCTTTGTATGATGATGTATGGATGAATTCTCCACCTTTTTGTATGTCTTACGATCTTTACAAAAATTATGCCTCAATATTTTGGCAATCAAATTTAGGTAATAATTGTTTCACTACACTTTATTTTTTATATATTTCATTTATCAGGGAATTTATCCCCAGTGACATCTATGACTTGCGTCGGCCACATAAACTGCCTGATAAATTTTATGTTGATTCGAAGATTTGTGCGGCTAACGACATGAGCGAGTCTGCCGGATAACATTCCTTCGGAGTCGTCATCCTTGCTGTAGTTTCTTTATTCTTTCTTTATGTTATGACATTGTCGACATCAGAAACGTGGGGTTTTAATAGGTCCATGTTTGATTATGTTCCGGCTCGACATCTGGGTAACAGAAATAAAAAAGTTGTAATAAAGAATAATGCATAATAAATTTGGCGAAGAAATAACAATTGACTTTGATATTTACAAATATTACTCACCTCATCATCATATACCAGTTATGTACGCATCTAAGCTACTGGAACTCCAAAGAATCGTTTGTTTTTAGGGAGTTTACGGTTTCTAATCTACATTTTATTAAAAGAAAATTACACATTTTCAAAAAAAACTATATTTCTCAAGCGTGCGAACACTGCAGAAGGCACTTATTTTTCTATTTTTTCTTTCAGAGTCATCTGTCACGGTGATTATTTTTCACATTGAGTATTTTGAAAATAAAAGTTCAAACACTTTTGTGCTCATAAGATGAATTTCAAAATTGATATTCAGACCCGACGAAAAATATGATTGAATTAAATACATAACTTTCGATTCTAAAGTTTTCACTTTTATTTTAAAGAAAAAATATCACTTCTTAGAAGCAAAGTACAATATATTTGATAAAATAATATTTGTTCTTTCTGTGTAGTTAATTCAATTTTGTATTCAAATCTGATCTACCACATTTTTTTCAATCATTTGCTACTTTTCGAAGCCTTAAGAATCATTCAAAGTCTTTATGTATAATTCTGAATATTTCGAAATCATCCACTGTAAAATGACTGCATTAAAAATAATTTATAAAATAACTGAACAAAATCGAGTTTAAGGCAGTTTCAAACCGAGAAAAAAACGGAAAATGAAAATTAGGTCCATTGCTGAAAACCTCTTTAAGGACATAGTTGGAAGAGTACCATGATGGCAGTCAAGATGGCACCGAACCTTCCCCGGGTCAACCCCATACCTCCCGCACCCCTCTCCCACCAGGATTCGAATGCTTCGAACAGCATCGAACAAAAGTTTAATATTCAAATGAATCGACTGCTTTGAGCGCGCTTACAGCGGCACACTAGGAGTTAACTTTCTTAAATCAGTATGGCGAAAGGCATCTTAGGTTCGATTTCTCAAAATTAAGCACTTTCATCAAAAAAATATTTGGTAGGCATGGTTGCGGACACCTTCCTACATAATCGGTACCAAATAGTTTTTCATGAAAAGTTTCTTATTTTGAAAAAACCCGCGTTAGATTACTTTCGCCATACAAATTTCTGGCGGTTAACTCTTGTTGGCTATTTTGCGCATATACTATAGCGCCTGGATGTGACAGCGGCGGGTAGAAAATCAGCCACTGCCAATAATTCATTACTAACCTGTTCACAGCATATTTAATCACTTCCCGTGATAATTGAACATAAACATGAATATCATAAATCAAGCAGTTTCGTGCCAATTTATTAGCCGTTCACGATTTGGTGGGTTTATCACTGCACTTCACTTCTTCTCAAAGGGCACTGAAAATATCATGTTTTTACTCACTTTTCCGCACATGAACACTCCGAAATGTTGATGGAATGCAAATTAAACATCAATTTTCGAAATCAGTCACTTGTTTAAACCGAAAACTTAATATAAACTGCTATTTTTGCCCGAAAAAAACGATTAAAAACTGATCGCGGAGCGAATGTAAACAACGGCACCGGCAGCAGCAAACTAATAAACAGGGTGGTTCAAAAAATAATTTTGCTCCGCCACACTCAGTCGATTATGATTTATAATTTGGGTGTTATCCGATGGTTTGGGCTGGTTTGATTAGAGGCTTACCGTGTACAGGTCGTTTCAGATTTGTATGACAGTTGATATGGCGAGGTTGAATTTAACATTATTCTGGATTCTGGCACTCCGTCATTGAGCGATGGCGAGGGGGGAGACCATTGTAACAGGATACTTACCACCGAACTCAGCTCCCCGAAACGAAACGAAACGATACTAACCAAAGCTTTCGATACGTCTGGTCCGTGGGTACCCTGTACGACGGATTCGGGACTAGCAGAATAGTGAATCTCGACTACCAACTTAAACGGAACTTGAGCCTACCAATACTGCTCTGCTAGTGCGGACAAAGCTGACCAAAACCCTAAAATAAGTCGGTAATAACGTAATCCGCTTAAGCGCCAACACGCCTTTCAGCGTGATGCGGACACGCACGTTCAAGATTTACCCGGACTAACTCACCCAGGGCGGGTCTAACGATCGCGGAACCAATCCCAAAAACTCCCAAACCAAATCAATTGATGTCACCGGTTGTTCACAATTGGTATACAACTAATTATCTGATGTAACGGAAGGATACGGTACGGTATATTGTGCGAATGGGTTAGTTGTGTGTGTGGGTACAATGTTTAGATCCTTATATACTAATTGGTCTGACCTTACTTAGCAACCTAGGTTGCTTACTGCTGCTGCTGCTGATGCCGGATTGCGCTACGCCGGCCGGTGGACGAAGGTGGCGTGTAATGGCCCGTTGGATGCGATGGGGTCGCTGCGAGGCGCCGTGGCGGTGGGTTTGGGAACCACCGTCGAGATTTGTTGCGACGAGGTCGCCTTAGCGGGAAATGTAGAATGGCCCGTCGGTTTGGGAACCACTGCCCTGGTTACATGCGGTGGGCTCGCTGTTCGGTGGCTTAGTGATTGGCCGGTCGGTCTGAGAACCGCTGATGGAATCGACGGAATGATAAACGGAGACCTACGGCCCACGAGAACGCACGACGGCACAGAGATTAACTCGTGGCACTCCACTCTTCGCACTACACGATGGGTTTGTAGCGGGGCCAGCGCGACAACGCCGGTGAAGGAACGCGGCGAGTCGGCACGTGGGAGCTGCTAATCGCCGGATTAAGGCTGGCTTCACTGGTCCCGGGCAATTACTGGGGCCCGTACGGAATAACACGACGCTCCTCGCTGCTGCAGTTTGCACAGCACACGTGCGATCGCCAACGGACTTGGCAATGGCCAGCCGTAAGCTTGGCGAGGCGACAATGTCGAAAATCGGCCACGGAACACCTGTCCGAAATAAAAACCTTCTTGCGAAGGTTTTGGTCTTTTGACCAAAACACCTTTAATTAGCACTTGTCACTATGACCATTACCAATATAAATTACCTTCAGTAATCAAGAAAAACTGGCTAACTCACAAAATAATCTTCAACTCTAACTTTCCTATCTGGCTCACTTGCTGGTCGCTTTTGAAAAGGCAGAGTTTTCGCTACCATCTGCCCAGTATCTTTTATCACAAAAGAATGTAATCGCGCTTTCGTGATTTATTGATACAATTAATCAATTTGGGAGAAATCTGGAGAGGGTTGAGCATAGAAATAAAATTATTGCTAACGCTTCGCGTGGTGTTGGTTTTGTCCGGCTAGATCGCAGTCGGACTAAAAAAAACATTACAAAAATGTAACGCCTTCTAGGCCTGCCCAAATTATGAAGCGTTTAAAGTTGCAGCTTCGAAACACTCTTGAGTTTCGTCACGCGAGCGGTTACATATATCCCCTGTTAAGACGATGAAAAATTTAATAAAATTTACATTCACAAATTTTATTAAATTTTTCAGAAAGAACTTTGGTCACTACTCATTTGAATTTCGCATCACTAACTCTCTCTCTAATTTCTCGACACATTTGTTTTTGTTTTTAATATTTTCACAACAATAAAAATTTTCCATTAAATTATTTTGGTATGGATAGAACGGAACATAATTTATTTCATCATTCAACTTTTTCATTTGTTTTTCTTCCAGCATAACTTTGAGATTTCATTAAACAAAATATCACGAAAAACATACAATCCTCACTGGCTCAAGTATGCCGCCATTTTGTAATGCAAACGGAATAACGAACGGTATCCAGGTTTAGCGTCCACGAATCTTCGTGGCAAAATTGTGATCACTTTAATCAATACGGTACTTACGATACGATAACGAAACGGAACTTTATTTACCTCAAACATATTGAGAACTTTGCGGCGATACTTGAAACACGGGATAATCAATGATTGTAAACTTTTCTTTCACGACACGACATCACGAAACCGGATTACGGGACTTGCGGTGTTCACTCAACGATAGACAATCACGAACTACCTGCGGCGAGACTGATGTTTTAATTCCAATCTACGCGTTCGTATGTGATTTTACACCTACAAACATAAAGTAACGAAGATTAACGAAAACAGTGTTGCCTTGGATGCAAAACTGTATATGATATTTTTATATCATACGAGTTAATCAATTTTTCCGGATCATTCTACTGGTATACTGGTATGCTAGTCCCTATTATATCGTTCACGATTTGATAACTTCATTCCTAAACCTTACTCAATGATTTCTTTTATCGCAAACAAACATTTCGCGCAACTTGACTCGCTCTATTTGGCGAGGAAACTTATAGTCGGGTTGTCTTGTTGACCGTCATCTTTTTTACTGTGGGGTAAACTTAACGAAAATGCTCCTGCTGTCATGTCACTTTTTGACAACGAGACGTCAGACCGGAAATTTTCGCGATCGCGTCGACGCGTAGTTTTCAATTCGAGTTACGGTAACGTGAAAAAGTATTTTATCCTAATTTCTAAACTAATCCTAAGCGTTAATTCGATCGACTAGTGTATCCCTGATTGAAGCTGACCTGAATAATCACGGATCGGTCGCGGTTTTTAATCGGCAACGTAAGTGTTATACCGGTGAAAACGTACCAGAGCAGCCATTTTTTTAATTCAATTCGACAGAAGAGTCGACGCACGGTGGCCTTGAAAATTTGTGTAGTTCGATACCAAAAGCATGTTTTGGCTACCTAATCGTTTTGCGTGTGTGAAAAATATTCAAGCGTTTGCCTTTCTTGTGTGTGTTTATGTTTTTACATTTGCAGACGCAAAGCTGCATTCGACATAGCTGAAGTGGTTTTCGTGAAATTGGATGCCCTGCGACTCAATATACTGGATAATAACGAGGAGGTGTTTTGTTTTGAAATTTGTAAACCTACTGCTTAGTTCTTCGGTCATCATAGCTTTGTAAATTGTGTACAGTGAATAAGTGTTGGTGTGGGAAGGAAGAGGTTTGATTCATACGGTTTGTTTTGCTCCATCATTCCTTCTCACGTTACTTTTTCTTGAGTTTTGACGAGTGAAAAACCCCGAGTATTTTGTTTGTTATCGGATCCTTAAGCTCGTAGCAGCTAGTGCCAATCCTTTTATTGACGATTGCTTCGCTATACCGTGGTGCGAGTTTTGCAGTGAAATCCTTGGATTTGTCGGAGAGGAAAAAATTCTTTTTGAGAATAGTTTCGCCCTCTTCGAATTGTACGTCCCTCTTCGATCGTAGATTGTAGTACGTTGAGTAACGATCGTACGCTCGTTTGAGATTAATCCGCACTGCTTCGTACAAGTGCTTCAGGTCTTCGGACAACTTTGGTGGGTTGAAGTGATCAACATTTTCATTTGTGTTTCTCAACCGTGTATACTCGTCGCCCGAACTTATCATTTGTTTACCAAAGTTTATAAAGTACGGCGAGTAACCAGTGGAGCAGTGAACATTGTTACGGATAGCACACGCTATGTGTTGTATTCCCTTATCCCAGTCTTTTTGGGATTTGTTTACTAGTGAAGCTCTGATAGCTGTTGTGATAACCCGATTCGCCCTTTCGGTGGGGTTTGGTCCCGGATGGTAGGCTGCAAGAGCCCAATGTTGCACATTATAACTTTTCAAAAATTTCTCGAATTCATTTGATCGAAATTGTGCGCCGTTATCCGAAATTAATACAGATGGCACTCGAAGAGAAGAAATACGTTGATTTCGAGGAAAGTGATAACTGCAGACGATTTCGCTTGTCGCATAGCTTGCACCATTGTGAATTTAGAGAAATGATCGGTGACTACCAAAACCCATGTGTTTCCTGAGCGTGACCTAGTGTACGGTCCCAAAAAATCTACGGAAATCATTTCCCAGGGACGGTTGCTCATTTTGGGTTTTCCGCAAGGTGGGTTAGCATTAACGTTGTCTGTCTTGGCTCTTTGCACGTTAAGCAATTTTACAAAACGAAGTACATCTGTACTCATTTTTGGCCAGAAATATTTTTGCGCCACCGCTTGGATCGTTTTTTCGAAGCCAAAATGAGCTGGATTATGTAGGCTTTCAATAATCTTAGGTCTATCTGTGCTTGGTGGCACGTACTTCCATCTGAACGTATGATCATCCGGTTTGTGTGCATTTGTAACAAATTTATAAATTTCATTGTCAACTATTTTGTAGTCCTTATATTTATCTGGGAATTTAGCTATCAAATCTTTCAAATCTTCGTGAGGTTTATTAGGCACGCTCGTGGAGATTGTGGATATGGATCTTGAAAGAGCGTCTGCGCTGACATTGTCTTTTCCCTTGCGGTATTCAAACGTGATGTCAAAGCCTTGGATTTTCATTGCCCATCTTGCGATTCTAGGACTTTTACTGTGAATCGACATCGACTTCAAGAAAGTCAAACTCATTGCGTCTGTAACAATCGTAAACTTCGTTGCCTCGACGAAATGTCTAAAATTTTCAATTGCCATTAGCATTGCTAGGCATTCGCGTTCAGTAGCGCTATATTTTCTTTGAGTTGTAGAAAGCTTTCTCGAGAAATAAGCTATGCATTTTCTTTCGTTATCTACAATCTGGGTGAGCACGGCTCCGACTGCTAAATCTGAACTGTCCGTTTCTATTGCAAATGGAAGAGCAAAGTTCGGATTTGCTAAAATTGGTGGTGATGTCAATGCGGATTTCAGTTCTAATAGAGCTTTATCAGCTTTTTCATTCCACAAAAATTTTTGCTTACTTTTCTTTAGGAGGTCAGATATCGGAGTCACTATGTGGCTGTAATTAGCAATGAATCGTTGGTAGAAACCAGCCAATCCTAACAGCCTCCTCACGTCTTTAACGCTTTTCGGAGCCGGATAATTCAAAATTGGAGTGATTTTCGCCTAATCAGTGGCGATGCCGTACTCACTTAAAACATAGCCAAGATATCTCACCGATTTTTGGCAAAATTTTGATTTGTCGATACTAATTGTTAAGTTCGCTTGTCGAAGTCTTTGGGCCACTATTTCTAATAATACGAAATGTTCTTTAAGTGTATTCGATGTGATGATAATATCATCCAAATACACAAACACCCGCGGTTGGAGGTCGAATTTCAGAACTTTATTCATAAGGCGACACAAGGTTGCTCCGCTGTTCAGTAAACCAAAAGGCATTGTTTTGTATCTGAACAGCCCTTTCCTGGTCCTAAAAGCAGTGTAATCTCTACAATCTGATTCCAAAATAACCTGATGGTAGGCGTCTTTCAAATCAATAATAGAAAAATATTTTGATTCCTCCAAGCGCTCTAAGATGTTCACCATGTTGGGGAAAGGATATTCATCCCTTTTAGTCATTTGGTTCAACCTCCGCGCATCGAGGCATAACCTCCATTTCCCGTTAGGTTTTTTAACAGGAAGAAGTGGGTTGACAAAATCGCTATTGCACTCTTCAATTGCGTCCATTTCTAGTAATCTCTTTACCTCCTTGTCAACTTCTTCTTCCACTTTAGGGGAATATTTGTAAGCTGGTATTTTACGAGGTTTGGTGTCTGGTAATAGGTCGATTTTGTGTGATATTAATGTTGTCCGTCCAATTTTCCCATCATATGCTTTTGGAAACTTGTTGATGATTTCAACTAATTTCTGTTTTTCTTTAGGTAGCAGAGTGTGCTCGGTCACGACAGATTCTGTTGTGACATCACGCTCGTCCGGATCTTCCAGCGAAGGGATTTCTAAACTTCCATCTTCTACTGGTTCCCGTGAGGATTCCTGGACGGCACTATCCAGAACAATGTTAAAAATGTATGGACTGAAGAACTCGATGTCTAATGTTTGGATTGACCTATCTGTCGCCAAAAGTGCCTGCGGGTTAGCCAAATTGCCATCCACGTTATCGCCTATTGTGAGTCGTATGTCAAATGCCCGCCAGAAGTCGTATCCACAAATTAAATCCTTCGACACGTCCGGAATAATGACTGTTGGAATCACTTTCGTCACTTGATTGAAAGTGAATGGTACGTATACGACTCCAACGCAGTCTAACTTCTCACCGTTAGCTGCTTGTATTTTCAACTTGATTTTTTCAATTTTTAGGTTCCATCGTTTGACCATATCCAGTGAGCTAATAACGGAAATACTAGCCCCTGAATCTAGTAAACCTTGTACCGGAGTGCCGAGAATATGGACCGTAATATGTGGGCAGGTAACTGGATTTAAGTTCATGGTAAAAATTTGATTGAAATAGTCATAGTTGGGGAGTTGTTCAGAATTACAATTAGGAGAAAGAGAGTCCCCGATTCCTTCTCCTAATTCTCGTTTTTTGAATCGAATTTCTGGTAGTGATCTCTAGGGCACGTGGCCTTACTGACGTTCGGTTCACCGCATGCGAAGCAGTACATCCGTCGTGGTTGCTGGCAATATTTAGCAAAATGCCCTGCACTTCTACAATTCCAGCAATGAACCATGTTTTCTTCGTCTTCGGTTTTCGGCTCCGGTTTTGGAGTTGCATTAGATGTAGAACCAAACTTGTGTTCCTTTTTCGTGAAGCGATTCTTGTTCGCGTATTTGTTTCCATTATTAATAGCATTAACTTCTTCGGGATCTGAGTTTTCCAAACTTAGTTCCTCAAACTCGTCTAGGTCCACTTGGTGGACTGTCTGAGTGTTTGCTCTATTACCGCTGGTTGCATATAAACTTGGTTCTAAAGCATCGAATTGATAGCAATACTCTGCTAATTCATTTATAGACATAACGCGAATAAGTGCTAACCGCCTCCGGTATGACAATTTTGTGTTATCGAATATTAATTTGAATTTCAGACTTGGGTCCATTTTTCGTGTGAGGCTTTGAGAAAGGCGCTCCATATCCGCCAGATAAGCACTGAATCGTTCGTTGGGACGTTGCTTTCGTTCCCGCATCTCATCTTCGATTGCCTTGTCCTTGTTAGGATTTTCGAAGGTCATCGTGAGATAATATACTAGGTGTTGCCATGTAGTAAATTTTTCCCAATAAGTGAAATACCACCTTCTCGCTTCGCCTGTGAAAAAGATATAAGCTTGTTGGAGTAGCTCAGCGTCACTTACGTGATTGGCTTTAGCTAGAATGGTAACTTGTCTAATGAACTCAGTTACCGAAGAGGACCTTGGTCCGATTTCTCCGTTAAAGAAAATTTGCCATTTTTCGATTTTAGTTCTTAAATGGTTATAGTAATTTGGTGGATAGGCCTGCTGGTTGCCAGACCGAGCCGAGGTACTGGTTTGTTGCTCGTTCAGTTGAGGTAAATTTTGACATCTTTCATGTTGTTGTTCTGATGTGTTGATGCCCACATCATTTCGAATAGGGTTTTCAGGGGCGTTGCGAAATACGCTGGAAAAATTCGGAGTGGGGAAATTAACGTATTCATCCACGTAGTCTTTGACTGCGTCTTTCACAGCTTGCCTGATGAAGTCTTTCAGGTCGGTTGTGAATAAGTTTAAATTTTGGCTACTCAATGGAATTGGATTTGCTGACGTTGACGGTTGTGGAGCTAGTGGAGGATCAACATGTGTATTCAAATTGGCACACGTTTGTCTCCCATGTGATTTCGGCGATTGTGAATCGCTGGGAAAATTTAAATTGACATTGGCTTGATTAGCTCGTGGTAAGTCAACGAAGGGTTCTGTGGGTAGATTCAAATTCGCAGCTGGTCGATTTACTGGGGAAGTGATTATCGGCTGGTTTACCGGTAGATTCACATTACCTAGTGGCCTCAACCTGTGTCCAGGGGACGATGTCATAACCGGTATTGAGAACGAATTGTTCGGGCTCGTAGTCGGCCTTTGTTGTACCGGCTGATTGATTGAATTAGGCCGATAAGCTGGGGCCTGTGGATTCAGAGATGTTGAAAGAGGTTGTGCTCGAGTATAATCCGAAATGCGCAAGGCCAAGTCTTCCGAATTCGGTTCGGCATTTTGATTAGGATTTGGACCGAAATATGTTTTCCAAGTGGCATCAATTAAGCCTATGAATGTGTTTTTAGTGAATGCATCGGCCGATGGTGCTCTGAGTACTCTGTTTCTTAAACTGATTAGTCTTGACTGTGCTCTTAGCGAAAGTTTACGTTCTAATTCTTTTCGAATTGATCGGATTCTATCGGCAATCCATTCTGCTTCCTGCTCAAGTGTAACCGTTGTAGTGTAGAGTTTCGGGTTTTTTCTATCTTCGTTAATTAGAAGTCTAAGCTCGCGGCGCTTGTTTTCTAAATTTTCGTTTGACGCTATACCGCGGATACCGAGTTCGTAATCTACTTCGTCTTCCTCTAGATCGTCGGCGTGGTAGTTATACAATTCCATAATGCCAAATTAGATTATCTAGATTTTACCAAACCAGTTGTAATTCGATTACAGTATTCAGCTAAGTTATTGAATGATTTAGTAAATTATGTCTTTTTCTTTGAAAATAAGGTCAAGATCAGATTAATTAAAACTAATTGAATTAAATCATACCAAAAATTTAAGCAAAAGATCGTTAATGAGCTTTTGAGTTGGGCGCCAGTTTGTAACAGGATACTTACCACCGAACTCAGCTCCCCGAAACGAAACAAAACGATACTAACCAAAGCTTTCGATACGTCTGGTCCGTGGGTACCCTGTACGACGGATTCGGGACTAGCAGAATAGTGAATCTCGACTACCAACTTAAACGGAACTTGAGCCTACCAATACTGCTCTGCTAGTGCGGACAAAGCTGACCAAAACCCTAAAATAAGTCGGTAATAACGTAATCCGCTTAAGCGCCAACACGCCTTTCAGCGTGATGCGGACACGCACGTTCAAGATTTACCCGGACTAACTCACCCAGGGCGGGTCTAACGATCGCGGAACCAATCCCAAAAGGCTCCCAAACTAAATCAATTGATGTCACCGGTTGTTCACAATTGGTATACAACTAATTATCTGATGTAACGGAAGGATACGGTACGGTATATTGTGCGAATGGGTTAGTTGTGTGTGTGGGTACAATGTTTAGATCCTTATATACTAATTGGTCTGACCTTACTTAGCAACCTAGGTTGCTTACTGCTGCTGCTGCTGATGCCGGATTGCGCTACGCCGGCCGGTGGACGAAGGTGGCGTGTAATGGCCCGTTGGATGCGATGGGGTCGCTGCGAGGCGCCGTGGCGGTGGGTTTGGGAACCACCGTCGAGATTTGTTGCGACGAGGTCGCCTTAGCGGGAAATGTAGAATGGCCCGTCGGTTTGGGAACCACTGCCCTGGTTACATGCGGTGGGCTCGCTGTTCGGTGGCTTAGTGATTGGCCGGTCGGTCTGAGAACCGCTGATGGAATCGACGGAATGATAAACGGAGACCTACGGCCCACGAGAACGCACGACGGCACAGAGATTAACTCGTGGCACTCCACTCTTCGCACTACACGATGGGTTTGTAGCGGGGCTAGCGCGACAACGCCGGTGAAGGAACGCGCCGGGTGGGCACGTGGGAGCTGCTAATCGCCGGATTAAGGCTGGCTTCACTGGTCCCGGGCAATTACTGGGGCCCGTACGGAATAACACGACGCTCCTCGCTGCTGCAGTTTGCACAGCACACGTGCGATCGCCAACGGACTTGGCAATGGCCAGCCGTAAGCTTGGCGAGGCGACAATGTCGAAAATCGGCCACGGAACACCTGTCCGAAATAAAAACCTTCTTGCGAAGGTTTTGGTCTTTTGACCAAAACACCTTTAATTAGCACTTGTCACTATGACCATTACCAATATAAATTACCTTCAGTAATCAAAAAAAACTGGCTAACTCACAAAATAATCTTCAACTCTAACTTTCCTATCTGGCTCACTTGCTGGTCGCTTTTGAAATGGCAGAGATTTTGCTATCATCTGCCCAGTATCTATTATCACAAAAGGATGTAATCGCGCTTTTGTGATTTATTGATACAATTAATCAATTTGGGAGAAATCTGGAGAGGGTTGAGCATAGAAATAAAATTATTGCTAACGCTTCGCGTGGTGTTGGTTTTTGTCCGGGCTAGATCGCAGTCGGACTAAAAAAACATTACAAAAATGTAACGCCTTCTAGGCCTGCCCAAATTATGAAGCGTTTAAAGTTGCAGCTTCGAAACACTCTTGAGTTTCGTCACGCGAGCGGTTACACCATATGACTGGATGAAATATTCAAGAGCTTCAACTCCATAGACAATCCATATAGAATGGTCGTTCCAATAGTTGGGAGTCGATTTTAAGCGAGGTTGCGAATCCTTAGCATGATCATTACGCTTCTCAGAAGGCATCAGTGAAACGTGCAATTCAACAAAATACCCAGAATTTGTCTGTGATATCTATCGCACCAGGGGCAGATACTTCTAGTCTAGTCTAGTCTACACAATCGCGCAAGGGGCAAATGCTTCATACAAAAAGTGTGACGTGGGGGTGAGTGGGATATAAAATGCTATTTTTGCGTTATGTAATCAATGGATCTTTCCTGCGGTGCGGTTTTCGTTCAGTGAAGTCTCAGGAATGTTGCTTTCAGCTATGTGGGTTCTATTTTCGCCAGCGTTTGGAGAGGAGGCATTGTAGCCAGTGTAATGAAAGGTTTAGTTCCCCATACTAGTTTTCATACAAACTTGAACTGGCGCTTGCGCTCAACCAGTTTTTGTTCAAATCGGTTTTTGGAGGACACTCGGAGCATGGGACGGAATCGAGTGAACGTGGTAGTACTGGGTCGTTTTTTGAACCACCCTGCTAATATTCTTTGTTTTTTTATAAATACGATACCAATACTATACTACAGTATATGACAGTTTTTATTGTACCAATACTTTCAAAGCTTTGTTTTGGTACTCAACCCACCTTCACCTTAATAAAGATACAAAAAAAGCCCATACATTTTAAAATTCCACATCTCTTGAATAACAAGGTTTTTTTTACGTGTCCCATTTTGTAAGCGCGTTTGTCCCGTTTTTTTCACCGAAATGATCTGGTGCGCCTAGTAAATGGGGGATTGAAATATAACCCTAGTACCACCTTCTAGTGAGTGATTTGCTTGCGCATATTTGCGCGTTTACGAGAACGCTGCAATCAAAGTTTTCTTGAAAATTGTGGTTTTTATTCTCTATACCTCGTTATGATTAGAAAATGAACAACATTATTACTAGAAATATAGTTGTTTGCTATTTTATGCATGCTGTATTGGAAAAAAACAAAAAAAATATAGAAAAAAATTTAAAAAATTTTTTTTTTTTCTTTCGCGGGTGGCATTTCAACCCTTAAAGGGTTGAAAAAAGGTTTTTAAATATTCCTGCACATAAAATATGTTGCATAGAAACAGTTTTCATTGAAAAAATATTTTTGGCCACCCATTTGTATGAGAATTCCCCATAGTGCGCTGATCTATAATTTTTCACGCCGGTTCAAATTAATAGAAGTCCACATAATTTTCCGTGGAAGTTCTCAAGATTCAATGGAGTTTCTGTAGAGTTAATTGTCTTCCGATTGATATACCCACAATATTTGTGGATATACAGCAGTAAAGCATATGTGACGATTAGGAAAAACAAACATAAGAGGTTGGTTTGGATTCTGATGGCTTTTTTCGCGTTGGAACATTAAGTGGTCTTGTTGTTTAGGGGGTATCAAGTCATTCTAGAGAGTAGGAGGCTGAAGGTTCGAGTCCCTCCAAGACAGGTGGATCCGTTTATGCAAAATTAATATCAAATTCTCTATTTCGAAAACATGCGCTGTGCATATGCACTAAGGGCCGATTTCTTCACCCCCGCTTAGTCGCTAAACCATGTTTAAGCGTATGGGTAAGCACCGCTTAAGAGTTAAGCGGAGGTGAAGAAATTGGCCCTAAGTGGCTCAAAAAACACCTTTTCAAATCTTTTGTTGGGCGCGGTTTTCAGTATAACATTCTATAAACCTTTCCGTCCCCAACGTCTGTTTTTAAGGGCTTTCAAAAATCTAAACTGCTGTAAAATCGCATTTCTTGACCGATTCTTTCGCAACAAGTTGCATTCCATCCGGATGGATCCCAATTTTTGATTTATACTATCCACAGTACGGTTCCAGAATTATTCCAGATTCCGTTGGGGTCAGTTGTCCCCGGAATAAGTGGCCATTTACAATTTTAAGTCAAAACAGGTCGTGCGACACCTCAAACTTCATGATTTCACAAAGCAATAATGGGAATCATATTTTTAGGGTTCCTGGCCCACTCGGACTCAATTTGGCCACATCGGTCACAATCCGAAGCCCTAGACGGAATGGCCATTGTCTAACTTGATTCAAAATAGGTCGTGCGACACCTCAAACTTTATGATTTTACAAAGCAATGATGGGAATGATATTTTTAGGGTTCCTGGCCCACTCGAATCCATTCCGGCCACAATCCGGGGACCAACGGAATGGCCATTTTCTAAATTGATTCAAAATAGGTCGTGCGACACCTCAAACTTCATGATTTTACAAAGCAATGATGGGAATGATACAAGGGCGTAGCCAGAGTGGGCAGGTTGGGGCAAAACAACTCGAAAAGTTTCGGGCTCAAGAATTCTCCTTGGAATCCTTCTAGAAGCTCCCCTGGGAACTTCTATTTTCCTCCGGAAAGTAATCTACAAATTCCTTTGAAAATCGTTCGAAAATCCTTCTCATGTAATTGTAATTTCTCCTTATCTAGAAACCCCTCACTAAATTTGTTTTTTAGGAAATTCATGAGGAAATTCCTTGAAGATTTTTTTTCTTCTCCAATTTTTCCTTCTAGACATTTCTTTGGCTATTCTTCCAAAAAAAAACCTTCGGCATTTCCTTCAGGAATACATTCGAGAGTTCCTTCAAGAATACAAACGGAATTTCCTTCCAAAATTCCGCTATAAGTTTCTTCAGAATTTTATGACGGAAATCCTCCGATTTCGCTTCACAATTTCACAAATTCCTTCGGAAATTCTTCTAGGAACTTCTCCGGGCATTCCTCCAGGAACTCTTCCTTTAATTCCTCCAGGATAACTTTCAGGAGTTTTTCCGGTAATACCTCCATTAATTTAATAGCGAAATCTTCTAGGATTTCATTCTGGAGTTCTTTCCGCTATTACTTCAAAATATCCTTTAAGAATTCATCTAAAAATTTCTTTAGAAATTTATCCAGGCATTCGTCCATATATTTCCTCGGAAATTCTTCCAGGTATTTTCCCAGGAATTGTTTCAGGTACTTCTCCTGGGGAACTTCAAAAGAAATTCCTGGAGGAACTGCTGGAGGAATGCCTGGAGGAACCTTTGGAAGTATTCAAGGAGGAATTCCTGGAGGAAATTCCTAAGAAAGTCTTGGAGGAACTGCCGGAGGAATTCCCGGATGAACTATTGGAGGAATTTTTGGAGAAACTCGGAGGATTGGCTGGAGGAACTTCCGGAAGTATTCCTGGTGGAACTTCCGAGGGGTATTCCTGGAAAATTCCAGTAAGAACTTACGGAAGAATCCCTGGAGGAACTCCATTAAGAATTCCTGTGGTAAATCCTGGATAAATTCCTGAGGAAACTCTACGATGAATTGCTGGGATAACTCATGGAGGAATTTCAGGACAAATTCCTCCTGGAATTCTACCACCATATGTAGTTCCTCCAAAAAATCTTCGTGATGTTCTTCCTATATTTCTTAGAAGATTCCCACCTGGTGTTTCTCCAGGTTTTCTACCGGTAATTCAACCAGAAATTCATTCAGTACTTTCTAGAAATTTATCAAGTTCCTCTATGAATCCCTCCTGGAATTCACCCAGGAGTTTCTCCAGGAATTATTTCTTTGGCTCGTCCACGAACTTTCTTGAACTTTCATTGAAGTCATGCAGAATATCACGGATGTTATTTTAATCCTACGAAAAATATTGAGAGGTTCATACTGAACAAAATACTAAACTAAAATACAATAATAAACAAAATACAAATACAATACTAAACAAAAATCACCATTTAAGATATAAATCCAGTATTTTCCTAAAAAGTACCAAATTCCTGAAAATCTTCTGGAGGAGGGGCCTGAAAACCATTGTAAATTTTACTAAGAATTCCCAGGAGGGGCTTCATCAACATTTCAATAGGATTACTCAAATATGGTTCTCTCATTGGATTGCTCTGGAGAATTTCGCGAGGACAATTGCGTGGTATTATTAGTAGGTCGTACAGTGGTTTAGAAACTCCCAAGTTTTTCTTTTACTCGACAGTTAGGTATATAAGTATTCAGTGTGAGAATATGTAAATCGGAATATATTAAAGCGAAAAAGTTTGCCCTTTTTATTTGTCCCAGTGAATTTTTCCCATTCCCAATTGAGTATATGTAAAAATTAACGGATTACAGCATATTACAGTTGTTATTTTGTTATTACAGTTTTATTTGCACTTATGTAATATTATTTGTGATCTATCCGGAAACAATTGTTCGAATTCTCGGAGAAATTAATGGAGTAACTTAAGGAGAAATTCCTAAAGGAACTCCCGGAGAAATTTTTGGAGGAACATCCGGAGGAATGTTCCTTTGCGAGTTTAAGAAATATCTGGAAAAACAGGCAGATAAGTGAACGCACCAAAATACGAATTTTCAACTCTAACGTCAAATCTGTGCTGTTATACGCTAGCGAAACATAGCGAAACATGGTGTGTATCAGTGGAGAACACTCAACGGCTGCAGGTGTTCATTAACAGATGCCTGCGGTATATAATTCGGGCCTGGTGGCCTCACAACTGGATCTCAAACGACGAGCTCCATCGTCGTTGTCGTCAGAGGCCAATAGCAACAGAAATTCAGGATCGGAAGTAAGGCTGGGTCGGCCACACTCTACGTAGGGGCGAAAAAGAAATCTGTAAACAAGCATTAGACTGGAACCCGGTGGGACATCGCAGCAGAGGCAGACCCAGAGGCTCATGGCGGCGAAGCATGAATAGAGAAATAAAAGAAGTCGATCGAAATCTAACCTGGCAATAAGTTAAAGCGATAGCTGGGCAATGCTCAGGATGGGGATCTTTCAAGTCGGCCCTTTGCACCACCGGAGGTGTGCAGGATCCATAAGTAAAGTGAGTAATTAATGGATCTTCCCAAATTGGCTAGAAGTGACTATCACTTAATACCATTTCTAATACTTGATAGAAAAGCTTGAAAAATCTTCGAGAAATTCTATAATCTTCTATAGAACGTTCGCACATAGGTCCATAACCTATTTTGAGTGCGCAAGAAGAACGACTTGTTCGATTGACGTTTGAAGAAAAAGTGAAAAGTTTATTCAATATTACAATTATGTACATAGCCTACTACTATAGTCGCAGCTTACTACTCTTTTAACTTTCCGAGTCGTTTGATATAAAAGTCTCCTAAATCCATCGAAAGATAAAGACGCTATACGTTCAAAATCTTACATGATTTCGTGCGGGTACCCAATTTCAGATTCTGATTTGACCTCCAGTACCTTTGCATAAGACGTTGTCCAACGTCAAAATGAAAACGCGATCCGGAATGTGTAGAACTGATAAATCGATACCAGCATCAGAAGCTATCGAAGGACAATCCTTAATAAAACATTGAGAGTGTGATATCCACTTCAGCAACACATAACATTCACACAGACAGCTTACCATCGGTTACGAAACACTATAATCGGTCAAAAATAATTACATCATTAGTGTGTAGTATTAATATTTGCAGTAAACAACGCAGTGCTACGGCAGTTTTCAAACGAACGAGTTAGACATTGAATAGGAAAAACCCTTATTAATAAGACCTTAATCTACAACCAACTGATCCGGGACAACTTCACTTGACCGGCACAAACTGAATCAGCCGCTTGATTCGCCTAAGTAGCGCCTCGATGAAGCCCTTATCCGATGCGCGGGCGTCCGATCCCTGCTGCCCGGTGGCCAGCAGCTGCTTGCAGAACGTTTCGTTGAAGATGGCAATGAGTGTTTTCTTAAGTGCCGCCACGTCGTCGGCGGTAATCTTCCAACCGACTTCCGTCTGGGACGAGAGGTAATCTGAAATGGAAGAATGCTTTTGAATAATAGTTATTCAAAATATGAACGAAATTGAAACTTACTGTCAGATCCGCAGGAAAGGTTAAAGTGCAATGTGTTGACAGGAATCGCACGCAGCATGAAGAAGTCCAGATGCGCCCAAAGAAGATACAGACAGTGCTCGGTTATGAAGACGCAACGCTTCAGCTCCTCCTGCTTGTCAGTTATCCTCTCGGTGAGGATGTTGTGTTGAATTTGAACTAAAAATCGTATCAAAATATTATTAATAGAATCAAATACGAAAGCATCGAATATTACCATTGGTATCCAAACTGAGACTTGGAAGCGAATTTCTCTGGCGAACCAAACTCTCGAATGACAGCTTCTCCCGGTGGAAGTACTCGACCGAATTCTTGAGTTGGATGACGACGATATTCAGGCTGTGGCTCGTCTCCAAGGCAGCTCCGGTGACCTGGCGGTGGTGAACGCTTTCGCTAATCTGTGGCGCAAAGAGTACGTTGATCGTTCGATGGTCAACCGAATGGTTGGAAATGCTGTTCCTGGCATAGAGCGCCAAGTTGGCGCCGATCTGTAGGAAATATTTTAAATGGGCGGCCTTTTCGCGCTCGCTGCAATTGGTCAGGACGTTCTGGTTCAGTTCTTTCAGCGTTTGGTCCGAGAGGGTGAATCGCGGGAACAGCGTCAGCATGAGTTTCTGCAAACGATACAAATGGGCACCGAGGTCCTGATTGGCATTTGGGGTGATCAAGCTGGATATTTCTTGGTTGGCAGCACGAGCGATCAGACCAGTGATTCCGGCGAGTTCTCGAAGAAGGCCGATATTTAGGAACGGAGTTCCCGCACGCAGCACAATCTCGATCATGTCTCCGTGCGACAGTAGGAAGTTGATGACCTGAGTAACAGCCGAGTGGTTTTCTTGACCCAGAGTCGACAGAATGACGTCGCAAAGGTTTAATGCTGGGAACAGGATCTGTTGATAGCGAGCTTCAATCGGGGGGATGAAGCTTGATGATGTTGGATAAAGTGGGGAGTAGTTCTGAACCTGAAAATCTGGGTGTAGATCGAACACCTTCATCCCAGCAAGGACACTGAGCGCTCTTTCTTCCAACAGCAGTTCTGCTCCGATGTGCGAACTACCAATGCGACTCAACATGGCCATTTTTGATTCGTAGACATACAAAGCCTTCATATTCTCCGGCTGATTGTCCAGAATTCTACACAGCTTTGCATCATTCTTCAGTAAACTATCAATCAAATGGGACAAATATCCTCGTTTCGAAATAAACTGGATTACATTGGCCATCGAGTCCATATCCAGCAGCATGTCAACACAGGACAAGGCCAACATTTTACAGATATCCAAGCCTCCGGTGCAATCGTGGCACAGGATGTCGATCAACTTGTCTCCAAACGATTGTACAATCTCCACCACCATCTCAATTTGAGCGTGCGATTCATCTCCTCCTGCATCGTGAGTTCTTCCGGAAGCCAGACTCTTATCCAGTCGCGATACGTAAAATTCGTCCTTGGACGTTTCCGAATTTTGTTCGCTTTTATCCCGATTCGCCTTCACAATGTGCATGTAGTTGAGCAGCGCCGCATACAAATTAATTCTCAGTTTCTGCGATCCCACGCCACTGATCAAAATCCACTCCAAAATGTTCTGCAAAATGTACCTCAAGCTCAGCGTATTGGCCTTGGGTGAGAATCGTCCGACTCCTTGTCCCACACCATTTTGCGCGAAGCTTCCTCCAAACGACGTCATCAGCGTACTGTCATTCATCCCGGATGCAGCACCTTCTCCCCCATTCTTCAGTGAATAGCAGTGCCGCAGGTTCACCATCAACAGCAATATCGTCGACGACGCCAGGTTTGCCAACTCCGGCATGACTTGATTCGGCACCACCTTGCTCAGCATCGCCTGCACTATCTCCACCAGCAATCCCTGCTTCACATCCAGCGAAACAAACATCGTCGGCGTCACGCTGAATAGCACTTCCGTGGCCTGTCCCCACGCTTCCAAGAACTTCACAGTCGACGCACACAGATTCCGCTGGCTGTTCAACTGCAAGGCGTACATCAAAATCGTTTCGATTTCCGCCGATATGTGCGCCCGCTGTCCGGCTGCGATCGTCGTCTGCACCGAATTCAACTCGTCCTTTAGCACGTCATGCAGCTTCTTGATATCGATCAACTTCAGCGCCGACCCGGGAACCGAAATCTCACACTCCTGCAGTAGCCCTTGAAGCAACGAGTTATCAAAATAGTCCCACTTGGGCTTATCCAGCGACTTGATCTCGAAGTTCAAGCAATCCAACAACTGACACAGCAACAGCTTCGCCGATTCTGGTGCCTTCCGGGAAACAGTCGCTCCCGGTTCCATCCCCGTGACCGAACTCATCAACATGCTGGAATTGACCGTGCTGTAGTGGTGCGACAACTCCAACGGGAGCGTCTCGCTCGGTTGATTCTGCACCACACCGAGCAGAATTTTGCACACATTCCCGAACTGGGACACCTGACTTTTGTCGGAGGTCAGCTTCAGCTCGATGGCAACGCATTTGAGCAAACCGGTCATCTGGTTCAGGACGTGCGGACTCTTCACGTTGGCGAACGGGAGACCGTTAACGTGCCGGCACAGGAAGTCGTTGCACGACCGGAGGAAGCGCAGAATCACCTCCGAGGTGCGACTGTTGTAGCACAGCGAGTGGAGCAGACCGTAGGCATGCTCGATGAGGCGGTCCTGGGCGGTGGTCGATTGCTTGCCGGATTTTGAAGTCTGTGAAAATTTGACAAAAAGAATAAAATTTAAAAAAATATTAATCCAAAACTCCACTCACCTCCAGCGCATTATCCAGCAGCGTAATCAGCGACTTGGCACAGTTGCTCGGAAAATTCATCACCCCCGGCTGCTGCAGATTGGTCAGCCGAAGTTCCTTGTTCAGCTCGAACCCGAGCAGGTAGTGCGCCAAATTGGGAGTGCTCTGCTGGGGTAAACACTCCTGCAGCAGACCAATGATGGCCTCCTTAATCTGCAGCTCCACGCTGACAGCCGAACCGGCATCCGCAGCCGAGTAGTCCTCCATATCCTGGTCGCCTTCGTCCCCACCGGATGGATCGACCGATGCCGCTGCCGAGGCGGCAAACGTCACCGATTCGCTCTCCAGGCACTCGACGAAGCCTTGGCGTATTTCGTTTTTGATTCGCTCGTTTTGCGTCAGCAGTCCGAGAATTTGCTGATTGACGTTCGGTTGGCGCATGATGGCCGTGAGAATGCGAATAGAAACGAGGGCGTTCTCGGGAAGCCAGGAACTGTAAGTGACGAAACGGACGATGTTGAGCATGTGGTCCGCTTTTCCGCTGCGGGGGTTCATTCCCAGCAGGAGTTTGTTGGCTCCGGCAAGGAGGATCGAACAGTTGGCAGAGAAGTGGGCGTTGAAGAAATCTTCCTGAGTTTCGAGAGCCCGTTCGATGATTTGCAGGGCGAAGTGGCAAGTTGCTTCTAGATGTTTGCGTCCAGGAAAGGGAGCGAACGAATCGAAAAGAGTGCACGATTCGTCAATGATGTGCAGGAGTAGACGGAGGAAGTCTGATTTGGTGTTGACCTGGAGCAGGATGTGGAAGCCTGGGGGAGAGTTTTCCTCGCGCATTTGGGTGGGCGAGGGGAAATCTGCCGGGGTAGGGGCGTAGTTCTGAACGAAGGAGTTCAGCAGTCGAAGACACTTTTCAGCGATTTGCCACTTTTCAGTTGGATTCTTGTAGTTGCGGTTGTAGAAACGTAAAAACACCGCATCGATGATGAAAGTGACGTACGGATCAAGTCCTGGTTTGCGAGGACCGGCACCAAGGCCTCGTGGAATTGCGGTTTCACAAAGCGTGTAGAGAAGGTCCAGCATTCCTAGCGTCAGAGGGTAGGTTTCGTTGCGCGATTCAATTTCCTCTAGCTCGGATTCTATACCACGATTGGCAAAGGTGCTCGTAGTGGGTATTGTTGTTATGACCTGGGATGCTTCGAGGTTGTTCCACAATTGTAGAGCGGTTTCCTTACTTTTACCAAGCGCGGCGAGCGTCTGAACAAGCTCGGCTTTCAACGAAATGGTAACGGAGCAGCTAATAAGTCCTAGTAAGACATGTAGAGGAGCCCAGTTCGGATGTTCGCAAAGGGCGACTCGAGCGACTTCGTCATGTGTGGCGACGGCACGAATTACCTGGAGAACTGCCTGCAATCCAGCGATTTCCTGCGGATTGATGTTTCTACTAAGAGCACGATTTCGGTAAACTGTTTCGCTTCCCGGATTCTGCTCCTGACGGAGATTTTGATAATAACGAAACAAGGAATTAAAGAAATGGTCCCAGGAAATTGTGGCCATTGACCCGGAAGCACCGCCGCCTTGCTTCAGCAGGTTGAATGCGTTCCTGGCGGATTGTGGGCAACTCGATAATCCGGCAAGCATTTTCAAATAAGGAATAAACAGTGTTGGCGGTAACAATTCCCCTGCCAGACGGATGAATTTGAACAGACAAACCGATCGGGAAGATGCTCGTTGATAATTGGCTGCCACTTCCATCGGTCCCCAATACTCCAACGACAAATTCAGTCGCATTTGGTCATTCTGATACAGCTTTCCTACTGACAGCAGCAGTGCCTCAAAGTTTCGACACAGATTGGCAGGTGGATCCAAGCCCTGCTGTTGGAAAGCCTGAGCAGTTCGTGCCGTTTCGTCCGCCCGCGCTCTCAATTCAGTTACTTTCGAGTGCATCAGCTCAATAAAGTCCGTGAACAAAACATGCATCCTCCGATAATAAAACTCCGTCCGGAAGATCAAATCATTCTCCAATAGGGTGTAATGAATAAAATCAAACACTCTCCCTTGGATCGCCGCATCCACCAGCAACTCATCCTGATCGATAATCTTCGCCGTGTTGGAATACAGATTCTGAGGAGCCAGCCGTAGCGTCGCGATGGCCAATCCAAACGTAAACAACGAAACCGATCGCAAACCTTCGCACTCCCAACTGGAACACACTGCATCCATCACCTTCTCGATGAATTCCGGATCCCTCACCATTGGCAGCCGTTTCACGACCTCCTCCCCATCCTCCCGCCTCTGAATCACGCTCATATCCAACCCGTACATCAACGCCATCTGCAGCGCCAGCGTCACATTGTCCACTCCGCCGCTCGACACCGTCGACTTGTACTTGGCCAAGTATCGGATCAGCTTCACTGTCGTGCCCTGTGGAAGCCCGCACTGTGCCGCCCAGTTGAACAAACACGTTGCCAACAGCACCCGAATCTCCTCGAACAAATCCAGCACCTGGCGATGATGCTTCGGCGGACCCAGCGCCCGATTCGTCGTCAGAACGTCCAGTTCTTTCGTTACATCCAACTCCCCCAGCAAATCCACGATTTTATTCAGCACACCGTCAGCCACAAGCCCATCCGTGTACGCCGTTATCAGCTGCGTAATCTCGTGCGGCGCATCCGTGCACCAACTCACACCAGCCCGGGCCTGAAACAGCTCCTTCAAGCTCGCAATCAACGACTTTCTCCCATCGTAGTACAGCAATACTGCCACCAAGCCCCGTGGCAGCCCCGGATGATTCGGCATCTGCTGCTGCGCTGTGCAAAGCAATTCCAGCGCAATGTACTCGTTCAAATCGTACATATCGGAAATAATCACACTCTCGTCCACCAGATCCTTCGACAGAATCGTGTGCCCAAACTCAGGCAGCGTTATTCCGTCCGTAATCCCGACCCGGATTGCCTCCCGGCTTTTGGCATTCTTCGGTGGATTTCGCAGCAGGGTGGTAAAATTCTGCTTGTGCTTTCGCAGCAGCGCATCCAGACTGGCCACATTTTGTTCCTGCTGTTGCCCAGCGCTACTGCCGGACGCCGACAGGAACGACTCGATACTGTTGAAGAGGTGCTTGAACGGGGTCCACATATCGTCCGGAGTGGCTGAAATGGAATGCAAACAACCCCGAACTGTTATAAACATAACCCTACATAATGGGTTCGAAATTTCGGCGCGGAAATTCAGACAAAATACCGAAACAATCTACTAACCTTCACTCATTTTGAATAAATTACGGTTCCGTGAACAGTCGTTTGATATACCCGGACAGTGTAAATGAGGATTGTTCCTTTAATTTTGCAAAACCGAGGAAACTGGAAGGCGGTTCAATTTTTCCGCGAACGACGCACCAGCAGCTTTTCGTTTTTCTCGAAAATGACAGTCAGTTAAATGAATGCGTTCCTGCTCTCTGGAATCCAACTCATGTTTGTGTTCATTTGAGTGAGTACATACGACTTGCATCTTTTGGGTTTATCACAACACCAAAATTTCATCTCTGCACGGAAGAAATAAACTACCCAATAGTGAGTTTAATTCACCCAACCTCGAACATCCGTACGGGAAGCCAAAATTGAGTAAGTAGTGTCGAAGTAGTTTGCCTTTACTCCCATGTTAAAAAAGTACCCAACGGAAAATTTATTGACCCAAATTTAAGTTTAATTTACTCAATTTCGACCTCAGGTAATAAAACTCAACACTGGCTTCCCGTATTGAACTGGCGTCGTTGGATTGTTTGGCTCTTTTGTTTTTGACAACAAAAGAAAGTGTGGATGAAAGAGAAGAGAAAAATAACTCAAAAGTAAGTTTAAAAATACTCAATTTTGGGTACTTTTTTCTTCCGTGTGCCACTGCAAATAATTTTCACGTACACGGTAACCCCAAAATACTCAATAATTAGTACAAAATACGCATTTCAGTGACCAACTGGGACTACCGGGACTACCCAATAAATGCGTAAAACTATTTTACTCATTAATGCACGTAAAAAAATTTAATGTTATTTATTATTAATATTTCTAATACATTTTTGCCAAAGTAGGCGCTTAATGATATGTATAAGAAAAAACTTATACATCGCATTAGTCACATACATTCCGAAACTTATACTTTTCATTAACTTATGAATGTCATTAGGATTTTAATATGGGATCATTCATTAGGTGGCATAATGAAGAGTATAAGTATTTTCGAATGGTTTTTTGCCATAACATATAAGGTTATTTTTTTACGTGTGCGTATTCCGGCTCTATGTCAAAAATTGCGTACTTTTTATCCCTCCACGAAATTCGCTCATGAGTGAAATTTACGCATTTTTAGTAAACAAATATATGGGTGAGTTTCTTGGTTCATCGCAAATATGATTAAATGTTAAATTTCTTTCAGGCCAACTGTTTTAGACGTAAAAAGGGAACAAAACAAGTTTACATTATATTCTTTATTAGAAAAAAAAACTGGAATAGTTAGGATTCATCATCGAGTTCATTCGACATCATTCGGTGTGCTTAGTTTGCCTTCGAATGCCATTGGATTAATCCGGATGTGAAGGAACATCAACGCCCGATTGTGGCTGCAATTTCGGCGGGTGACATTTCAGTATGTGCTTCCGAAATTTGTGCTTCAATTCTTCCAAGTAACCTGGTATGTGAGGTGATTGATATTGGATACCTTTTCAAAGTCATAATAATTGATCAAAAACAGCAGGAATTTCATTTACAAAATCATAATTCTTACCCGAAAGCTTCTCAAAATTATCTTTAGCTAAAAAAAATTGGCAAATCCTTCACTTTTACTACCTTTTACAAAAGATAGCACGAAACTATGTGCATTCACGGAACAAACAAATAAAAAATGGCGAGCACACAAATGGAAAATGGTTTGGTACTATTTTTTACGCATTTTTAGGATGATGGTAAATCTACGAAAATGCATATTTTCTACTCCTTAGGGTCTGTCTCATTTGGAGAATTAAACTTAAGTGACAGTTCGAAAATTAAAAATTACCCCGTTAAAAGAATGGCTGGTGCTACCCAGCAATTCCAATAGGACATCGATGGAAAATGATTCGATATCTGTCAAAGTAATCTTGCTCTGCGAGCCGGGTTATTCGATAATTATTGAAATGTCACTTTTAAGTTTAATTTCAGTTTAATTATCCAATTGAGACAGACCCTTATTGAGTAGTAAAAATAATTCATTTTGTGACGTATACATACAATATAAACTGAAAAATGTGTGAACTGTACTCATAAAAGGTGTAATTTGCGGTTACCGTGTATAGCATTCACCTGAAAAGACACGTAGATATTTTCCACTAGTCTTTTCAGGTAAAATTTAAGTGAATCTGAAAACCAAATTCAGGTCAAGTGATTCAGGTAAAATGTACGTGATTTTCACGTAGCTTTCACGGTATGTGCAGGTGGTGACAAAATATTTTTCTCGTAGATGTTACGTGAATTTCAGGTAAATTTTAGCGTTTGTTTTAGTAGATTGTAAATGATTAATTATTTTTAGAGCGTCTTACACGAAAAAAAATGTTCATAATGAATATATTTATCCAAACACATACATTTTTGCCATTGTAGTTTCGCAATGTAATGTATATTTATCAGCAATGCAAGCTATACGGCACTGCATAAGACAACCATAACATGAAACTTATACTTTTCATGTCCCATATTTATATGCCCGATAAGAAATTTTGAATAGTTTGTATATGGATAACGTATGACTTTCATTAGGGATATAATAATAAATTCATTCTTGTTTCAAATGCTGTTTCCTTTCATTTTAAATCTTGAAATTATTTGAAAATCAAAGTTTGTATATAAATTGTTTATTAGTTATTATTATTTTTTTTTCATAATTTAGGCATATCTTCACAACCTTTTATGTACATGCTTTGATCATGTACGTTTACAAGCAGCGCCGCGCCATGACGTTATTGGAATAATCCGGTCATCCGTGTGATGATCCTGCACTCTGAAAGCTGCTCTTCGGTGTTGTTGTTGATCGACCATTGTTAAGATATGCCGTTAGCAAGCACCCCGGCAAGCACCGCCTCTCACTAATTTATACAAATAGTGTCATCGAGTAACTCCCGGACTCTGATGTCGTACCGCCGGATAGACATGTCCAACTATGCTTCTTCACCAAAAAAGAGGTCACACAATTCTACACTTCTTTCCAAAACTTGAGCTTGCTTATTACTCCGGTTTGCTATTCTTATGTTCCAACACATACTGTCGGTGGAATTGGTGGAATCCGCCACCGTGAGTCTTCATTGCATATGAACCGTTTTACTATGACTACCGTATCGGTGTTTCAGCGCAACCACAGTGACCACAGCTCTGGCAAACTCTCAAGAGATCGCCTCTGATGGGTAACTGAAACATATAAATTTCCTTCGTATTAATAATAATATTTATAATCACAGGTAAAATACAATCGCAATCAATTACCAGTTTTACTTTTTTTTCTTCTGCAGCTGTTTTCCTCTGGCACCAGAACAAACATCACTGATGCCGTTTTTTCATATCCCAACCTAGTCGAAAGTATAAGTTTTGCTCAATACATTTTTGCCATTGGGCAAAACTTATACTTTTCATGCGATACGATAATATTCGATATACACACTTGAAATAAGTGTTATTCACATTTCTTATGAGAAGTATATAATGGAAAATAAGAAATTATGTCTGGTCTCTTATGGATAACGTAAATGGAATTGAATAAACAAAATAATTAATTTTTTTTACGTGTAGGGGAAATGCTACAAGGTTAAAAGACTATTATTCTTCCATTTACTTCCACTATTCACTTTTATGTATCAACAAGCAGATACTTCCGAAGTTGGGAAAGTTGCCTGTATCTGGAGAAAAATCCAACTTCGGTATAAAAAGCGGTATAAATTTATTCCAGATAGACAATACAGTATCCCCCCGCTTATCCGGACCTCGCTAGTCCGACGACTCGTTAGTCCGCATCTCGCCAATTCGGAATTTTCCGGATTAAAAAGTATCATCACCCATTTAAACACATTATGCTGTCAGTCTTCAAATTTGTGCTGTGATTTTGTTTTGGTTCATTTGTATGGATTTGACAGTCGGATTAACGAGAGAAACCCCGATAGTCCGGCCATACATTTGCCGGATCAGCGGGGGTATACTGTACTCAATTTTGGCTTCCCGTACACTCAGAAATATAATTAATCCGAAAAAGATTTTAAATTAATCTTATTTGTCATTTCTCGCTTAACTTTTCAAAAGGACCTAAGTAACATTTTTTTCATGAATTAATTTGAATAGCGCAATCAACAGAAAAACATGAAAGCTTTCGATTGCAGTACTCAAATTAATTCATGAAAAAAATGTTACTTAGGTCCTTTTGAAAAGTTAAGCGAGATTTCTATGAATTAAACTAGCTTAGGTTAACAATGTATACTATCAATCATTATAATTTAAACTAAGCGGGATTAACGTAGAAATATACGTTTCTTTGCATACTGTCTTTTGCAGAATTTCATTTTTCCTTCTAACGCATGGTAAACCTCATTAGTACGATCGTAAATTATTTAGTTATTTAACCCAACAGCATCTGCGGATAACAAAAAGGTAAGACACTGAGGAAATATGTAGATATTCATTGTCTTTTTGTTCTAGACCGGGTTTAAGAATATCAAATAAATGCCAAAGCTCGCCTCTAGAGAATGTTTTACGGCTGCATCTCATCCACGAGCACGTACTCGACTCTGCTGTGTGGCATCAGCCAGGATGCCGATTTCTACTGGAACGAAATAACCACTTTGCTCGGTTCCACGATTGTCCCAAACAGTATCCCAAAACAGTACCAAACAAAGCATCTTCCTCGGCCGCCTATAGTCAGTACCAGAAACGAGTACCAAATCAAGTTTCCGATCCGAAAGTGACATATGGATCCATCAATTGCAGCCGGGATAACACCAATCGAAAGCTGGGTAGCAGTCAAGGTCAGGCGTATATTCCGAGATCACGAATACGGATAGCTGCGGTTAAGTTGGGGGACGGACGACTGTTGGCATGCCATAGTGGTAAACTTCAAGATTGCAGGCAATTTATCATGGAAACCCAAAAGGCAATGTTTCAAAAATGCGGAATGTAGAGCATGGAAACTACAAATGATTTGTTAAATTACTTACATCTTTTTTAAAATAAAATATCAATTGTCTATTTCTTGTTTTAATTTATAATTTGTAAATATAAACATTCAAAACAATCCAATCTAAAATACATTTTTCCCAGGAAATACTATTGGCAATAAGGTCAATCTATACTATATACCGTATTCATCAAAGTTATACTAATCGAGAATAAACTGCACTTAAACTAACACTGGGTCAACCAGGCGAATAGCCAGTTAGCATGACTTTAAATCTATTCAGCATAGATTTTTACCAGAGTGTACGGATGTTCGAGGTTGGGTAGTTTATTTCTTCCGTGCACGGAAGAAATAAACTACCCAATAGTGAGTTTAATTCACCCAACCTCGAACATCCGTACGGGAAGCCAAAATTGAGTAAGTAGTGTCGAAGTAGTTTGCCTTTACTCCCATGTTAAAAAAGTACCCAACGGAAAATTTATTGACCCAAATTTAAGTTTAATTTACTCAATTTCGACCTCAGGTAATAAAACTCAACACTGGCTTCCCGTATTGAACTGGCGTCGTTGGATTGTTTGGCTCTTTTGTTTTTGACAACAAAAGAAAGTGTGGATGAAAGAGAAGAGAAAAAATAACTCAAAAGTAAGTTTAAAAATACTCAATTTTGGGTACTTTTTTTCTTCCGTGTGTATAAAACTTCGGAGCTGTCATTTTTTTATGGGGTATATCGCCTCACATCCATTTGAACAAACATAATAAAAAGTTTTTATTTCAGTGTTCTGCAAATGCCAAAACTCACAGCAAAAATTTACCTCAAATCAAAACAGTCTCAATCTCCGCGAATAAAGCAAGCAGTCGTAGTCGGAATCAGGATACAAAAAGTTGTTTTTCTTCGCCTAAATAAAGTTATTTATTTGCTGCGTGTTCAAAATTGTCGGCTATCCCGAAACAATGACATCCCCGTTGGAAAATTTGGAAAGCCAGCTGGAAAGGTTCATTGAAAATGTTCGCCAAATTCGCATCATTGTCAGCGACTTTCAACCGCAGGGTCAGAACGTTCTGAATCAGAAAATGTAAGTATTTCAATGCATCTATTCTAGATTGTCGAACTTTTAACGTTCAATTCTGCAGACAATTGTTGGTAACGGGCCTACAGGAGATCGACAAGCTCAAGAACCAAGTGGACGTCAATGTTCCGCTGGAGGTGTTCGACTACATCGATCAGGGCCGCAACCCGCAGCTCTATACCAAGGACTGCATCGACAAGGCGCTGACCAAGAACGAAGAAGTCAAAGGGAAGATAGATTCCTATCGGAAGTTCAAGAGCAATCTGCTGAAGGAGCTGGACGACACCTTTCCGACCGAGCTCGCCAAGTACAAGGCCATCCGTGGTGACGAATAAGGGAAGCACTTGGCGTCGGATGTTCTATAGGGGGAAGACGATTTTTTAGATACTAAGATATTTTATTAAATTCTCTATTATATAAGCGGAATAAAGGTGAGCTAATTTGCGGGAAGCCAATCAATGTTTAGTCAATGGTAAAGAACTCCTTAATATTGTAGAATATTGTTCATACTTCCATCATAATCATACATATAACAAAAGAATAAATAATTTGTATTAGATCATAAAGAGCTAACAATTTTGTCTCATAATCGGTTTTAGTATCTATAGGTATCATAAATTTGTGAATAATTTTTATTTTGAATATCGTAACTTAATTTTAAGACGCTATTAGGGGTGGTCAATAACCATGGTTCGTTATGACATGCTAAACTGACAGCACTTATACGGAGTTCGGAGTTGCAATGCACCGCAATTTCACTCACTCGGTGAGCACTGGTGAGCAAAGCTTTCACGATGTTTCCTCATTTGACGTTTTCAGCCCAACCAGGTCGTCGCCGCTCGCAGTGTTTTGCATTCTTTGCATCACGCACGAGAACGAATGTTGTAGAGTGATTGTGTGAATTATTTTTCCGAATTCTTGCTCCGAACCTAAAGCAATTTGTCACCAAAAATGGCTCTCCACTTTGTACTGCGATCCTCGTGCAGAAACTCTGGTAAGTGGCGAGAAAACTGTAGAATTATTGGACATTAAATTTCCCCTTTTGGAAAACTGGCATTACATAATAACGCAAACCCACTAGAAAAACTGGTTTAAAAACAGTTAATCATTTCCCAGCTCCAGTCTTCGTCTCGTTGCTCAATGCAGGCAAGGTGCCCGCCGTGAGCCGTTCGCTGACGTCTGCCTCCAAATCGCTCCTACTGCCCAAGCCTGCCCCATCGCTTGCCCTCGCCAGTCTGAGACAGTTCAGCGCCAGTCCCGTTCGCCGGGCTGCCGCCACCGGAAATCACGTCACTCTGTGGAATGCTGAGCGGGCGCTATCCGTGGCACTGCTCGGCATCTTGCCGGTGGGTTTGCTGTTTCCTTCGCAAGCCGGTGACGCACTGATGGCCGTCAGCATTGTTATGCATCAGTATTGGTGAGTACTGTTTGGGTTGTTTTCGGCATGAAGCCTTTTCTAATAAATTGAATTTTCAAAACTTTAGGGGCCTTGAAGCCATCGTAACCGACTACGTACGGCCAATTCTGTTTGGTGCGACCGTTCCGAAGGTTTGTCACGGATTGCTGCTGCTCGTTTCCGCTGCCACCCTAGGAGGACTGTTCTACTTCATCCACAATGACATCGGCATTGCCAACACAATCCGCAAGATTTGGTCCACGAAGCCGAAAGCCTAAATCGTCATCTGATAGTATGCACGGAGTTGAAAGAAGTTGATCCAGAAGAAGAAGAGACAGATAGCGCCCATTGTGCCGGACGCAACGATTTACTTTTCAGGGACATTTCGGATAATTTGATACAACAGCAATGTATGGAGAAAGAAACGAGATCCAGATCTAGAAACACATTTGCATAACAAAGTTATTTATAATTTCATCTCGGAAGATCTTATAAAGTGCTTACGGGAAAACTGAGCTTCAAAGGCGTTTCATTACTAGCGTGGTCCTATTTACAATTTGAATAGAATTTAATTAGCTTTGCTCCTATATATGGGTCGTAGATGTTCAAATCGAGTAGAATTGCTGCTTTTTTTTGTCTACGTCGATGTCGCTTCCGGTGGCTTTTGACCTGCCGAGCCTAGTCGGGTATTGTGAAATATTCGGAGAGCTTCCCATTGTTTGGTGCCAAGAAGCACATGTGGTCGACACTCGCGCATATGCTGCACTGCTCGCTCCGGGCTCCATCCGTTGCGCTGAAAATGCAAATATAGATTAATTTGGAATTCAACAAATTGTCGAATTGTGGAGACGTATGAAAAATGCAATCCAACTTATTTTATCCTCTTAGCGTTCTTAGATCCAATCGAATCTGAAATAACAAATTAACGCTATATAGTTTGATTTTTTTCTTATCAAATGTAACATGAGACAGTTACGCGTGAAGCCACATTACTTGCCTCGGTGGACCGTAATGAGCAGAATGGAAAACTATTTCCAGTTAGGAACTGTTTCTCAAACTTTTTTCTTAAAATTTTGAACCGCTTCCTATTGAGATAGGCAGAGTTGGTAGTAAAACAGGTCTGGTTTGTGTAACGGTAACAATGGAAGTGACCACGGCATACAAAAAACAAGGCAGGCTCATCACGCAGGTAAACATTCAGTTTGAATGTAAACATGTGACGTAAGTACTATCTTCGCACAAGCTGAACCGAGACGATGCTCTACGGTCTCAGCATGCTTACTTTTGTACTCCAACATGTTGCGATAAAATATGCGTCATTCCTGAAGTGTCATTTTTCTTACGAGCCTACCTTGTTGTCTGTATACCGTGGGAAGTGACATAATTTTATTCTTTCATGTTCTAGCCTACTACAGTAATTGTTATTTAATGTTGCTAGCTCATAGCGCTCGGTTGTTATTCAACACCCCTTCTCAACCGAACAGCCTTAACTTAGTTCTCAATTTCTCAAACGGTCCACGCGCCAATCCTTTAGTGAACAGGTCTGCTAACTGCTCATTTGTAGGTATATAGTGTATCTTGAAAAGTCCCTCTTGTAGTTCATCCCGAATAAAGTTGAAGCGAATGTTCACATGCTTCATTCTTTTGTGGTCCCGTGGTTCTTCGGCGATAGAAATACATGACTGATTGTCTTCAAATAGCGGTACAGCATGTTGTAATTTGATTCCAAATTCCAGAATAAGATTTCGTAACCAAATTGCTTCACATATGGCATTGCTAAGTGCAACGTACTCAGCCTCCGTCGAAGAAAGGGCTACTGTATTCTGCTTCCGGGTCATCCATGAAACTGTCGCATCGAAACTTTGGAAAACGTTTCCAGAAATTGCTTTACGGTCATCTGGATCATTACCCCAGTCAGCGTCAGCGTATCCCTTGAGTGGTTCCGAATTATCGTTCGCCTGAAATACTAAGCCATGATCCACAGTCCCTTTCAAGTAACGAAGAATACGTTTGAGATGAATCCAGTGTACATTCGTAGGTGCAGATTGAAACTTGCTGAAATAGTTGACGGCTGCACTGATGTCCGGTCTTGATGAAAGTGCTAGATATGTCAAACATCCTATCAACTCACGGTATGGTTCAGAAGTGACAGGTTCATCTTGACGTCTTGCTAATTTATAGTTTGCATCCAACGGCGTAGATATTGGTTTGCATTCACTCATACCAAAACGTCGCAACAGGTCCTTGACATACTTTGGTTGACTTATCTTCAAAGTTCTTTCATCTTGATCTCGATCAATCTTTAAACCTAGGAAAAACTTCAATTCTCCAACGTCAGTCATTTCGAATTTTGATGCGAATTTATTCTTCATATCTTTTATCAAGTTCAAACGGTTAGACACAAGGATGATGTCATCGACATAGAGAAGAATATATATCACGTCCCTTTGTTTTCTCCACGAGTAGAGGCAGCTATCCAAATTTGATCTTTTGAATCCAAGCTGCAACACAAAGTTGTGAAACTCCGAATTCCAGCTTCGAGGAGCTTGCTTCAGTCCATAGAGTGATTTCTTCAGTCGGCACACAAGACTTGGATCTGTTTTCTCAAACCCCTCTGGTTGATGCATAAATATTTCCTCTTTCAATGTTCCGTTGAGGAACGCGGTTTTTACATCCATTTGGTGGATATGGTACTTCATTTGATTTGCCACTGCTAATAGCACACGTACTGTTGTTCCCTTGGCTACTGGTGCATACGTCTCGTCATAATCGAAGCCTTTCTTCTGAGAATAACCCTTGGCAACCAAACGAGCTTTATAACGGTCGATATTTCCAGCTTCGTCTTTTTTGATTTTGAATACCCATCGACAATCGACAATATTCTTTCCTTGGGGTTTCGGAACTAGCTCCCACGTTTTATTTTATGCAACGACTCCAGCTCACTTTTGATGGCATCCTTCCAATGGTTCCAGTCGTTCCGTTTCTGCAGCCCAATGATCGTACTTGGCAAGTCATCCACGAACGTTTCAGCATTCAGCGCAAAAGCCATCGTCGAATCAGTATAGTCGTTATTGGATTTACCTGAGAAACATTCTGCAGCAGTAGATGCTCTCGAACCGGTAATAAAATCTAGTAACTTACCGGGAAGTCTGCGCTCCCGTCCGCTTCGCCTCGTGAGTGTGTTTGCAGAGCAATCATCACGTTCTGATTGCGAAGGGAGCGCGTCGTTTGTTGAGTCATTGATACTGTCCTCGTCATCAGAAGTTAGGTAATCTTCTACTTGTTCATGCTCTTCATCAGTTTGATTATTTGTCAGTTCCACAATATCTTGGTTATCAGGATTTGGTTGCAATTCTTCAACTTCTTCTGACATTTCTGATTCCGTATATCTTTTATATAACATCTGGTGTTCATGTTGAGTACCACATTGGCTCTCATCGAATATCACGTCTCTTGATATGAAAATCTTCTTCTTGCGTGAATCCCAAATTCTATATCCATTCGTGGTGTAGCCGACCATGATGTTTTTCTCCGATCTCGAATCCAACTTACCACGCTTCTCTTTTGGTACTAAGGTGAACGCCACCGACCCGAAAATTCGCATTTTATCAATATTGGGCTTCTTGCCGTACCATGCTTCAAATGGTGTTATTTTGTTTTCTAGAGCTGATGTCGGACTTCGATTACTCACGTAAGCTGCAGTTAATACTGCCTCGCCCCACATGGATTTAAGCAAACTGGCATCAAAAATCATTGACCGCGATTTCTCCAGCAACGTGCGGTTCATTCGTTCTGCCACGCCATTCTGTTGCGGACTGTATGGGACGGTTGCTTCAATGCTGATTCCTTTCGAACGACAAAACTGACGAAATGATTTGCCCACATATTCTCCGCCGTTATCGCATCTCAATCGAGCTATCCGGGTATCGAAGAAAGCAGTAACACGAGCATAATATTCTTCAAATTTTTCCTGCACTTCATCCTTGCTCCGCAGAAGATAGACAACCGTAAAATGACTGTATCCATCGATAAAAGTAACAAAGAACCGCTTGTTGTCCCAAGTCGTTGGGGTAAACGGCCCACACACGTCTGAATGGATAACTTCTAAGACCCGCGATGCACGCCTTTCTCCAACATCACCGAATGGTTGCCTAGTTTGTTTCGCCTTCAAGCATACTTCGCAGAGGGATTTTTCAGGCCAGTCAAGAATTTTTGTCGTTGTTTCAATCATTCCATGCTTCCATAAGATCTTCATATTTGCTTCCCCGAGATGACCTAAGCGCCGGTGCCACAGTTCAAAATAATCTTGGTTTGCGATCAATGAACTTTGTTCGGATAATTCACCTTCGTTTCTACGTAGTTCAACGTTCATTCTGTACAGTTGTCCAGCTCTCTCTCCGGTAGCAACTACACGATCTTTCGTAATCGTCACACGTCCACTCGAAAACTTTACCGCCATACCGTTGTCTTCAGCTCGTCGCAAGGAAAATAAGTTGCACTGTAATTCTGGCACATACAGTACATCCTTCATCACCGCCGGTAGTTTACGGTCTCCAATCATCTTGTTTACTCTTATGGTTCCCGCATATTCCGCAATAAGTGCTTGTCCAGATTTTGCCACAGCTATATGAACCTTTTCCTCCAATGAATGCAACTCTTCGAAAAACATCTTGCTTTTGACCATGTGGTCAGTTGCAGCAGAGTCAAGAAACCAGTTAATTTTCAAGTTTGTCGTAGTAATCGTTGACAAACATTCATCGTTCGCAACAAATGCCATTTCAAATTCCTTCGCAATATTAGCTCCTGATTTCGGGAGTGTCCGTCGCAAGATCCTTCGCAAACTCTTCATCGCCGATGGCCTTCGTTAAGCAACCTAGCATGTTCTTGTCTCCCATAAGAACTTCGATCCGGAACTTCCAATTTCCGAAGTTTGTTCCATCGAACAACCAAAGCTTATCTTCCGTCATCTTGATAAGTTTAGACACTTGCTAATAATGTTCCGATTACAAGTTCCTTTTCAAATTGACCTGGGCCCATAACCTATTGAGATAGGCAGAGTTGGTAGTAAAACAGGTCTGGTTTGTGTAACGGTAACAATGGAAGTGACATAATTTTATTCTTTCAAGTTCTAGCCTACTACAGTAATTGTTATTTAATGTTGCTAGCTCATAGCGCTCGGTTGCTATTCAACACTTCCGAGGTGCTCTATCATTAGTTGATTTTGGGCAACAATCTCTTAAATAACCTATCTGTTATGGGACCGAAATATAGCGGAAGTAGACAAGGCATGACTAACGAAAACAGTCGCGAAATTTTACCGAAACCGTAGGTTTTTTGACCCGAATTTCTCACAAAAATACGAAAATAAAGACGCGACGCACAAAAATGTCTGCTCTTTTCTTCTTTATTTGAAAAAAACTCAGCTCGTATAATGACACACGTTGTATTTATGACAGGACTGGTTCCTGTTCTTGAAAACGTTTTACGTGTTGATTTCCTTGAAATTGTTGCTCTTTTCCAGGGCTGAAAGTCGTAGACATCATCCTGGCCTCCAAATTTGTACGTATAAGTGGAATCTGTGCATTTTATATGATCTTTTTTACCGAATAAGTATCCACTTAACTGGATTGCAAATGAGTTATATGAGTTGTTGGCTGGGTGGGTGATTTTCTAATTTTCGAACTGTCACTTTTAAGTTCAATTCTCCAAATGAGACAGACCCTAAAAACTGAGCGCACGACAGATTGGCACCCAATGACCCAGTAGAGCTGGTTCAGTGTGGCGATAAACAGCTGATGAACAGATGATCAAGGCCATCGATGTCGAAGTGACCACTCCCGTCGGCACAATCACGCTCATCGCGACGTACTGTCCAACGCAAGCCAAAGCCGGCGATGGATCATCGGCTGCCCTTCGGAGGGACATCGTCAAGCTTACGCGGAGGCAAGGCCAGTATATCATTGCCGGCGACCTGAATGCCAAACATCAAGCCTGGGGCAACAGTCGCGGCAATCGAAACGGCACCATCTGGAGCAACGACATGGAGGATGATGATGATGATGATGATGATGATACTACCATCTATTGTAGCAAGGCACCTGCCGATAGCACTGGCCATATCTGACAAACGATTTTATCATGATTATACTGTCGCGATCGAAGCATCCTCGCTCCGATTAGCAGAGAGCGGTGTACCCGTTACTCGCCATCGGAGCTGATGCTTTCTCCACCGAACGATAATTCAAGTAAGAGCACTGCTCTCTACTTGAATTGACGTTGGTAATCTGCTTCCTCCAGTGACATTTCAACCAGCAGAGGGCGGTGCCACCCGCTTACTCACTGTCTACTACTGTCACTGGGAACTCCTCTCGGGCCTACTCCTGTAGGCCCTGGCTGCGGAATAAGATGATGCCCAGGTCGATGCGTTTCTACACATCCGTTGTATAACTGAAGCCTTTACAGTGTATGCACCCACAACTATGCCTATCACGAACATGTAGCACTAGTGATGCGTGGCTGACGAATCAATCATTCGGATTTGCATCATTCCTTTCGTTCGTATGACGTCTCGTCATTCAATTATGTTTACCAAATAGCAATGGGCGCTATGAAATAATTAGTCGATTTTCCATTTATAATTTGAAGATGAAAATAATAATTATATGTTTATTATTTCTCTAATACATATCACCACACCTCGGAATATTCTGTTTAACTTTAATTATTTATTTTTTTCAAAGACTTACTTGCCAACACTACATATACTATTGTTTGTATTTCATCAAACTCCTGTATGAAGGGCCAAAAATGGGTGGGGTGATTCCATAAGCAGAAACACTTATGCGAATTCACGGGATGAATAGAGAATCTCCTTCCAGAAGAAAGATCGTACAAACAATAATAAAATCTAGCCCTCGTTTCCCAGATTGACCCAATAGATGGGGAGAAGAGCCCGCCTTTTATCCACGAGATGTTAACAACAGGAAGTTGGCGATTCCACTCTTCCTGTCCAAATCGCTTCAATCGGGCGCCCTGATGGTTTATTTTTTTAAATATAATTATATAGTTTCATATAGTTTTAATGTAAATTAATAATATATAGAATGGAGTTCTCTCACCAAATTTCTTTTTGAAAGTCCTGCACAGGCAAGATATTTTCCAGGCCGGTATGATTAGAAATGAATTGCTGCCTTCAGAGATGAAAAAACTAGTCGTCCGTCGAAGAATGTTTTGATTGAAAATAATAAAAGACAGAATACTTGAATCCTAAAAGATAAGATAAGTAGATGCGAAGCAGTAGCACACATAATAACATGAGTCTTTTCGTTTAAAATACCTATGTTTTCTAATTCTTCTCATCACCACTTGAAAAAATATTGTAGATTGGCGAACATTAGAAGATATGAAAACATGGTAAAAACAAATCAACTATATTTAGTACTGTCATGTACCAGTTATATAACCAGAAATCGACAATAACTATGTTGAAATTCATCTTGGTGGTGATCCGACAGTTGCATGAAGGCGTAATGGATAGATCAATTATGTTGGATACCAGTTCAACAATTTTTAGTTTTTGTCAACAATTTGCTTTACGATATCGAATAAAGATATAAAAAATATATATACTTCCATAGGGGGAATGACGGCTTTGGCAGGTTTTGTTCTATTATTGGCAGGGGTTTTTTTTATGACTGATTTTGCTCAAATTTGGACTAAACATTCTTTGCATATCAAAGAATATTGTGGCCGAATTTCATAAAATTCGGTCGACAAAAACCCCCCTGCCAATAATAGAACAAAACCTGCCAAAGCCGTCTGTTCCCCTAGTTAATGTAATGCAGGACGTATATGCATACTCTAACAAGGAAGCATGCATACTTTAAAAATAATAATTTCCTTAAATAACCATTCAGTGTGGAACTTTTCAACTCCTGCTAAGTGCTTGTGTTTTTTTTATTATATTCACTGATCAGATTTACAGCTACAGTTATTTACTAATCTAAGCAAATTTAGACATGAGAAACGATTGAACTAAAAATATTGTCCGCATATGAATAATCCTTTCTCTAAGATATGAAAGTTCTACGACGGTTTGTAAATTATTAAATCATATAATGAACTGTACACATTACATAACGGCATTACATAAGCGCTTAAAGGGGAGAGCGTCTGACGTTTTCTTACGCATCATATATATTAAAAATCGTGGGGGGGGGGTCGAAAATCTCAGAAAAATGCTTGCGTACCAACCGTACGTAGGGTACGACCCTTAAGGAGGACCTACATAAGTGTCGTAAGCCTTTAATAGAACTCCTGGGAAGTGTATAAATAAACCCAATAAACCATTTGTCTTTTAAAATCAATGAAATTTTCAAAACAGATGAAATACGCAAACACAGATAAAATCAAATATTAATATAGTGAATATAGTTTGATCTCACCAAAACAGCAAAACGAAAAAACATTCCGACCATTGGAGAATACTTGCAGAAAACCGCAATATAGCTTGGATCCATATAATCATCCACATTCGAAATTCTTCAGAGGGAACATCACGATTGCGGATAAAATATTAATCAACATCGAAAACTGCCGGAAGTATACTGGTACACTGTATCCGACTGATTTCCAAAGAGACTTCGGCTCTCATAAAAGATGGGTACGATTTTTCATCAGTAAAAAAGCGAGAACTGCTTCACTGTCAGTCGGACTCCCACTCGAGTACATACTGGATTTATTCCGGTTGGTGTTGAAATCGTCTTGATCACCAAATGGTCAAGTATTTCCAGATCCTATTCCGTCTTCCAAAATTCAAACTTTCAAATCCAGGGTTTTGAGAATCAGATTGAAAAAAATAGGAAAAAAATATGACGGATGAAAAAAAAAACACTCCTGTTTCCAGCCAAGGCTCACTCGATCTGACTCACTCACGGAGAAGCTGATCGGCCGAAAACCAGTCTGGAGCAACGATATGGAGGAAGGCCACTAATCGATCTTGAGCCCGGTTTCCCCTACTCATCTGAGTCGGTCCGGTGTCCACGCAACCCTCGACCTATACATAACCAACATGAACGACCACGTCTCGCAACCGGTCGTCTACCAGGAGCTCAGTTCGGATCACTATCCGGTGGTGGCGGAAGTGGGCTCTCTCGGTCAATCGGCATCAGCCGTTCCGGCGAATCTACCACCGAGTCGACTGGGACAACATCGTCGACTACGAGGCGCGGCCGGTAACGCCTGAAGCAATCGATCGGCAGCTGCGTTCCATCTGAGTGATGAACTTAATTTTAAAATAAAAAGATCACTTCAATAAAGTAAAAAAAAAGCTACGTTCCATCGAGGAGGCGATCTCGGTTGCGGAGAGCAACATGTACCGACGGCTCGGCACAGGTAAGCAACTCCTTAAACATCGATACACTCACCAAAGATTTGATTCGATTGCGGAATGTCACTCGCAGGCAGTTTCAGCGTACTGGACTGCAGCGTACTGCTGAGCTTAAGGCACGTTGCAATCGAATCACAAAAATTATCAAGGCCAGAATGGTTTACCTCAAAAATAACGATTTCTCGAATAAGATCCGCACTCTCCCAGATTATGCTAAGCCGTTCTGGAAAATGACGAAAATACTAAAATCCAAGCTTCGGCCCATTCCACCTTTGATCCCACTAGACAATAATGGCTCTAAGGATCGCTTGATAACTCCCGCAGAGAAGGTCGCTGAAATAGGTCGTCACTTCGTCAGCTCACACAATCTTGGGCAAAACATCGTCAGTCCATACGAAGCAGCCGCCAACGAGCATGCTAACAACATCCATTTGATTCCCAACGACTTCTCGGAGGAGTTGGAGATCTCAGCTGGCGAATTGACGGCCCATATCAAATAGTCGAAGAACATGAAGGCTCCAGCTTCGACAGCATCCTGAATCTCGAGCTGAAACACATGAGTGCTCCGTTCTTTGAGCACCTCTCGCTGATCTTTAATCAGTGTCTCCGGCTCAGCTACTTCCCATCGTCCTGGAAGTAAGCGAAAGTCATCCCCATCCGGAAGCCTGGGAAGGATCCTTCCTCCCCCAAAAGTTATCATCCTATCAGCCTTCTCTCAGGATTATCCAAGCTATTCGAAAAAGCTATTCATCACCGGAGTCTACCGAAAATCTCAACATCTTGCTCGAGGAACAGTTTGGTTTCCGACGTGGTCGAATAACCGTACACCAACTGACCCGAGTTACCAACGTCCTCAGACGGAACAAGTTTGTCTCTAAACATCCGCCATGGCCTTACTAGATGTCGAGGAGGCCTTCGACAATGTATGGCATGATGGCCTGGTGTAAAAACTACAACGCTACAATCTTCCCAGCTACTTGGTGAAAATCATCAAAAATTATCTGTCGGCAAGGACATTTCGGGTCTCTATCAGCGGAGCGAGTTCCAATGCGCATAACATCGTCGCAGGCGTCCCCCAGGGCAGTATCCTCGGGTCACTGCTTTTCAGTCTGTTCACCTTCGACATGCCAGAACCTCCAGAAGGCGGCATTCTGTCTCTGTTCGCAGATGACACCTCGTCTACAACGGTAGAGTGATCAGAGCGCTAGTGGCAAAACTCCAACGAGGCCTGGATGCCCTGACAGAGTACCTCACCAGCTGGAAGATCTGTATCAACGCGGCGAAGACCCGGGTCATCATTTTCCCCCACTCAAAATCCCCTAAACATGTTCCGCCTGGGGACTGTAAAATCATCCTCAATGGCACGACTGCGGAATGGGCCAATGAGGCCGACTACCTTGGCTTGACCCTCGACAGCAAGCTTATTTTCATGCAACAGGTTGACAAGACAGTGACGAAGTGTAACGTTTTGTTGAACTACTGTACCCTTTGACCAACCGTCGCTCGTCATTGTCCCTGAAAAATAAGCTTGCAAGCAAATCATCCTCCCTGTGATCGAATACGACATGTCGGTCTGGGAGAGCTGCGCTAAAACCCACCACCTCAAACTTCAACGGGTCCAAAACAAATTTCTGAGGATGATCCTTAACACCCCTCTCAGGACAAGAACATCTGTGGTCTGGTCGGGATCAAAACCTTACATGAACGCTATTTGGTGAATGTAAAGAAAAGTTTAGGGTCCGTTGCTTGCATTCGGATCAGGCTCCAATTAGGGCGCTAGTTCCAATCTAAAGTCTGTCCACGTTAAATTTCGGACACTGAGACAATTTCCAATTGATTTGTAGCCATTTTATCACTTTACACAATGATGAAAACACGCTGAAAGAATAGGACGAGACCAGTGGCATTCTAGCTGAAATTCCGCTTGAGGCCCTTTCAAATCATTTCAACAACACTTGTACACCTGCTGGTATAAATTGCGATATTGACACTACTGTAAGTTACGATTCAGCTTACTATGGAATAGAGCATGCGACTTACCTTGCGACTCATCTCAGGGGCGCCTAGCTTCCCTATCCGAGAGATGATTTTTTTTATGTTGGGAGAGGGGCCTCTCCGCACCGTCTGCGCTACCTCTTCTGTTTCACCGTGACACTCACGCTCACTAATTTTCTTCTGTGCACCGGACCATAATTTCCATTTGGGCGGGGCAGTTTGAAGGGGGGTATTCAGCGAGTTCACAATATTACCAGCCACACAATTATTTTGCACCTCCGGCGAGACACTTTTCTCCGCACAGGGTCGGTCTAATTCACTGTAACTTATGGAACCCTCGGGCCTTGAGCGAACGATTGTTTAAGCGGGAAGTCTCTACTGGACGGTTTAACTCTTGGCCGGTACCACCAGGTCTTACACAATGGGCCGATCTCCGGGAGACAATTGAACCCGATTACACCACGCGGTAGGCTGTCGCTAGCCCATTCGAACGCCTACCCGACGGACACTATCAGCACTACATGGGGTATTTCGCGGCGTCACTATGCACTCCACGGTTGGATTCCCGTAATCGGTGATAACTCCGGGAAAGGAATAGGATATCTGAATCTCCGGATCCGTTATCGCAGCTTGGTGTCCACTTATTCGACCGGGATTTCTCGCACTTCACACGAATCGCACGACTGGTCTAGCTGACGGTTACAACACAAGAGACCGAACTGTCTCCACTCGGCTATCCAAAACCCCCTTCTGACGATCGAGCCCCCCACGATCGGGGCGGAAACCACCTCCCGATCATTCTCGGTGTTCCTTTTTAGTCTTTCGTATTGTCGGAGTGGGCTCGGGAGTCGGATGGTGTTTAGCGGTGCATCGAAATAACAACTTTTAACAAAAATAACATTTCCTAGCTCCTACCAAACAAATTTAACAAGAAGGTGTTTTTTTATTCAATTATGGGACATTGATATTTAAATGTAACACTACCAAACGAGAGGTGGCGATGCTGCGTATTTATATCAATGTAAATTCGCATATACAGCAGTGACAACTGTTGTTGAATGGCGTAAGTTTTGAATGTTACTTTTGTACACTCTAGGTGGAGAGCAGTCATAAAGAAATTTGTAGTAAACCGCTTGAGTTTAGTATGGAGCTGTAATCAGATCTTATTTATTATTTAAAGTTGCAAAATGCAATAAGGGCATAAAAAATCAGAAAAACAAATTTTAGCTTTTCTACCTAGGTCACATATCGCTGTGATGCGTAGTTAGTAAGAACGGGTGATTTGTCCATACAAGAAAATTCATTTTACTACAAATGTTGTGGCGCCTTCTCTTTCAACCAGCACCTTTGGCCCTGTCCTATTACATAAAGCGGAGAGATTTAGCTGTCATGAAAATTGATCTTCTCAGTGGTTTGTAAAAATTTTTTTTTTTTTTTTTTTTTTTACTAATTTTATTTGCTAATTATCTAATACATGCATTCATCTCTTAGACTAGGTGTTCCGTGTTTTCTTAACACTATCATCCTTATTTGCTATGTTACGCTTTTAGTTATTATTAATACATTTCAATTGCCACTGGCAGTTAGAATTTTTCCTCTGGTTGAATTGAACCATGTAGGAATTACAATGTTTTCAACTTAAACTAAACTTAACCTATTTTATACTAAGGGTACAAGGAGTTAATCGTTGCAATAGAAGATTGCAACGATTTTTGTCTAAAATTATTTTGTTGGACATTTGTTGCAATGTCTCAATATTAGAAATTCTATGAAGTTCATTGGTACTATACCACGGAGGCAACTTCAGAATCATTTTCAAAATTTTATTTTGAATCCTCTGGAGTGCCTTCTTTCTGGTATTGCAGCAACTAGCCCATATTGGCACAGCATACAACATGGCAGGTCTAAAAATTTGTTTGTAAATCAAAAGTTTGTTCTTAAGACAAAGTTTTGATTTTCTGTTTATAAGTGGATATAGGCACTTAATATATTTGTTACATTTGGCTTGAAGGCCTTCAATGTGATTTTTAAAAGTTAATTTTGATCTAGCAGAAGTCCTAAATATTTAGCTTCGCTAGACCAATTAATTGGAACCCCATTCATAGTGACAATATGTCTGCTAGAAGGTTTCAAATAAGAAGCTCTCGGCTTATGTGGGAAAATTATAAGCTGAGTTTTGGGAAGCATTCGGGGAAATTTTCCATTTTTGCAAGTAAGTGGAGAAAATATCCAAACTTTTTTGCAATCTACTACAAATGACACGAAGGCTTCGCCCTTTGGCTGAAAGGCCCGTGTCATCTGCAAACAAAGATTTTTGACACCCTGGTGGTAATTCAGGTAAGTCAGAAGTAAAAATGTTATACAATATGGGCCCCAGTATGCTGCCTTGGGGGACACCAGCCCTTACAGGTAATCTATCAGATTTAGTATTCTGATAGTTTACCTGCAGCGAGCGATCTGATAGATAATTTTGGATCAGTTTAATGATGTACAGAGGAAAATTAAAATTCATCAATTTTACAATCAAACCTTCATGCCAAACACTGTCAAATGCTTTCTCTATATCAAGAAGAGCAACTCCAGTCGAATATCCTTCAGATTTGTTGAGCCGAATTAAGTTCGTAACTCTTAATAACTGATGAGTGGTTGAATGCCCATGGCGAAAACCAAATTGCTCATCAGCAAAAATAGAATTGTCATTAATATGAACCATCATTCTATTTAAAATAATCTTTTCAAACAGTTTGCTTATTGAAGAAAGCAAACTGATAGGGCGATAACTAGAAGCCTCAGCTGGATTTTTGTCCGGCTTCAAAATTGGAACAACTTTGGCGTTTTTCCATTTATCTGGAAAGTATGCCAATTGAAAACATTTGTTAAATAAATTAACCAAAAAGGATAAAGAGCTCTCAGGAAGGAAGTATGTAGAAAATACCATTATCACCGGAGCTTTCATAGTTTAAAATTTTCTAGTAATAGATCTCACTTCATCCAAATTAGTTCCCAACGAAGGGTCAAAAACATTATCTTGATTGAGAATGTCTTCGAAGCTTCGTGTAACCTGATCCTCAATTGGACTAGTGAGACCTAGACTAAAATTATGGGCACTCTCGAACTGCTGAGCAAGTTTTTGAGCCTTTTCGCCATTTGTTAATAAAATTTTATTTCCCTCTTTAAGCGCTGGAATTGGCTTTTGAGGTTTTTTTTTAAGAATTTTTGTTAATTTCCAAAAGGGTTTCGAACTGGGATCCAACTTCGAGACATTATTCTCAAAGTTGGTATTTCTCAGAATAGCGAAACGTTTTTTAATTTCATTTTGCAACTCTCGCCAAATAACTTTCAACGCGGGATCGCGAGTTCTTTGGTATTGCCTTCTTCTCACATTTTTAAGACGGATCAGTAGCTGAAGATCGTCGTCAATAATAATGGAGTTGAATTTAACTTCACATTTCGGAATTGCAATGCCTCTGGCTTCGACAATTAAATTTGTCAAAGATACGAGAGCATTATCAATATCACTTTTGGTATCGAGAGGAATATCAACATCAAAATTCCTATCGATATACGTTTTATATAAATCCCAATCAGCTCTATGATAATTAAAAGTAGAGCTGATTGGATTATAAATGGCTTCTTGTGAGATTTCAAATGTCACAGGAAGGTGATCAGAGTCAAAGTCAGCATGAGTTACCAATTGGCCACACAGCTGACTTGAATCCGTTAAAACTAAATCAATTGTAGAAGGATTTCGATTGGAAGAAAAAGTTGGTCCATTGGGATATTGAATAGTATAATATCCCGCAGAACAATCTTCAAATAAAATTTTACCATTGGAATTGCTTTGAGCATTATTCCATGAACGGTGTTTGGCATTGAAGTCACCAATTACGAAGAATTTTGATTTGTTGCGAGTCAGAATTTGAAGATCAGCTTTCAACAAATTCTTTTGCTGCCCATTGCATTGAAAAGGCAAATAGGCTGCAATGAAAGAAAATTGACCAAAATTTGTTTCAACAGAAACTCCCACGGTTTCAAAACTTTGGTTTCAAACGAAGAAAATAATTTATGTTTGATACGTCTATTAATGACAATGGCGACCCACCACAGGCGCTGTCAAGACGATCATTTCTGTAGATAAAATAGTTTGGATCTCTTTTAATGGAGAGTCCTGGTTTTAAATACGTTTCAGTTATAATGGCAATATGCACATTATGAACTGAAAGGAAGTTGAATAATTCATCTTCCTTACCCTTTAGAGAGCGGGCATTCCAATTTAGAACTTTCACACAATTATTTGGATCCATTGAAACGGAGTCCGATAACAATTTTTTGTGTGTACTTTATACCAACCTGAACAGCTTCAGGAATGGTATTTGCTTTGAACATTGCATCAACCATGTGATGCAATTGTTCAGTTAAAAAATCAAAGTCGGAAGCAGTCATGCTACCTGAATCGGCAACATGACCGTTATTTTCCGTTGGGACATGGGTATAAACCTCATTTTGAGAAGAGAAATTTTGTCTACCAGCAGCGATGTTTGCATACGTAGGTATTTACTGAAGTGCTTGCTACCCGTTGACGAGCGGCAAAATTTGTTTGTGAATTGTGGCGGGGATGAATTTCTCGACCCGTAAACGGTTTCGAGATTTGAGCGTTTGAAAATTTCTACCCGTCGAATCTGGGATCCGATTGGAATTTCCCGTCATCAATTTTGCACGGGAATTCAAAACTCTTTTGCGTGAAGGGCATTCCCAGAAATTGGATTTATGATTGCCCCCACAGTTTGCGCACTTAAATTTATTGGAATCTTCTCTCACAGGACATGCGTCCTTGGCGTGAGAGGTTCCACCACAAATCATGCATTTAGCATCCATGTGACAATGTTTGGTTCCATGACCCCACTTTTGGCACTTACGGCACTGGGTAGGGTTTTGGAAATTTCCCCCAGGCCTGCGGAAATGTTCCCATGTAACACGGACATGAGACATAATACAGGCCTTTTCCAAACTTTTCATATTATTTAGTTCACTTTTGTTAAAATGAACTAAATAAAATTCTTGAGAAATGCCCTCTGGGAAGTACCAGAATGGGATTTCTTTTTCATCTTAATTACTTGGACTGGTGAAAATCCAAGTAATTGAGAAATTTCAATTTTAATCTCATCCAGTGATTTGTCATCACTGGGGAGACCTTTCAAGACGACTTTGAACAATCGCTCAGTTTTGTCGTCGTATGTGAAGAATTTATGGCGCTTCTCAGTTAAATACTGAAGAAGACGTTTGCGATCGTCAATGGATCCCGGCAAAACGCGGCAGTCACCCTTCCTAGCAATCTGAAATGAAACCTTGATCCCCCGAAGGTTACTCAAAATCTCATTCCTAAAGCCAGAAAACTCGGCAACAGATACCACACTTGGCGAAATCCTTTGCTTCGCATGAATCGAATCACCTGGGCTAGATTCGATTTGCTCAATATCATCATTAATCAAATCGAACTGATTGCTCAGTTCGATAGGAGAAAAATTATTTCCGACATTAGAGTTTGAAGGAATATCTGAATTCTCCAGCTTCCTTCTATTTTTCCGCGCTTTGGCAGGACGGTCTTGAAACCTTGTTTCTTAGAAGGAAGTGGAGAATTCAAAGACGGGGAGTCTTCCTCTTGTTTTTATTAATACTCATTGCTGAGCGTGGAGACGTGACCTTCTAAGAGGTTTTTTTCCCAGAACGGTGTCCCTGCAGGATTACCACCGCTTGTCGGAATTTTACTTCCGCAAACGGGTCCAACGTAAAACGAAGGCGGGTCCTTGCAAAGATCGTAACGGGATCAGTGGGTACAAATAGCGCTAAGAAGCACCGTTGAAATTAAAATAGCTTCGGGTAGTATTAAAACTTCCTTCCGCAAAGAGAGAAAGAACCGCACAGCACGAAAGCACGATGCGGTCTCCCTGTAAAAATTTTGAAAAATCGCATTGGATGATGGGTGTCCGAAATTTAACGTGGACAGGCTTTAGGTTATCAAATTTAATTTAAGGTCACTCCTGACGGAATCCAAGTTTAAAAGTGCTCGCGTTTTCGGGGGCACACCACTCGATACGGAAGCAACGCACAACTGTCATTTTTATTATTTCACGCATGCTGCGACGCAGCAAAGCTAAATCAACAAAAATAACAGTTGTGCGCTGCCTCTGAGTCGAGTGATGTGCCCCCGAAAACGCGGGCACTTTGGAACTTGGATTCCGTCAGGAGTGACCTTAATGTATATAGAGTAGGTTATGAAATTTTAGTTTTTTTAAATTTTAATCCAATGTCTTTTATACACTCCGATCGAGTCTAACCCTGAGATGTTTTATTCTGGTTTTATTGTCTGAGTCGTTTTTTGGCTTTTTAAAGTCAACTTTCCCAAAGAACCCATATTTTTTTTTGAAATTTTTGAAATCGTACACAAAAACCGAAAAAGTGCTGCACGTTTGAACCGGCCTGAAAAATTGACCCGATGTTCGTTCAAAATTGGGCCAATCTTTAAAAAACAGCACTTTTTCGATTTTTATTTTAAAAAGGCGAAAAAAATGGGTTCTTTGCAAAAGTTGACTTTAAATTGTTGAGAGGGTGCAATGTTCACCTCCCTTATATGCACTCACATTGAGCCTTCATGCACAACCCTATTGAGAGCACCTTCCGTGCTTATACACTTTGTTATGTTTGTATACGTCACAAGTAAAAGTACAGCTACCGTGTGAAAACGTGTTTAATTTAACTCCGCGAATAAAGTAATATTATCGCTAAAGTTCTCGCGTACGTGTTTCCTCAACTCCTCCGAAAATCCTTACCGGTATTCCACTGTGTCGTAGTGTACTCTCGCCGACAGGTTATGGTCCCAGCGAGTGGGCCAAAGGAAGAAATTCGGGAAGTTGAAAGATCCGGCCGGGAAGAGCCGGGTAGTGCCATTTTGTTTTTCGCCGCTGCATCGGCAGGGCAAGCGTCGTCTTGCATACGACGAGAAAGTGTATTGGTGTTTGTGAGAGCAAGGCTAGCGAAATCGTGAGAAGTGAGAAGTTTGCCAGTTTGCCAGTGAGAAGACGGGAAGAGTTGTATTTGTTTACCCCGTGAAAAAGTGCACCGGTGAAGATGGGTGATTCGAAATTTTCGATTGCCAAATTGAACGGCAGCAACTGGCAAACATGGAAAGTGCGGGTCGAGATGTTCCTTGCTCGCGACGATCTCTGGTACGTGATCGAAGAAGACATTCCCGACGAAGACGATCGTACCGACGAATGGCAGAAGGACGATCGGAAAGCAAAAGCGACAATAATCCTGCTGCTTGAAGACAGCCAGTTGTCGCTTGTGAGAAATTGTGCCTTCGCGCGCGATACGTTCGATGCTCTCAAGCGTTACCATCAAAAGACGACGCGGTCGGTTCGCGTTTCACTTTTGAAAAAGTTATGTACTTCGAATCTAGTGGAAAACAGGAATATTGAAAATCATGTGCGCGAATTCGACGATCTTTTCGATAGGCTTGACGCGGCGGGTACAAGTTTGGATAAAGACACTAAAATTTGTATGCTGCTACGCAGCCTGCCAGCTTCGTACGACGGTTTGGTTACGGCTCTGGATAGTCGATCCGACGACGACATCTCGCTCGACATAGTGAAGTCCAAGCTTGTCGATGAGTACAATCGTCAGCTAGAGCGAAAAGGATGTGGTTCAGTGAAAAGTGAAAAGGCAATGCGATCCGCGGAAAACAAGTGGGCTAGTGATTCTCGCATTTGCCATTTCTGTAAGAAAGCCGGTCATATCAAACGGAACTGCAGGAAGTTCCAAGCTGGCCAGAAGAAAAACAGTGACACAGCCAACGTCGGTAGCGGTAATGTATCCGTGAAAGCTAAGGCCGCACAAAGTGACTCGCGTGGTGTTGCGTTCACCGTCGGAGAACGGAAATCGTGCGGTTGGGTGATAGACAGTGGCGCCAGTGCGCACATGACCAACGATCGGTCGTTTTTCGAGTCGTTGAAAGAGTTTTCGGGCGGATACATAACGATGGCAGACGGGAAGAAGACCCAAATCTTGGGTGAAGGAAGTGGCATTGTGTACGGTGTCGACGGGTCCGACGAAACGATCAAAATTGATATAAACGAAGTGAAGTTCGTGCCCGGGTTGTCCACAAATTTGATTTCGGTCGGAAAATTGGCGAAGAAAAATTTCCGTGTGATGTTTGACGGTGATGGTTGTGAAATCGTTGATGCTAACGGTGTCGTTGTTGCCACGGGATTCCGGCAGAATGGTTTGTATTACCTGCGTGTAGCAGATGCGTCGCTGGCGGCAGCAGAAGGCCGACACAGAGTGGACTGCCAGCACCAGTGGCACCGGCGGCTCGGCCACCGCGACTGGGCAGCTGCGGAACGGATCGCGAAGGAAGATTTGGCTACCGGATTTAAGGTGAGTGATTGCGGGTTGCGATTGGTATGCGAGTGTTGTATGGAGGGGAAATCGGCAAGAATGCCCTTCACTCCAGTTGTCGAACGGAAATCGTCCCGAATACTGGATATCGTCCACACGGACCTATGTGGACCGATGGACAACGAAACGCCGAGTGGAAACCGATATGCGATGACCATAATCGATGACTTCAGTCGGTTTACGGTCACATACCTTCTGAAGCATAAGTCCGAAGCTGCTGGAATTATTAAAGAGTATGTTAGCTGGGTCAACAATCACTTCGGTCGCAAGCCGGCCGTTATACGCAGCAAGGAATCCAATCGCAATACACCGCTCCGTATTCGCCGCAACAGAACGGCGTTGCGGAACGCAAAAATAGAACACTCACCGAAATGGCAACCTGTATGTTGGTGGATGCGGGGATGGAAAAGCGGTTCTGGGGTGAGGCAATGTTAACTGCCACATACATACAGAACAGATTGCCGACGAGGACCATCAAGAAAACGCCTCACGAACTCTGGTGGGGAAGAAAACCCGATCTCAGCCATTTTCGGATCTTCGGCAGCCAAGCCTATGTACACGTACCGGACAACAAACGCAAGAAGCTAGACAGCAAAGCCAGAAAGCTGACGTTCGTCGGCTATGCGATACAGCAGAAGGCCTATCGCTTTGTGGATCCTGAAACGAATGTAATCACGGTGAGCCGCGACGCTCGCTTCATCGAGTTGGACAACGGATCGACAACGATGGAAGTGTCACCTGCAGAAAATAAGAAAAGTGAAACTGTGAAGGAAAAGGAAGAAGAAATTGAACTGATCCTCTTCAAAGAAGAGAAGGAAGAAGTGCGTGAAGAGTCGGCCGAAGATGTATCCGACGACTACTACGAAGCCGAAGAACCTGAAGCCCCTCAAGCAAATTCAAGTCCGAACCTACGTCGTTCATCCAGGCCAAACCTTGGGTTTGCAGTAGGTTTCGCCGCGTGTGCTGTAGAAAGCCCAATCGACTTCAAAGAGACCCTGAAACATCGCGTATGGCATGACGCTATGCAAGAAGAGATGGAGTCTCGGCGGAATCAAACTTGGCGCCTGGTCCCATTACCAGAAGGGAAGAAGCCCATTGGTTCGAAATGGGTCTACAAAGAGAAGCGCAATGAAGAAAACCAAGTCGTGAAACACAAAGCCAGGCTTGTAGCCCAAGGCTTTGCACAGCGCTCCGGAGTCGACGTGGAGGATGTGTACGCACCAGTCACGTGCCAAGCAACGTTCAGAACATTCCTATCGGTGGCAGTAAAGAACAATATGTTGGTTCGTCACCTGGACGTAAAAACGGCCTATCTCTACGGTTCGCTGCAGGAAGAGGTGTACATGCGACAGCCGCCTGGATTCATCGTTGCCGGCAAGGAACACATGGTATGTCATCTACAGCGAAGCATCTACGGACTGCGTCAGTCCGGAACCGGCGACTTGATAAAGTTTTGGTGCGAATTGGGTTCAAAGCGGCCGTGGCGGACCCGTGCTTGTACGTTGGTGATATCGGAAGCGTGAAAGTGATGTTGATAGTGTACGTTGATGATATGTTGATCGCGTGTGTCAGTGGATCGCAAATTGAGATGGTCACTGCAAAACTGAAAACCGAAAACTAACACCTCTGGGAGAAGTGCGTCACTTCCTAGGGGTAGAAGTCAAGCGAGAAGACAAAGTGTTCAAGTTAAGCCTACGTAACTACATAGACAAGTTGCTTAAAGTGTTCGGTATGGAACAGTGTAAAACGGCCAAGTCACCGATGGACGCTGGTTACCTGAAGATTGTGGAAAGTGGTGAACCGTTCAAAGATCCAACTAACTACCGAAGTTTGGTTGGCGGACTTCTATATTTGGCCATTGTCGCTCGGCCGGATATAGCAGCAAGTGCAGCGATCCTGGGAAGAAGATTTACCGCTCCTCGAGACTGTGACTGGATTGCGGCGAAGCGTGTGCTCCGCTATCTGCAAGGTACAAGATGCTATCAGTTACAGTTATGCGGAGAACAACAGCAAGGTCTAATCGGTTTCTCGGACGCCGACTGGGCCGGCGATATTGAGAGTCGGCGATCTACGTCCGGAATATTGTTCAAGTTCGATGGAGGTTGTATTATGTGGGCGAGTCGTCGCCAACCGTGCGTAACGTTGTCATCAATGGAGGCTGAATACGTGGCGCTTAGCGCAGCTTGCCAGGAAGCGCTATGGCTCAGACAGCTTCTTCGAGATCTGGGCGAACTACAGAATCAACCAACCACCGTCATGGAAGACAACCAAGGATGCTTGGCATTCGTTCACTCGGAGCGCGTAAGTAGAAGATCTAAGCACATCGATACCAAGGAACGCTTCGTAGAAGAACTATGTAGTCGTGGGGAAGTTCGCCTGCAATACTGTCCCACAGACCAAATGCAAGCCGACATCCTGACCAAACCGTTGGGTCCCGTGAAACATCATCAGTTCTGCGAGTTGCTGGGACTTTGCGAAGATCAATCGTGTAAGGAGAATTCACATTGAGGGGGAGTGTTGAGAGGGTGCAATGTTCACCTCCCTTATATGCACTCACATTGAGCCTTCATGCACAACCCTATTGAGAGCACCTTCCGTGCTTATACACTTTGTTATGTTTGTATACGTTACAAGTAAAAGTACAGCTACCGTGTGAAAACGTGTTTAATTTAACTCCGCGAATAAAGTAATATTATCGCTAAAGTTCTCGCGTACGTGTTTCCTCAACTCCTCCGAAAATCCTTACCGGTATTCCACTGTGTCGTAGTGTACTCTCGCCGACATAAATAAGCCAAAGAATCGATTGAGCGAATAAAAATTTCTGACGGGAAAGGTCAATTCTCCAAATGAGATAGACCCTATTTGTTCCGAACTTTCACAGAAAATTCTTCTGAATTTTCGCGGAATTTGATATTTTAAATTTTCAGAATAAATTTCTTTGAATTTGTTGATGTTTTGATTCAGACACGAGAATGAAGCAAGAAGTTTTTCGTGCTCGTTTTAGGGGCAAGCCAGAGTAAACGCGACGAGCGATGCGACTCCCGTAAAAGATTTTTTTTTAACGCTTTATTACTGTGTTCCGTAAAAGAATAACAATCATTATCAATAGGTTGTCAAATTGCACTGTCGCATCGCACGGCGCGTTTACTCTGGCTTGGCCCTTAGAAATTTATTATGAAACACTTATTATGTGTTTCATTCGATTTGCATTAAAAAAAATCCACAAATTAGTGCAAAAGTCCCCATGCTCATGTAAATCCTATCCTAGTAGCCAAAATCACTTACCATCATCAGATAGCACCCCACCAGTGTGGCACTTCGCGTCCGTCCGGCCTTGCAGTGGACGTACACCGTTCCCACTCGATCCTCCTTGAATTCCTCGTTCGCATCCACCAGCGACTGCATCTGTTGGCCCTTGGGCAGAAACCGATTGATGAACTTTACCCCGCTCCACAGCTTATCCTGGCAGGGGGCCTCGAAAATGTCCGTCGTGGCCAACTGGAGGAACTCCACCCCCAATTTGGACCACTTTTGCTTGTTGTTTGAAAACACCCACAGCTCGTAGTCCTCGTTCATCGAGACGACGGCCTTGATGTTTTCCTGCTGGACCATCTCCGGTGCGATCGAGCGAAACGGAAGCGCGCCCAGAATCATGTTCTCGTCTATCCGATCGTACCAGTTTCGTTTGGTCACTTTCTCCATGAACACGTTGTAGAACAACGTGGGATAGAAGGTGACCCGCGCGAACATTGCCTAGAACGAAACAGCCAAGAAGAGGTATGAAAAATATGAATCCATTATGTAAATGAATGAATCTATTATCAAACAAAATTTGAAAAACCAGTTTCTGCATACAGTTAAAGACCAATATCTATACAGCCGATAATATTTCTAAGCATAGGCGTGAGCATTGGTGCAACTCGGATTTCTTCTGTAGGGTTCTTGTCTATGAAGATGAATAGTTTCAAACATGTTTTGGGTAGTTTATGTAGAAAATCAAGAACACAATTGAACGGTTGTAGCGAAAATGAGTTTTTTTTTATAATCACGGTTATATTGCTAAACCTTTGGTTGATATTTTCATAGACGTAACACGCGAAATGCTAATTACACCAGTGGAAGTGGCGGTGACGATTACACAATGACGTACCTGTTTGAGTTGGTGCCGATTGGAACGCTGGACTTGAAGCTGCTGCTGTGCTTGATCCTATTAGGAAATTCCCCCGAAAGTAGATTGCGACGAAATTTGAACACATACAATATGAAACACGGTTCCACGGTTAGTAAACAGTTGTTCCTATTCTATATTACAATAACTAATCTAAACAGTAAAAGCGCCACTAGCGATCGATTTAAGCCAATCAGTCTAACATATAAAACAGGAACTTGGTCATGCAGAGCAACAGCACATCGCAAGCAAAAACTGAACAGTGAAAGTCTACTCTACCGTCATCCTGAGCGAACTGGGGAGCAGTAACTTGGTCGATGATCTTGAAAGCTCCGTCCGCGAAGGTGAAATCTCTTGTTTGAGCGAGGTTCCCGCACGCTTGATCGCGATCACCCTCTCTCTCTCACCGGTAGCTTACGCACACGCACAAGTTAGCAGCCAGACACGCGGGTAGCGATCAACACGACCAGTTACTTGTCTGTTCGTATATTTGATCTGTGGTAAATAAAAGGTCCGGCGGGTTTCAAATTTCGATGTGATTTTGCTAGAAGAAATACAATTTATTAGGCTTAATTTTATGATTTATCACTTAACACTAGTTACCTCACAATGAAAGTTACCTTAATAACTTAATTAGACACAAAAGGCACACTTAATAACTGAATATTACCACATAAAAATGCTAACTAATTTTGTTTTTCTTTTCGTTGATTCCATGCGCAGTGAGAAAAGTTGACGTAACACCACAAACGTATAGTGAGAAGTGAGCGAAGCACTCATATAATGAACTTTTGAAGATGCGAGAAGACTAATTTATACAAAAAAAAACTTTATACACGGTAAAATCGCTATAATCGTTAGTGGGTATTACTTTTTTCAATGTTAATGCTCGGCGCATTTTATTAGTGCTGTCCAATGAGCAGCTCGAAGTTGTTCCCGTCCTGCTCGTTATTTTTTGTCAACAAATGGGCATGAGCAGGACACGGAGAAACTTCGAGCTACTTCAAGCTCTCATTGGACAGCACTATTTTATCAATGATTTTGTTTTTTTGTTAAGTTTATTTTTATGACAATCTCAAAAAAGTTCTTTTCATCCCCCCAAACATTTTGAATAAAACTGTAAAACCGTATGGATTTTGCAAAGGAAGTTCGCTACCTTTCTATCCTTGTGCACGTCGCCTTCTTGTTCCCGTCGGATTGTTGCCGAGAACTATTTGCACAAAATTAGGGTAAAATGCCCAATAGTGGACCCCTAGTAGCGGAATTTTGCTCTTCCTGTCATAAGGCTTAGAAATGTTCATCATATCAACTCTGCTTGATATCTAACAACAAGCTCTGCATCCCCTCTTCACGATACATACATAAAACACCCAAATACACGACGTTATTCGTTGAAATAACATTTTAAAGTTTAACTGAATTCGCCCTATAGTAGACCCCCTGGGGGTCCATAATAGGAAAATGCTTCCCTATAGTCGACACTTCATTTGATTTTCATTCCTATAATGGACACTCTCGTGTTTATTTTTTATAGAATTGTAAAAAATCATCTAATTTGACTTTCCATAGTATTTCCAATGCATGTAATCAAATCATAGGACTGTAAGGTAGGTTTTCCCGAGAAAATTTCATAGCAAAATGTTGACATTGTGCAGTAATAATGCAAAAATGGCTGGAGGGTCCACTATTGGTCACTTTACCCTACTGTCCCACATTCTGTCTACGCAGTCTACCGCAGTCTTTCGATTTTTGCGGTGTGAACGATGGGTGGTTCTCCAAACAGCTGATGCAACTCGTGGTTCATTCGCCTCCTCCACGTACCGTCCGCCATCTGCACCCCCACAATAGGTGATACGCAGCACTTTCCTTTCGAAAACTCCAAGTGGTACTCCACGAGCATCGTCCAGGTCTCGTGTCCTTTGAGGACTGACGGTCTAATAAGCGTTTTGTGGATAGTCAGTTTGGTACGGCGGTGAATTCTATTCGATCGGAGCGTTTTGCGGAGTCCTGCCATGATGCGGCTCCGAATTTCTCTACTGGTATCGTTATCGGAGGTCACCAATGAGACCAAGTACACGAATTCTTCAGCCACCTCGATTTCGTCACCACCGATACAAACTCGTGGTGGGTGGCTAACATTGAGATTGCTGACAGCCCACAGCCCAGCTGATTCCAAACTCGATGAAAATAATAACAAATAGCCGTCAAACGGCTAACCCAGATGGTGCAATTGTTCACGAACCTGCCTTTCCAGTCACAGGGCTTCAAATTTGATAAATTTTACCAGGTGGGATGACTGAGTTGAAGTTTGTTTGTTGTTGTTTTCATTCGCGAAGTCGAAGCAAATTCTGCTCTTCCCTCCTATGAGAAACCCCATTGCTATCTGTCAGAGTTTGAGTGAAACATGGCCGCCATCTCCTCCTCTCTGTTGCTCTACTGTAAAAACGGTAAAAACCCATAAAGAACTGTCATTGTTTGTGTGAAGAATTTTGCTTCGACTTCGCGAATCGAGTTCTGCGGAGGAAACCCAATGATAATAAAACGGTTAGCTGTTTTTCCGTTATTTTCACACCGGGCTTAGCAACCTCTATATGAGATTGCTGACAGCTCACGCAGCTGGCCCAGCTGATGCCGAACTCGATGAAAATAATAACAAACAGCCTTCAAAACGGTTAACCCAAAGGGTGAAATTGTTTTCTAACTTGCATTTTCAGTCACAGGGTTTCAGTTTTCATGAATTTCACCAGGTGGGATGACTGATTTGAAGTTTGTTTGTTGTTGTTTTCATCGAGTTCTGCGGAGGAAACCCAATGATAATAAAACGGTTAGCTGTTTTTCCGTTATTTTCACACCGGGCTTAGCAACCTCTATGGTCCTCTCTTGAGCCTCTTCCTATCATGTACTTCGTCTTCGACGTGTTGATGACCAGTCTCATCCGTTTAGCTTCCCTTTTCAGTTTGATGTAGGCTTGCTCCATCTTCTCAAAGTTACGTGCCATAATATCGATATCGTCGGCGAAACCAACTGACCGGACTTCGTGAAAATCGTACCACTCACTGTGGTCTGCCTGCTCAGACAAAAATCGGACACAGCGGGTTGTATCAAGCGTTATGGAGCGCACGTAAAAATGCGATTTGGTCGTGCGCCCGGTGCAATATACGTTCAGATGGTGGGGGCGAATACGCTAAAAATGAGCTGAAGAGGGCATTCAGGCTCAATTTACGACCGCGTATTCCCCACAACAAAATGGCGTGGCGGAACGTAAGAACCGATCCCTTCAGGAGATGGCAACGTGCATGTTGTTGGACGCAGGGCTTCCCAAGAAGTACTGGGGTGAGACGATTATGACCGCGGGGTACCTCCAGAACAGGTTACCGTCGCGATCGGTCGAGTCGACGCCGTTTGAGAAGTGGTTCGGCCGAAAGCCTTCGTTAAAGAAACTGCGAGTATTCGGGAGTCCGGCGCACGTCCATGTACCCGACGTAAAGCGAAGCAAGCTTGACTGTAAAGCTTGAAAGTTGTTGTTTGTTGGCTATTGCGATGACAGGAAGGCGTTTCGTTTCCTGAACCCGGCCAATGATGAAATCACGATCAGCCGGGATGCCAGATTCATCGATCTGGGAAATGGTTCGTTGGACCAGCGTGATCTTCACGGAAAGCTACAAGACGAAATTTATATGTGTCGTATTCCAGCCGAAAACGGCTGAATGGAATCCGCCGTTGAAGAGCGGTGCGACTGTTCGTTTTAAAATTCGACAACAAACTGATGGTGCAATCTTCGCCGTTGCTACTCAACCCGATGGCGCTACCAACACCATCTCACACTGCACAATCATGCACTCAATCATGCACAGATTCTTTCTCTATCGTGATTAGTGCAGATGCAAAATTGAGAGTTCGAATCAAGTCTAATGTAAAACTTGTAACATTGTACGGTAAATTGGGGCACGCGAAATATGTGATTTCACGATTGGTATATTTGATTGCTTATGTTTATGTATCCGCAATAGCAGAATCAATTCATAGTCTAGAATCACTTATACAAAATAAAATCATTAGCCGCTTACTCTGAATACTACAATATGCAGCAGCCGAAGGGGTTCGCGATGCCAGGAAAAGAGAAGCTCGTGTGCCGTTTAAAGCGGAGCCTATACGGCTTAAAGCAGGTTGCAAGAATCTGGAACGCTACAATTAGTGAGTTGCTGAAAGGATTAGGCTTCGATCAGTCCAGTCCGATCGGATCCTTGTTTATTCGTCAAACGCTCCCCAGGAGGAGGTTTCGTCTACTTGATGTTGCATGCCGATGATATGATTGTTGCCGGCATGACTGAAAAGGAAATTGATGCTGTTGAATACGAGCTGCGGAAGAAAATAACCCTGTCCTCGTTAGGAGAGATTGGCCATTTTCTGGGCATCCGGATTTCGATTCCGGTTTCTACTGTCTGAATCAACAAAATTACATCAAGAAAGTAGCGTCACGATTTGGCCTCGAACACGCCAAAGGTTCGAGCGTGCTAATCGACGTTGGTTATTACAGAAACCGTGAGGGAAGTAAGGAGTTGCCAGACAATGAGCGATATCGGAGTCTTGCCGGTGCACTTCTCTACGTTGCGGTCAATACCCGCCCTGACGTAGCAGCAAGTGTGTCGTTATTGTGCAGGAGGATCAGCCAGCCAACAGAGGTAGATTGGAGCAAATTGAAACGTGTGGTGGAGTATCTCGTGAAGACCAGCAGTAGCAAGCTGCGGCTGTGTGCTTGAGCGGATACTGTGATGCTGACTGGAGCGGAGACACGGCGGATCGCAAGTCTAATACTGGATACCTGTTCTTACTTGGTGAAGCGTCCATCAGTTGGTCAAGTCGTAAGCAGTCTAATGTGTTTTGGACGAGATAGGAGCAGAGCAGTGCGGTTCCACCGTATTGTTTGAAGATAATAGAAGTTGTATAGAGTTTGTTGAGATTGAGCGCATTTCGCGCAGGTCGAAGCATATCGACACTCGTATGTTCTACACGAAGGATATGTGCGAGAAAGATGTGGTGGAGTTACAGTTCTGCCCTTCAGAGAACATGATGGCCGACATTCTTACGAAGCCGTTGGGACCTGTGAAGCAGAGGAAGTTTGCGGAAGCTATGGGGTTGACGGAAGTAGAAGTTGGGCCGGAAACAGAGCAAAATATTGAGTAGGAGTGTTAGCAGTGTATAAGAGGGGGCAATATTTTTACCCGGCGTCACTACGCTGTTCTGCAGTAGAGAAAAGAGTAAACATTTTTCATTCCCGTGTAACAGTCCGAGTAATAAACACGCTATAAAGTAGTCGGTTTGGGGGCAGCAGGGACTATGTCCAAGGGCTTGACGATACCTCCCCAGGCCATCTGCGAGTTGTGCCTAGGATATGGTGGGGTTTGACAGTGGGCCCTGTTAAACCTCTATAAAAAGCTGCATGTATCCGCAAGTAGGCTCCGCCAAAGCGACCGTGTGCCGCTCAAAGCGCACAAGCCCAAGTCCTGGTGTTAGGTGGGACGCTAAACAGCCCTGACACGACGGCCCTCCGACGAGACAGGAGGTTTGCGCAGGCCCAATAAGCCGCCTTTAAAAACAACTATTACGAACGACATAGAAGATAATACGACTCGATACAATCGGCAACGACCTAGGCGACGAATAAAGGATCACGATTGGAACATGGAACTGCAAGTCGCTAGGCTTCGCAGGTTGCGACAGGATAATCTACGATGAATTACATCCCCGCAACTTCGATGTCGTAGCGCTGCAGGAAATCTGCTGGACAGGACAGAAAGTGTGGAAAAGCGGGCATCGAGCGGCTACCTTCTACCAAAGCTGTGGCACCACCAACGAGCTGGGAACCGGCTTCATAGTGCTGGGCAAGATGCGCCAACGCGTGACGCAAGGATGTGCAAGCTGAGGATAAAGTGCCGTTTCTTCAACTATAGCGTCATTCACGTGTACTGCCCAGATGAAGGGAGACCAGACGACGAGAAAGAAGCGTTCTATGCACAGCTGGAGCAGACATACGATGGATGCCCACTGTGGGACGGCAAAATCGTCATTGGCGACATGAACGCTCAGGTAGGAAGGGAGGAAAAGTATAGACCTGTCATCGGACCGGATAGTCTGCGGATTTCCGGATAAACTGATACGGTTGATCAAGGCGCGGATGGATCGGGTGATGTGCGTAGTTCGAGTTTCAGGGGCATTCTCGAGTCCTTCGAAACCCGTAGAGGGTTGCGGCAAGGTGATGGTCTTTCACGCCTGCTATTCAACATCGCTTTGGAAGGAGTAATACGAAGGTCAGGGATTGACACGAGTGGTACGATTTTCACGAAGTCCGTCCAGTTATTTGGTTTCACCGACGACATTGATATCATGGCACGTAACTTTGAGAGGATGGAGGAAGCCTACATCAGACTGAAATGGCGAATCTAAACGGATTGGACTAGTCATCAACACGTTGAAGACGAAGTACATGATAGGAAGAGACTCAAAAGCGATCCATGTAAGCCACCCACCACGAGTTTGTATCGGTGGTGACGAAATCGAGGTGGTTGAAGAATTCGTGTACTTGGGCTCACTGGTGACCGCCGATAACGATACTAGCAGAGAAATTCGGAGACGCGTAGTGGCTGGAAATCGTACGTACTTTGGACTCCGCAAGACGCTCCGATCGAATAGAGTTCGCCGCCGTACCAAACTGACTATCTACAAAAGGCTTATAAGACCGGTAGTTCTCTACGGACACGAGACCTGGACGATGCTCGTGGAGGACCAACGCGCACTGGGAGTTTTCGAAAGGAAAGTGTTGCGTACCATCTATGGTGGGTTGCAGATGGCGGACGGTACGTGGAGGAGGCGAATGAACCACGAGTTGCATCAGCTGTTGGGAGAACCATCCATCGTTCACACCGCGAAAATCGGAAGACTGCGGTGGGCCGGGCACGTAGCCAGAATGTCGGACATTAATCCGGTGAAAATGGTTCTCGACAAGTCTTTTATGTGCAGCACAGGCCACTCCGGCCTTAGTCTGATGATAAATAAATAAATAAATAAAGTAGTCGGTACGAGTTGCGTTTTACTTCCACGTTATCGCGAGTTCCCCGGGTTTATTCCGTCCGCTTTCGGTGTTGACCTGTCCACTTCGCTACCTACTGGGTGTCCGCCGGTTAATCCCACACGCACTGCCGCACTTTAGCGCGGACGTTTGTGATATCGGAGAAGTATTTTACTGTCGATAAGAACGTGGTCGATCTGGTTTTCCGTTCCTTGCTTAGGTGGTTGGCCTTGTGGCCTTGTTGGCGCATCTACTCTGGATTCACCCTAATGGAACACTAGCCGTTCACAGTTCGATTTCCAGTGTTTGTGAAGGGCGCAGGATTTACGCCCAAGCATACAAAAGCCCCTGGCGAAAGGCCTAAAATGCACTTTTCGGCTCTGCAGCGATAAGAGCGTCGGAATGATGCCGGCCAACAAGGACCATCATAAATCAATCGTGGGATTCCTCGAGATTCACAAGTATGAATACTACACTCATGAACTCCCCGGCACAAAGCCGCTCAAGGCTTTGCTGCGAAAACCCCGCTTTATGAAGAACTCGATGAAGAAGGAAGAGCTCATCGCCGAGCTCGAGGAGTGTGGACTCAAACCACGAAACATCGTCATTTGCACACGAAGCAGTCGTTAACGAGCATGCTATCAACATCCATCTAACTCTCATCACCCTGTTTGCAATCGGAAACCTCCGACCGAAGCACGCATCCCTCGAGACTGCCTACCAACGAGCCCGCCATGTTTATAAAAAAGAGACACCTTCTCGATTTTTATTATTCCTAGTTATCGCCTTCTAACGGCTCCGGCGGTACACAAATCGGACCTTCACTCACCAGGCTACGAGGAATGTTCTCCCTGCGAAGTCATGCCCAAATTTTGAGCACAATTTTCAAGGCCACCGCCTGCTTTCGTGGCTTTCACTCACGGCTTTCAACGATCGTCGGGGGTCGAGACGCGATCCTATCCGAGCCGTCTTGAGAAGCACAATAAAGTTCAGTTTGACCATGAGTAATTCGTGTAAGTCCCTCCCGGGCCCTCCTTAGCCGTGCGGTAAGACGTGCGGCTACAAAGCAAGACCATGCTGAGGGTGGCTGGGTTCGATTCCCGGTGCCGGTCTAGGCAATTTTCGGATTGGAAATTGTCTCGACTTCCCTGGGCATAAAAGTATCATCGTGTTAGCCTCATGATATACGAATGCAAAAATGGTAACCTGGCTAATAAACCTCGCAGTTAAAAACTGTGGAAGTGCTTAATGAACACTAAGCTGCAAGGCGGCTCTGTCCCAGTGTGGGGATGTATTGCCAAGAAGAAGAAGAAGAAGAATTCGTGTAAGTTAGGTTCCCGTAGTCCGAAAATTTCCCTTCGCCCGGATGTCCTGAAAGCCAGTTTGTCTCCCAAACTATCACCCTCAATAGCATCCCAAGTAACCAAAAGTTTATTTAAGAGCACGTGTTTCACTTAAGCAGCCCTGTGAAACAGATTAAGCGAAAAACGTACTCTTAGAGGAGCTTTTGGTTACTTGGTTACACAATGTATTAAAATCCCGAAGAACGAGTCTTGACCGCACGATTACTGTAGCCCTTCTCTCCCTTATAAGGTTTTTGAAACCTTACATCACTTTAGATCACCAACCGAGAGAATGCTTCCCCAAGAGCGAGCTTTCGAGAAAATCTATTCCATCGTTCTCATGCTTTTCCACCACTGTCTGGAGAGTTCGTTGAAAGAAATCCACCCATGAAACCTCCCACTCACTTCGATAACAATTTACAAGAAACTGTGATAATTTGTATCGCAATATGCTCATACATTCCTTAGTTCGGGATTTTCGGACTTCAAGGACTCTTTCTGATAGACAATTAAGTATCTAAACATAATACATCAATGCCACGTTCATTTTTCACGAGGTCCATCATTTTTCACAATCTATATGCGTGCAGAGCATACCAATTCGGTGTACGCCGTACATCAATCCACGAGAACGAGTGGCGATCGCCAGAGAGAACAACAAACAAGATTCCGCAGTGCTCCACTCCAGCTCACACGAACTCCACCAAGACCCCATTGTGGCTCCCCGCGAAGAGGGCGAAAATGACCGCGGACGGAGAGTTTCGCGTCGGGCCACCTTCCTCCGCTCGGATCAGCTCACGCTCGGTTCAGTCGAGTTCGAACAGTGCAACGAAGAGGTGCACCTGTTTGCTGAGCTCCCCTGCGCTTTCGGTGTGTCTGTGTTTGCGCTTTCTCTCCCTAACGTGGTTGCGTTCCGGCAAAGCTCCGCACTCGAAAGGTGGCGGCTGCGGTAGCTTTCACAGCTTCCCATTATCCCGTCATCAGCTGTTCTGTCGGGTGGCCCGCTACCATGCCGTGGCAGTGAGCAGAAGCTTGCGCGTTCACCGTTATAATCGTCAGTGGAACAGTGCTGATCGTATGCGGTTCTGTGTGTGTGTGAGTGTTGGTGTCATCGGTTGTGAATGGGGTGGTGATCAAGGGCGCGGGATGGATTTGTTGAATGCCTCCCGCTGACTTTCCCACTGGACTGACACTGCGCGCTGTGTCCCGCGGGAAGAAAGCGAGCGCGTGTGGTGACCTCTTGCTCGGAGGCAAGAAATTGGCTTCGTGTGTCGTGATCGGTTGAATGATTGGGCGAAAACAAAAACAAAGCAAGTGTGCGATTTTGGGTGAAATTTTTGCTCGCACGTTGCGACATAAAAAAAGGTGACGACGACGACTGCATGGTGAATAAAAATTGGAGCAATTTCAGCTGAAAAACGTTCGTCGTTCGTTGAATCGTTGAAGTTTAATGTGTTGACGCTGATTGGATTGCATCTGGTGTGTGACCTCGTGAGGTTAATGACGAGAAACCTTTTTAGCATACTTTATGAATGGTGAAGGTGAACACGGTGGCGACTTGAGTTGAACAAGTGATTAAGTGATAGCGATTGTTAGCCAAGTGAGTGATCTTATTTTCTTCAAACAATCACAGTTGTTCAGGATTCTGAAGAATTTGCCCTACTGCTGCGACGGCAATTAAGCTCTATCGGAAAGCAGGCGGAACCGACGCTACAAGAAGTAACAGTTTCTTCGAATCCGTCTTGTGGATCAAGTGCAGATGCTAGTTTGGCACCCTGGGAAAGAGAGGATGCAGCGCTAGCAGAGAAACGCAGAAAAAACACAAGCTTCCTCTGCGCGATTAGGAGTAAACCCGAGCTTCTGCTGCGCTTTATGTTTTTCCTTCCGAGAGCAAGCGGTAAGTTTTATTGAGAGATTGCTTTAATAGTTTATCTTAATGGGCTAGAGCTGGAGCACTGGGGAGGTGCTTGGGCTGCCTTTGCTTCCCGTTCGCTGCGATTTGTTGTTGGAATGCACACCTAATCATGGGCACATATGGGCAGGTGAAGTGATCTTACCAGATCGGACGGATGTTCCACTTGGTTTTTGTGGTGCTCGTTGAGAATGGGATGGAGTTACTGTTTTATCTGATTAATCGCATGGTAATAAGAAAGGTCGATATTGTGCTATCGAGATCCAATGAAGCTTTTAAAACGGCTTCTATTTCACCGAGATCTATTTATAATCCTTTGTTTTTTTTAATCTAAATAATTGATTGCTTTACGTCAAATGGAATTCATACCTAAATAATTTTTACTTGTAGTACAGCATCTGAAACTTGACAAAGATTCGAATATTTATTTCTGATATTTTTGTCTATTTATCACATTCTATATCGGTACTAGAATTAGAGTCAAATTAATGTTTAGCAACTTTACTTAGTTACTTATGGGTCATGTACACTCCCGGTGGTGTAAATGGCCGATTTGAGAGATCTCCATCCTGATCCTGTTGTCAGGTTAGATTTCGGTCGACTTCTTTTATTTCTCTTTCTTTATTTTTCCAGCCTAATGCTTGTTTACAGATTTCGTTTCCGCCCCTACATAAGGTGTGACCGACTCAGCCCCACTTCCGATTCAGAATTTCTATTGTTATTCGCCTCTGGTGACAACGTCGATGGAGCTCGTTATTTGGAATCCAGTTGTGACAGAGCTACAAAATAGTGAGTTGACATTCGGGGAGGAGCACCTAACGTAGTTCTGGTCCTCACAAGTTGCAATACTCACGCTTTCACGGGTCTTCTTAAGACAATTGACCGGCAGTTAAGGATTGGGTACTTGGCTGGTAGTGAAGCCTGGGCAGTGTTGTCCTTCTGACAACAATTAAGAGGGTGCGTCCTGGGAGGTCTGTCTAGGATGTGATGGGGTTCACAGTGGGCTCTGTTGTACTTCTATAAAAAGCTGCATGTATCCGCAAGTAGGCCCTACCATTATAACGAATAATATATCAACTGATGTGGAAATCAAAGCCACACTTCATATTACTTTTAGCTTGATACCGTTCTTCTTCTTATTCTTCTTCTTCTTCTTATTGGAATTACATCCCACACTGGGACAGAGCCGCCTCGCAGTTCGTCGGTCTGCTAGTTTACAATAAATTTGAAAGCGCATCACTCTGATGCAATTTTGAAACTGGAACGAAGAAACTGATAAGACTAGCCAGTTCCTTCATCTACTGCGGGAGCGCATCTAGTTTTATTTATTTATTTATTATCAGACTAAGGCCGGAGTGGCCTGTGCTGCACATAAAAGTCTTCTCCATTCAGCTCGGTCCATGGCTGCACTTCGCCAACCACGCAGTCTGCGGAGGGTCCGTAAATCGTCCTCCACCTGATCGATCCACCTTGCCCGCTGTGCACCTCGCCTTCTTGTTCCCGTCGGATCGTTGTCGAGAGCCATTTTCACCGGATTACTGTCCGACATTCTGGCTACGTGCCCGGCCCACCGCAGTCTTCCGATTTTCGCGGTGTGAACGATGGATGGTTCTCCCAACAGCTGATGCAACTCGTGGTTCATTCGCCTCCTCCACGTACCGTCCGCCATCTGCACCCCACCATAGATGGTACGCAACACTTTCCTTTCAAAAACTCCCAGTGCGCGTTGGTCCTCCACGAGCATCGTCCAGGTCTCGTGTCCGTAGAGGACTACCGGTCTGATGAGCGTTTTGTAGATTGTCAGTTTGGTACGGCGGCGAACTCTATTCGATCGGAGCGTCTTGCGGAGTCCAAAGTACGTACGATTTCCAGCCACTATGCGCCTCCGAATTTCTCTGCTGGTATCGTTATCGGCGGTCACCAGTGAGCCCAAGTACACGAATTCTTCAACCACCTCGATTTCGTTACCACCGATAGAAACTCGTGGTGGGTGGCTTACATTGACCTCTCTTGAGCCTCTTCCTATCATGTACTTCGTCTTCGACGTGTTGATGACTAGTCCAATCCGTTTAGCTTCGCTTTTCAGGCTTCCTCCATCCTCTCAAAGCTACGTGCCATGATATCAATGTCGTCGGCGAAACCAAATAACTGGACGGACTTCGTGAAAATCGTACCACTCGTGTCAATCCTTGCCCTTCGTATTACTCCCTCCAAAGCGATGTTGAATAGCAGACACGAGAGGCCATCACCTTGCCGTAACCCTCTACGCGTTTCGAAGGGACTCGAGAAGAAACTCGAACTACACACATCACCCGATCCATCGTCGCCTTGATCAACCGTATCAGTTTATCCAGAAATCCGTTTTCGTGCATTAGCTGCCATAGCTGGTCCCGATCGATTGTATCATATGCGGCTTTGAAGTCGATAAATAGATGATGTGTGGGCACATTGTATTCGCGGCATTTCTGAAATCATTGACGTATGGCGAACACCTGGTCTGTGGTAGAGCGTTCACCCATAAATCCCGCCTGGTACTGCCCCACGAACTCTCTTGCAATTGGTGTTAGTCGGCGGTATAAAATTTGGGAGAGTACCTTGTAGGCGGCGTTCAGCAATGTGATTGCGCGGTAATTGCTACAATCCAGCTTATCGCCCTTTTTGTAGATGGGACACACGACACCTTCCATCCACTCCTGCGGCAGAACCTCATCCTTCCAAACCTTGGTAATCACCCAGTGCAGCGCTCTAGCCAGTGCCTCACCACCGTGTTTAAACAGCTCTCCTGGTATTTGGTCAACTCCAGGGGCTTTGTTGTTTTTCAGCCGGCCGATCTCCACCTGGATTTCCTGGAGATTCGGAGCCGGAAGTCGCATGTCCTGCGCGCGTGCTCCTAGGTTCATTACCATACCGCCACCGTTGTATGCCATATCGCCATTCAGGTGCTCTTCGTAGTGCTGCCGCCACCTTTGGATCACCTCACGCTCGTTTGTAAGAAGGTTCCCGTTTATGTCCTTACACATATCGGGCAGCGGCACGTGGCCCTTACGTGAACGGTTCAACTTCTCATAGAACTTTCGTGCGTTATTAGCGCGGTACAGTTCCTCCGTCTCTTCACGGTCTCGATCTTCCTGCTGGCGCTTTTTCCTTCGGAAAATCGAGTTTTGTCTGTTCCGCGCCCGTTTGTATCGTGCCTCGTTCGCCCTCGTGCGGTGTTGCAGCAATCTCGCCCATGCTGCATTCTTCTCCTCAACTAACTGCTCACATTCGCCGTCATACCAGTCGTTTCTCTGATCCGAAGCCACCGTGCCTAGTGCAGCGGTTGCGGTGCTTCCAATGGCGGATCGAATATCTCTCCAGCCATCTTCAAGAGATGCTGCGCCTAGCTGCTCTTCCGTTGGGAGTGCCACTTCCAGCTGCTGCGCGTAGTCTTGGGCTAGTCTACCGTCTTGTAGCCGCCCAATGTTAAGCCGCGGCGGACGACTCCGACGCGTGTTGATCACCGTCGAGAGTTTTGAGCGCAGACATACTGCAACGAGGTAGTGGTCGGATTCAATATTCGCACTGCGGTAAGTGCGTACGTTCGTGATGTCGGAGAAGAATTTACCGTCGATTAGAACGTGGTCGATTTGGTTTTCCGTTACTTAATTAGGTGATTTCCATGTGGCCTTGTGGATATTCTTGCGGGGGAAGAAAGTGCTTCGGACTACCATTCCGCGGGAGGATGCAAAGTTTATGCATCGTTGGTTGTTGTCGTTCGATACGGTATGCAGTCTATCCGGTCCGATGACCGGTCTATACATTTCCTCCCTTCCTACCTGAGCGTTCATGTCACCGATGACGATTTTGACGTCCCGCAGTGGGCATCCATCGTATGTCTGCTTCAGCTTCTTTCTCGTCGTCGGATCTCCCTTCGTGTGGGCAGTGCACGTTAAAGATGCCATAGTTGAAGAAACGGCCTTTTATCCTCAGCTTGCATATCCTTGCGTTGATTGGCTGCCACCCAATCACGCGTTGGCTCATCTTGCCTATCGCTATGAAGCCGGTTTCCAGCTCGTTGATGGTGCCGCAGCTTTGGTAGAAGGCTCGATGCCCGCTTTTCCACACTTTCTGTCCTGTCCAGCAGATTTCCTGCAGCGCTACGACGTCGAAGTTGCGAGGATGTAATTCATCGTAGATTATCCTGTCGCAACCTGCAAAGCCTAGCGACTTGCAGTTCCATGTTCCAAGCTTCCAATCGTGATCCTTTATTCGTCGCCTAGGTCGTTGCCGATTGTATCGAGTCGTATTATCTTCTATGTCGTTCGTAATAGTTGTTTTTAAAGGCGGCTTATTGGGCCTGCGCAAACCTCCTGTCTCGTCGGAGGGCCGTCGTGTCAGGGCTGTTTAGCGTCCCACCTAACACCAGGACTTGGGCTTGTGCGCTTTGAGCGGCACACGGTCGCTTTGGCGGAGCCTACTTGCGGATTCATGCAGCTTTTTATAGAGGTTTAACAGGGCCCACTGTCAAACCTCACCACATCCTAGGCAGGCGCCACAACTCGCAGATGGCCTGGGGAGGAATCGTCAAGCCCTTGGACATAGTCCCTGCTGCCCCCGCATCTAGTTACAGATTTTATTTTTCACACAATTTATCAATGGATTCAGAATGCAAGTCAATGTAGAGAAGAGGGATGAAATGATGATGCAATCACTTGCCCACTGCAAGCCGAATATACCTCTGCACTTGCCACGAGTTCGGAATTTTTGGGTCAAGGTTAAAGAGGCAGAGGTTAACGAACTGCTAATATTATAGATAGAAAGCAGACACTGCTAGAATAGTCAAGTTGAAGGTATAGTCCATTTCCAGTTCTAGCGATTGCTAGAGATAAATATAAAGAAAGATATAAAGTAGGAGAATGGAACGGACCTTGGATTGAACCCACGACCTCCCGCGTATGAGGCAGAAGCTGTAGCCTTATGACTACCAAGCCCGCTCTCTTCTCCTTCTCTTTTTACTTTGTTACAAACAAATTGTTCACGATTACGCAACTGTTGAAAACAAAATGTAAGAAATGACGATTGCTTCGGGAATTCCGGTATTTCAGGAAGACTTCTTGGTGGCCACTCGGGATCAACGAATGATATTCGAAATCTCGCGCTTATAATCATAAGGGCGTAACTGTTTTGATCGATTTATCTTCGACGAGTTCATGGTTGTAATGAAGGATGATTGCATCTTCTACCTGAAGTAAATATAAAATCGATGAAGAGAAATCGATCAATACAGTTACGCCCCTATTCTAAGCGCGAGCAAAGACTTCTATACTGCTATTACAAACGATTTTCTAAAGTTTCTAGAACGAACTGCAATAATTGACCACTGTTCTGGATGTCCACGCACTTCTGGAGCACCATTTGGGGATCACCAGGTAACCCTTGCATTAATTCTGCTCTCACAACAAATGACGAATTTCAAGAATTAACCACTGCTCCGGATGATTCGGTGCTTTTCAAGGAACAAACTTTCGTACTATCAGATAGAGGCCACCTAGAATCGAAGAGTAGTGCATGTATTGGTTTTGATGTGACAATGTTAAAACAAACGTTTCACACTCAAATAAATCGCAGATTTCTGTGAAATTTCACCGAAATCTCAACAGCAGAACTGTTCGGTAAATAATCTTACAGATTTTCGATGGTTTTGACAGTTTAACAAAGGAAAAATCGCAGAAAATTCGGTGAAATAATTACCGAACAATTCTGCTGTTGAGATTTCGGTGAATTGAAGCAAAATTCACCGAAATCTGTGAATTAATTTAAGTGGGTTTATGAAAAGTCACATCTGTCTAGAAGAATTTCTGGAATCGATCATATCTCCGAGTGTCCGGAATCTTATGGTGGGTCTCCTGCTGGTCACCCGGCGTCAATGAGTGGTCCTTGCATTGATTTTGCACTCACATTGCTAGAAAAATTGATTTAAAACAAAATGCGACTCTGAAAATGTTTATGAACATTCCTGACTCCTCAGGGAACCTATTCCGGAATTGGGAATCCGGGGTGAACTTGAGGGTGAACGCTTGAGACAATTTCAAGAAGTTTGACACCCATTTTGTTAGAGTTCCAATGTGGAATGTTTTTGGTCAACCCCGGCTTCCGGGGAACCTGTTCCAGAATGGCCACTCCGGCGTCAACTTATCTGGTGAGACTAGGATCATGAAGGACATACGCAAGAGTTAATTTCATGAAGTTTGATACCCATATTGTTGATGTTCCATTGAACAATGTTCATGGCCACATATGACCCCTCGAGGAACCTGTTCTGGAATGGCCAATCGAAAGTCTGCACGTCTGATGGACTCAAATCGATAAAAATCAATCGAGTGATAATATTTCAAGAAGTTTGATATCCATATAGCTGATTAGCTACCGAAATCAACGATCAGTATCATTTATGCAGGACATGTTCCTGGTAATCCGGATTTTCCAGGAATCTAGTAAACCGAATCGGTTCATCCTGATATCGTCTTTATAGAAGAGAAAATTCTGAATCGAATAAGCCCAAAATTGTTGAAATCGGTTGTAAATTTCCAGAGATATAAGTATTTTAGTTTCGTGGGTACCCGGGTACCCTGCCGGCCTGTTAAGGTTGTTTTTTTGCCGGCCACACAACGGTTAATGAAGGGGCGGGGCTAATGAAATTACTTCATTAGATATAAGAAAGCTATTTACCGGCGCGTGCGAGCCATTTTTATCGGGATTGCGCAGACAACGGACCGTTCGGAGAATGACAAATTCTAAGAATCTTATGAAATTTTCTAGCAAGACTCTGAATTTTGTTATAAGCTGTTGGTTATCTAAGATGCGTATTGCTGTGAAGAATAACAACATAAATTTGACTCAAGACGAAGTTTATTCATATTACATAATATTATCTCTTGGTATCTGTCTGTCCGAGCGACGTTCGCCGATAGGTGGTTGCTGTAGATAGTTTCCACTGAGGTAGCGTCTTCATCGATTTTATTCAAAGCGCAAAACTCAATCGTAACTAGCGAATTTGATAGCGCGTCGGAGGGAGATGATTCAATAAATTTCAATGGGTGGAATCACTAACAGCAACTAAGCTACCACGCCAAACCCGATGTCACCGAAACAGTATATTTTCGCTATTAACTCTTTCTTTGATTAAAATGCTGGTCCTGAGAAGAACCAATTTTCTTTTCCCAATGCGCCTTTCCAACAACTAACTGACACCACAATGTGTGCTCGCAACAGTGCTATTTTTGTAGTCAACCCATTCTTCATATAAAATGCTGGTTCGTTGAATGATCTGCAGCAACACACCGAGGACCTCCACCAATGCGATGGATTTTCGTTGAAAATGTTATCAGCGCCTCAGTGATGCTGTGTCCGCTACGCTGCGTTCGCTTTGATGCGTCCACTCTGCGTAAAATCTTGTTCAAACTGAGGATTTGATCACAACCCGCAAGTTGCTTGATTTTGATGTCTGTGCTAGTGATGCATGTACGTGATTGGTTGGTTGACCTATTTCTAAACTATTTATCAATTATCGATAACAAATCAAGCATTGGGTGGTGCGGATACAATCGATTTGCTTGTCAAACTGAAGCCAAAACTGCATATTGTGCCGGAGCCAAAAATTGAAGATTGTGGTTATGTTCGTTACAAATCTTATATTGAGAAGTATTGTTGTTATTTGGAAATGGAATAATAATAATAAATTATGTTTAAGCTGTATATGTTTGGTATCAACTATTTTACCCTTATGTTTCGAGCGGCAAATTAGTAGAGAAGCAATTAAAACGCACTTGTTACGAAAATGTACGAAATCCAACAGCTGGTTAAAGGGGGAGTACAAGCAAACCATAGTAAAGTCATGTAGAGTCTCGGGCATTTGTGCTTCTTCGTGCAGCATGAAAAGATAAATTCTAAGAGCGGGAAATGTTTGACACCCAAGTAACTGCAAAATAATTTTGCTTATGAGAGTGATTTCAAAATATCCCTCTATTCGCTTGAGAGCAGAAAAGCGGTTCTATCCACAGCAACCAGATAAATCAGTATTTTCATATAAATACAAAGAAGTGTTGACTCATCCTTGATCTATTAATCCAAAAAAATGAAAATCCTTCGAGAAACGGCTGAGATATTAAAGTTTAAAGTCTATCATATTTTCGTGACGGTTTCCGATTTTCGCAATCGTAAAGTGTACCTCAATATAGAGAAAAACAGACGTAGTCCATCGTAAAAAAAATGATTTGGAATTCGGAAAAAAATTCGGTTCTGAGTCCCAACAGAATTCGGTTTGGATCTCCAAAAGGATTCGAATCTGAGTCCCCAACGTATTCTGTTCGGATTCCCGAAAGCATTCAGTTCGGGATGCCAAGCAAATTCGATTATGAGTCCCAAAAGGATTCGGTTCTGAATTCTAAAAGCATGCGCTTCGGAACACATAAATTGTTTGGGTCTCGAAAAGGTTCGGTTCCGATTTTCGAAAGGATTGGTTTTGAATTCCCTGTAGAGTTCAACACGGAATCCGTAAAGTATTCGGTTCGGAATTCATGAAGAAAAATGATTCGGCTCGGAACCCTAAAATGTTTTGATTTACAATCCCAAATTGTTCGGTTCAGAATCCAAAAAAAAATCAGTTGAAAATCCCTATAGGATTCGGCTCGGAATCGAAAAAGGATTCCCTTCGGAAACCCAAATTGCTCAATTTGGAATCCCAAAAGGGTTGGTTCAGCATTTCAAAAGTATTCGGTCCTGAGTCCCAATAAGATTTGATTTTGAATTCCAAAAGTATCTGATTTGGGTCCCGAATTCTCAAAGAGTTCTAAAGTATTCGGTTCGGTATTCCAAAAGGATTCACTCCGGAATCCCACAATGATTCAATTCGAAAACCCAAGACAATTCGGTTCCGCATTCCAAAAGTATTCGGTTCTGAATCCCAAAAAGATTTGATTCGAGATCCCAAAAGAATTCGATTTGGAATCCCAAAAGCATTCGTTTCGGGAATCTTTCAAAATGATTCGGTTTTGAGTACCAGGAGGATTCGGCTTTGGTTTCTAAAAAGATTAAATTCTGATTCTCCAAAGGATTTGGTTCGGATTCCCCCCCCCCCCTCCCCCCCTCTCTCTCTCTCTCTCTCTCTCTCTCTCTCTCTCTCTCTCTCTCTCTCTCTCTCTCTCTCTCTCTCTCTCTCTCCAATAACAATAGTTATGAATTCCCAATTCCTAAAAGAACTTGGTTCGGAATCCAATAAGGATTCCCTTCAGAATTCTAAAAGGCTTCAGGTTTGCATTCTCAAAATGGTTCGGTTCGGAATCCCAAAAGGAGTCGGTTCAGCAATTCCAAATTTAGTCCCAAAAGGATTCAGTGCGGGATTCCAAACGGATTTGATTTGGATCTCAAAAGTATTCGGTTCGGAGTCCGATAAGAATTCGGTTCGGAATCCCAAAAGGCTTTGCTTCTGGATTCCAAAAAAAAATTGGTTTGGAATGTCAGAAGTATTTTATTCGAAATCCTGAAACAAATTATATCTGCATCCCAAAATTCCGAATACCGAATAATAATATGTAATATTATATTTTAGTATTCCGGCGAGTATTCCGCGTAGTAGATCAGATAATTATGTTGTAATACAGTACTCTGAATATTACATTAGATCACCTCACTCTACGAGACACGACCGCCAAACGTGTAAAAAATCAGAACCACAAGTCTACGGTTAAAGATTCAAGAAAAATGACTTTAACTGCTTTTGTTTACTATCACTTGCATTGAAACCCATCACATCATTGAGGGGAATAATCCAATAACTTCCTGGAGGAAATTACTCGAATTTGGTAATACTCCGAAACAGCTTTAGAAAAACATTTATTTATTCTCTTTATACTTAATCTGACCGAAGTTTAAATGAAGGTGGTGGCAGGGGTATAGCAAAAGTCAAAATCACCGAAGCAAACATTAAATACACCCCTAAATATGTTTACTCTTTTATTCGTTGACTTACACAGATTTACGACTTAAAAATGATTTATTCCTCTGAGTCGTGTAGTGCACTTACGTGCACGCCAAAAAACGAGTCGTTTACAGGAGTTAACCCCGTTGAAACTCATGGAAAAAGGTCAAATGAATTAAGCGTGCACAAACCGAGAATGTCAGAATGCCCAAAACTGTCAAAATTTCCAAAATGTCAAATTCATGTTTACTATGGTGCATCTGTATGGGGTTAACAGCTGCGCTATATCCCTGGGTGGTGGGGAAAAGCCTCCTAGAGGTGACCAACGTAGAAATTGACAGTCTCTGAAAAGCGTAGAAACTCCGCATCTCTTATCTTTGTCTCGAAGGTTGGCAGCATTGATTGGCGCATAACATTGTACAATGGATTGAATGTATCTGAGGGCAAGAAGACTGTCAATGTAAATGAAACTAATATTTGGTCGGGGTTCAGCCAAACCGCACCAAACAGCTTTTAGACTGACTTGTAATATTTTGTTCGCACATTTCACATCAGTTAATACGTAGGGTGACCATATGATTTTTTTTCCAAAGGAGGACAATTCACCAGAATTGAGCGAAAAAGGAGGACATTTGGTTGAAAAAGGAGGACATTAAAAAATATCCATCGATTTTAAGTTTTTTATATGATTAAGAATATTATATTTGTTAGATTTTTGCACTCTAAAGTCTATTGGAAGAAGTTTTTATAAATCGAGGCAAGTACAACACAAACACAACACTTCTATTTTAATAACATAACAGATTACTTTATTAAGACCGATGGAACGTTTTCGACTATCATTATAGTCAACATAAAGCACTTTCTAAGTATAAACTACCAACAACCCCTTTTTAATAGAAAGATTTAAGCTTCAACTAATTTTAAAATCAGTTGTGAACAAATGTTGAATATTATTATGCTGGCATTTTCAGCGATATTCCATAGAATTCTAACAATTATCATTGTTTATAATTCTGAATGTTTATTGCTAAAATAGACAACAGACCGAACATTAGGTTCTATAAGGATCAAGTACAAGATACTTGATTGTCCAGCTTGTTTTTATTCTTGAATGCCATTGAGAATCACAATTTAAGGCATGTGAATTAGAATAATACCGTTAACTGTATGAACATAAAATTCTCGATTGAACAAATTCTTAACTTTTCAGATTAGTTCTAGGTATTTCTATTCCATTCTAGGCAGGGCAAGGTGGCTGCTCTCTGCCTCATATATTCAAGAAGCATACCGTGCAATGCGTTTTAAAGGAAATGTGATGAGTGTTTACTCGTAGAAAACTTTGAGAAGCATTCGCATTTTTTTCCTAATCTATTCTCACAATTCCGATGCTTCTGATATTTTTACCCCTGTATTACTGTAACTCACGGCGTTGCAGTCTTGGATAATCAAAACGAATGATTTAGATTTTTCCCGACGATACACCAACATCAGTCGAACCCTCTACATCATTATTGCATTATTTTATTCCAAAACTTTAAGGAAAATATTTCAGAATTAAAAACAGAAACGCAAACGTGTAGAATTTTTTGTTACACAATGGACTTCTGTTGTATTATTGTTTGTAAAACTAGATTTTTTCAGCAATACCCGCATAATTATGAACCATAAGTGGATTATTTCTCAGAACGTTTATGACTATAAACAACATTACCACTACTGATCTGATTGTTGTTCATATCAAAGATACACTAACCTTACCATAAATCGTAATCACTGTATGATATGTTGTGATTGGCAAATCGACCATACGGGTAATGGGCGGTTAAGTATAATTACAATATAAAAAGGGACATTTTTCAGTACATTATTTTTCTAACATGGCATGTGGTATGGTCCAGTTATAATCCGTGTTTTGGATAAGAACAATATGGGATGTAGTATATAAACAGTAGAATGATATGAGAGAAAAATTGGCACACCGTATCCCTTATCTTTCACTAGAAGGAAAGCAGATGAAAATTTCTCCCACGAAAAATAAAAACAAGTGTTTGTTACATTTTGATTATTTATTTGTATGTTTCGTTATATAAATTTTATGGGCAAAATAGTTAGTTTGTCTTTGTTTGGGCGTCCGGGAAGCTGCATCCAAAAGAATATTATTCTGACCTAAAAATACGCAGGAAGGAAAACGCGAAATTATAAATATGCACACAGCACGTTTTTCCTAGACGAAAAATTTCGGAAAAGACTGCGTCTATCCCGCAAAACAGAAAGGCACACTTTGTGCGGAATTTACCGTCTTTTTCGCCTTTTTTGGGATTTTCCCCGTGAACATGCAGAGTATATCCTATCAAATTGATGAAATACTTACCAATATCACGCCTCAATGAAATTATTTTGCAGTTAAGTGGACTTTGCTTCCACATTTTTCCGCCAAGAAACTTGAGAGCTGTGAGAATTTTCGATTATTTGAAAATATTTGAATGAATTTCGCATTTCATTACTTACCCTTGATTTTCAGCACAAGAAATAATTGTTAAAAGCACATAACTTAAACATTCTGGTTTCACCGAACCAATTGTTTATTTTTAAAAACAAAACCAATGGCAGCTACACGGGAAAATAATTCTGCGGTCTGTTGAAAATCATTGCAGAACTTTTACGTTTATTACGTTTTTATCATTGGAAGATATAATTCTTAATTGCGATTCCACACGGTAAGCAAACTAGACTAGATTTAGAAGATACATAATTATTTCATAGACATATTTCATATGGTTGATATATCATTTATGAGTCATTTATAGTATATTATCGTTTTCTCTCGAAATAACGGAAGATAACGTATATAAAATAAACAACAAACTATGGCATTATTGCATACAGTATTGTCGATGAAACATGCTGTATAGTATTGGTTATATGAATAAATATAGTTACATTGTAAATCGATTATTACACAATTAGTAACAGTATTCCTTAGTGCAGGTGAATAGTAACAAGAATACTGCAGATGGTTTTTAATTATGCGGGTAGTTATACATGCAACTATTTTTTCAAAATTTCCAAAAAGGAGGACATTTTAGCGCAAAAGGAGGACATTCGGTTTTTAATGAAAAAGGAGGACATGTCCTCCTTTAGGATACCATATGGTCACCCTATTCATACGTATGTTTGATATATAATATCCTTAGTTATGGGATTGGGGGATATTCGATACGATTTGCGATCAATTAAATCCACTAAACGAAAGCTTGGGCAGAAAAATAGGTAATTTTTTGCTGGTGCTTGGTGTGTTTTGGCAAAAGATATTTTAGTTACTAGATAAAGATTGTCGTTGCGGTTCCCTTTGTTCTGCTGTCCGGAATATGGGTACCAAGCTGTCAAATCGTATGGATTTTCCTTCTTTGACATTTAGCTCCCCTATCCTCGCCAGCAAAAGATGTTCCGGACAGCGACGACAGCGACAATCTTTATCTAGTAACTAAAATATCTTTTGTTTTGGCAGAACCCCGACCATTTATAAAATTAATATTTTTTTGATAAGTCCTTTTCTAAATATAGGTACAGGTAAGAATGAGCGGAAGATGCTGCTGTTAGCTATTCCTGCCTCTTATTGTAGACCATCATTCTTATTGAGAAAGTCACTGAATTCCCCATAAAACTTCGAAGTACTCATGCAATCAAAGTATTCTTTAAAAATTTCAAGAAATTGATCATTGGAAAACTCGTTTGTGAACTTTTCTGCTTTGTCATCAATCTGTGTGATACATTAAATGCATACAACCACAAACGTGAGAAGCCGGAAGAGAACCGCTAACGAGTGCCAGTTCTTGTCTTCCTGTGTTGGTCTATCCAGCTGGTGGGAATGCACTTCGATAAGGCGATTCGAATCGGTTTGTGTTCACTGTTTCTTTTCATGCCGTTTCTGATTGCAACATTGCATTCAAAGCTGAGAATTCAAAGGCGAGCACGTTGTAGTCTATGTTTGTGGGTCAACTAGGGAAAAGGCGAGGTGGTAGATTATGAACGGAAACAGTTGATAAGTAGAATTTTGGGTTTTACCAAGTTAGACGCGATTGTGATATTTTGTACGACTTGCTAGCTACACCAAAATCAAAAATATGTAGACTGTAAACCCTTCCTACAAAAGCCAACAATTTGATAGCGAAAAAAGCTAATTTAAAATCGTTCGTTTTCTTCTTCTTCTGCCAATATGAGGGGCAGAAACTTCTTTGGCCACCCAGAGAAAAACAATCTGAAATCGAGGCCAAGAGTCACTTTTGCGCCGTGCAGTTAAAAAGCGGGCAAAAACAACAATACGAAAAAAAACCGAACGAACGCCAATCACATCGAAGTACAACTGCAGCAATGAATCGGTTTTCAATTCACGGAAGCAACAAATCGAGCAATTCGCTAGAAAAACGCCAACCGCAGTTTTATGGTGGTCCAAATCCGATGGATGGAAACGATGAAACGAAAAAAAAACGCATCGACGAGGCAACCATCACCGGTAGATTCTCCGACGGGCTGGTCACGGTTCGCCAGGTGATATCCGGGTGAATAATGTGCACTTAGAATCCTGCAATTGACCTTTCCCGTCAAGTTTTTTTTATTGGTCCAATAAATTCCTTCACTCATTTAAGGTCAAGTTTCCGCACATTCTTTCAACGCCTTTTTCGCATATGACTTAAATATGTCATTTCAATATTGCCAAATCAAATGTATTACGTTGGCAGAGAAGATTTTTAACAATCATAGTGAACATCTGACAGAACAGTTCTGCAAATCGAAAATAGTGCTAAAAATGTTTGCTTCGTCCCAAATATACCAGACAAAGTACCGGTATTAGAAGTGCAAATCCATAGTGGTGTCGATAAAGCTTCAATTGTACTTCAATATGATAAATATTAAACGGCAAGGTTGAACTTGCTGGATCATCCCTCTCCTCGGATATATGATCTTGATGCGATGGGTGAGCTTACGCCATTAGCACTGAGATAGCAACCAAAGACATATCCTGTCGTGGTGGTATCACATGTTGACTATTTTTGTTTGGTGCCGCGTCATATATCTGGCATTGACGCACTAATTTAACGACAGTCAGGCAGAGGCGTTTTTCATCAGTGATAAGTCTTGTTTTGTCTCACTTCAAAAATACCACACATTATAATGATGGTATATGGACAATCTTATGACGGCTTCATTCTCGATAATATTTACTACTAGATAGGAAAAAGGCGTGATGAAGCTTTAATTTGCCACCGAAAAGTGAATCCTATAGCTGACTTATACCTAATTAGAACTTAATAGATAATCTTCTTCTTCTTCTTTCTTCTTTTTGGCATTACATCCCCACACTGGGACAGAGCCGCCTCGCAGCTTAGTGTTCATTAAGCACTTCCACAGTTATTAACTGCGAGGTTTCTAAGCCAGGTTACCATTTTTGCATTCGTATATCATGAGGCTAACACGATGATACCTTTTATGCCCAGGGAAGTCGAGATAATTTCCAATCCGAAAATTGTCTAGACCGGCACCGGGAATCGAACCCAGCCACCCTCATCATGGTCTTGCTTTGTAGCCGCGCGTCTTACCGCACGGCTAAGGAGGGCCCCTATATATAGATAATCACCGTAGTTAAAAAAACGATAAAGCTACTTGTTAGAACAGTTCAAAGTTATAGGCAAGCTTGACAAAGAGTTGATAATAGAACGAACTAAATACTTCAACAGTTTCCACTTTATTTGTTGTATTTACAATGAGTTTGATAGTGTTGACACAGCTTAAGATCATCGACGAAACAATGAATTAGGCAAACAAAGTGATTTGACGAACTACATCCAAAACATACACTAACTAATTAAAAAAATAATTAATTAATTTGTATTCTGCATAAATGAAAGTTATAAAATAGATTACTTATACACAATAAGTTTTTGATCTTATAATACTGACAAACCAAATAGCTTAATAATAAGACTATATGACTTTTCAAATCACATCAAAATAGTTCCTTACAAGTTTCTTCCAAAGAAAAAGACATTGCATTGTCAACATTGCTTTTATAAACTAGAATAACGTTGTACTAGAATTTTGTTAACCATTGATCATTGACTAGTTTGCATTCACTTACATTTTGCATTAGTGTCGAGTCGATTCCAAATCCGAACCTCACTTCAACCCATCCTTATCCTACCCCATGGCGTTCAAGCGGTCTGCAAGGACTCTTCTTCCATTACCCTCTCTATTATTGACTTGCGCTCTCATTGCCCCACCAAATGGTCGCTGCTTCACATGCCGGATCATTTGATAATGCATCCCTGATGCTATCCATATGGTACAGTGCTCTAAAAGCCTTGTAGAGGGGGCACTCGCTTTATCAATTTTCACTACTGTTGCGTACATGACAGGTGTCGCACATCCGGTGACAATCCAGGACAAATCCCGCCAGTACATTTGGTCCTCTCATGCTCTGGTCTCGCCTTTTATTTGCCGCAGAAAATATGAGCTTTTTCTCCACCACTCCATGCTTTTTTTACGGTCCTCTTTATTTCGCGCCTGGCGTCGGTTCCGGGAATGTTTCGGATGATGTAAGTACTGTTCCTTCCCAGGCTTGCTAGTTTATTTGCTTCCTCATTTCCAAGTATTCCGGCGTGGCCGGGTACCCGCAAAAAGCTAAAGTTGTTGTCAACTACGAGGTCCTGTACGGCCTGGATCCACGGATGCTTTACTCTGGGGGATTCCAGAGCCAAGAGGACGTTCGCCGAGTCCGACACGATCAGTATGGGTTCTTCTTCTTCTTATTGGCATTACATCCCCACACTGGGACAGAGCCGCATCGCAGCTTAGTGTTCATTAAGCACTTCCACAGTTATTAACTGCGAGGTTTCTAAGCCAAGTTACCATTTCTGCATTCGTATATCATGAGGCTAACACGATGATACTTTTATGCCCAGGGAAGACGAGACAATTTCCAACCCGAAAATTGCCTAGACCGACACCGGGAATCGAACCCAGCACCCTCAGCATAGTCTTGCTTTGTAGCCGCGCGTCTTACCGCACGGCTAAGGAGGGCTCCGATCAGGATGGGTGCCGTACTTGTATCGGATGTTTCCCGAAGGCACCGACCCCAACCGAGCCACCAGAGTACCGTGTTTTAGTATTTATGTCGAAAGCTAAAGACTGCCTGGGCTCGAGTTGGGTTGGCACCTTTCCGCAATTGTGCCTTGATTAACCAGTCAATTGTTAGAGCCCTGGCCCTCCAGCTTCGCGGTACTACTCGGTGGAGTTCAGCCACCGGGGGAAGCTTAGAATTGGCCACCGCGTTGAGGGCAAAGTTTGCTTGAGCCTGCAGAAAGCAAGCTTGCCCTTCTCCATAGGTACGCTCCCTGAACCCCACTGCTCTGCATCCAATTGTCGCCGCTAGTTTGAATCGGAATGGTAAAACACCGCCTTCAGCACATGTAGCTGAGACAGGAGTTGTTGGGAGGAGCTCAGAGATGGTCCGGAATGCCGTGTTGTAGGTTTTTTTTTCATTTCATCGAAGACCCTGCACGTTATCTCCGATCCATACAGTAGGCGGCTGTCAATAATGGTGTCTGCCACTTGTCTTCTTATGTCTTGGTTACGCCTCGTCCTTTTGTAGGTTATCACTCGTAGCAAGTTAACGCGAGTCTTACAAGCCTCTCGAAATGAGATCGAAATGTTAGGTGCATATCTCTTTTTAAAGACTTTATTATAGTGATTTTTTATAAATATGAAATTTAACACTTATCAGGTGCCTGTCGATCGTAACTCCGAGGACCTTTAGTGTCTTTTTTGTAGGAATCGGTTGACCTCCGGCTTTGATGGGTTCACGCGGTGGTACATGCTTCGAGCCACAGATGTGAAACCTAGCACATTTACCTGCTGCAATCACAAAGCCTAGATACGAGTCTACGAGACGAGCCAGCCTTGGGCTGAAAGTCTCGCTAATAAAGACAACAAAAAAAACTAGATCCCGGGCCCAATTAGCTGTCACTGCTGCCTGTACCTTTCTACTTATGCTCCTGGGGTGCTTTCCGGTAACAATCAGGAAGTATCAGGAACACAGCGCTCATTACCACAAGGAATAGAGTGACAGCGATCACTGATCCCTGCGGTACGCCAGTTTCCTCCTGCACTACTTTGGACTTATAGTTTTCCACCAGTACCTGACTCGTTCGTCAATCCAAAAAGTTCCGCAGAAATGCTAGCATGTTTCCAGTGATATATTAAGCTTTTCCGAAACCTCCGGAGTCCATGCCTGATTGTAGGCTTTCGCCAAGTCAAGGGATGCTAGCTCTGTATGTTCACCGTTTTGCAAGGCATCATTCACAATCTGGCCAAGGGAAGCTAGGTATGTCCCAGTGCCAAAGCCTGGACGGAAAGCGTGCTGTCTGGGATCCAATCGGATATTCTCTATCAGGTAATCAATAAGTCTGCGATTGGTCATTCTCTCCATCACCTTTGCCACACAGCTAGTCAAGGCGATTGGGCGGTAGTTGCCGACTTCGTTAGCAGCATCGGTACCTATAGGGATGGGGACTACGTACGTTTGTAAGGCGAATTCCCGCTCTTCCATAGAAAAGGGTCTTCTGAACACTTTCGAAAAGCCAGGGGGCACTAAACAGCTCTCAATTGCATGTTCAGGAGCAGCGTGCCGGCTCAAGAAGTGAGGGGAGAAGCCCGAATGATGACAGTCCTTGAAAATGATCATCTAGCGCGTTGGCGACGACGGTGCTTTCCTGCGGGCTTTTTCACCGCATTTCTAGTTTCTTCACTATAGCGCTCGACGACCCGGTTTGGGGCAGGTCTTCTCTGATGACGCATTTCTACTTGTTCTACACAGCTGTGCAGTAACCAACACGAAATGAGCGAAAACAAAACGAAAATCATATTTTTTCTGTGGGAGCTGCCTATCCGATTCTGTTTTTTCCGTTTTTTCGCACTTGTATACAAGTTTGATAATTTTTTTTATCATGGCTTGTTATGATTCGAAACAGTTTTAGCCTCTCTTTTATCGTTGTTCGTTATCTATTGAGCAGTGGTGGAAATCTGTGAACCTTGCTCACAAAACGAGAAGTAGGCAATGCAAAATACTCGCGAACACTTGTTTTACCTTTTTCTTGCCTACCTACTACTCGCAGAGAAAACAGAAAAACGAACCCCGAAAAATGTTCGTGAAGCTTCGCGAGTCATTCGGGTTAATTTGCAAAATGTCATAAAACAACTTCGGAACATGTTTATCACGGATGTTCGAGGTGTTCGAGCAAGAACACCTTTGTTTATAGTTATTGTGTTTATCACAAGTGAAATTTATCCATTGTATTCGAAATAACCACAAATACTCGCGACCGTGATTTTTACTCCCGAACAAAATACTGCCCTGCTTTTTTCCTTTGCTCTGCCCGTACTCGCAAATAAAGCAAGGACCAGAAAAATGCAGGCAGTAGGTTCGCGCGAGTGTGGCATTATTTGTAGGCCCAATTACACTCTTTTCTTACTCGTGAAGCGAGTATTTCCACCACTGCTATTGAGAGCGATTTCTGCAAACCCTGATTTTAGTAGCGAGAACTTCGATCAAGACGGGTGGCTGGCGATGAAGTTTCTTTTCAAGTAAAGCTTGGAACTCTGGCCAGTTGGCTTCATTGAAGTCTCCAGCAGATCATCATCAAGCGTAGGTGCAGGTTCAGAATCAAGTGCTATACATTCAAGGGAGTTTGCGACTATTGCATCTTTATACGAAAGTGGCGCACAAGAATGAGATGAGTATCTCCTTGGAACCTGTTTGGGAGGATCCGTCGTTCCAAGTGTGTGCCTTCAACTGTCTGTGGTAAATGAGTTGGCAGGGATGATGCGGTAACGGGATCTCTGGTACAGGATTTCGAGACGCTTGGCTCGATCGTTGCGGTTTGTCCATAGCTAGCTTTATGTAGCATATCATAAATGTCCGCATTGGTAGCCTCTTCCGATGAAAGAGAGGCAAAGACGAACGCTGACGGAACCGTAACTGGTTGTTTGCCACACTTTCGGTATGGATTCCTCCTCAGACCCGTACCTGGGAATGTTTGGGTATTCCCTTCCATGTTTTGGGCAGGGAAATTTATGGCGGAGTCGGAAAAAGGCAGAGTTTCTCTTGTGACAGGTAACGACGCACACTGGGGCAGATTGCTATAGTACTAGAGCTTTTGTGTCTTCAGCACACTATCGCGGGTGATTCTAAGCTTAATTTTGATGACATTTATTTTTATCTAGTTAAGTTAAAACTTACCTAGATGATATGTACAGTCAGTCTAAGCTAAGCTAAGCAAAGATAAGTTAAAACTTACCTGGATAAGTGTTATCTTCTGATAGAAACGACATAGAACAAATCTTTATTCCACAAAGTTGTCCAACGTCTTCTTCTTTTTATTGACATTACATCCCCCACTGGGACAATGCCGCCTCGATGCTTAGTGTTCAATCAGCACTTCCACAGTTATTAACCGCAATTATGCATTCGTATATCATGAGGCTAACACGATGATACTTTTATGCCCAGGGAAGTCGAGACAATTTCCAAACCGAAAAATTTCTAGACCGGCACCGGGAATCGGACCCAGCCACCTAGAGGTGTGCGCCGGTCCGATATTCTTCGGCGGCGGCGTTGGTCAGAATTTGGGCGGCGTCCGCGGCGTTTCCTGCGTCACGCCATTTTAGCCGCCGGCGGCGTGAGTCGGCGTGGCAATTTTTTTATTACATTTCCTTAAGATTTTTTTTTTGCTTTTTTAGGGATATTTTCAAGACATTAACGAAAGAATCTTTCAAATTTCGCCTGAAAAATCTGAAGAACTTCTTCAAAAAATTCTTTAGGATTTTCCAAAATATTCACATGGAAATTATTTTTGGGTTTTCCGGGAACTATTTAAAAGTTTCGAGATTTTTTTTTGAATTACCAATATAAGCTCTTTGGACATCACGAAGAAAATTATTTGGAATTTCTGCAAGAGATTCTTCGGAATGTACATGAGAAATTGTTCCAAACTTCTACAGGAAGATGTTTGTAATATTCACGGAAAGTTCCTGTTAAGTTTCAGTTGAATATTTTTCGAAATTTACGCAGAAAATTCTTCATAATTGTATAAGAGTGTGACTAGAAGATTGGGTGTCGTCTATCGTTGGCTTGCTCAGTCTTGCTAGAATAATTAAGACGGCAAGTTTGGCATGGTCATCGTTAAAACAGAATATTCTTCAGAATATCCGCGGGAGACTATATGGAGTTTTCAAAAGAAATTCTCTGAAATGTTCACAAGAAATTCTCCGGAATTCAACGAAAAACTCTTTAGAACTTCTCCGGAAAGTTGTTTAAATTGTAGATTACAATAATAAAATCTTTGGATTTGAAAGGAAATTTTCTCGGAATTTTAAAGAAATTTCTTTAGATTTTTAAGAGATATTCTTTGTGCAGTAGACTGACTCTTTCTGCCAAATGACCATTCCTACCAAATGGCATTTTCTATCAAATGAACTATTCGGTCAAACGACTTTCTCGGCCAAACTACATTTTCGGTTAAACCATTTTCAAACTGATAACAGTTTCAGATAAACGTTCAGTTCGGCTCGTTAAAATAGAATTTGGCTACATGACTTTTGGCTTAAAGCCCAGTATCGGCTTAATAAGTAGAAAAGTTACGGAATTTTTTTGATTTTTTTTGAAAACTACATTTTGAACAATCTTCCGCGAAAGTTTGAAGAATTTTCCGCGGAAATTCCTGAAAAATCCCCGTGGAAATTCCAGGGAGTCTCCCGCCGATATTCCGAAGAATATTCTGTTTTAACCTTGGCTATGCCAAACTAGTCGTCTTAATAAATCTTGATTGAGAATGTCAACTTTTCAAGCATACCTTCTTCCAGTCACAATCTCCTACAATTATGAAGGATTTTCTGTGTAAATTTTGAAGAGTACTCAACAGGAACTTTCCGCAGATATTCCGAATATTTTCCTGTAGAAATTTGGAACAACTTCCCGTGAATATTCTGATGAGATTCTCATGTAAAATCCGAAGAATTTTTCGCTGAAATTCCAAACAATTTCGCTTGGGAAATCCAAAGAGTTCCACTTGGTCATTAAAAAAAATCAAGTCTTCAAAGTAGCTGGGAAATCTGTGAATAATTTCCAAATAAATATTTTGGAAAAAAAACTTTAAGGAGTTTCTGAGGAAGTTGATCAGATTTTTCCGGCGAAATACAACATATTCTCCAGTTAATGTCTTAAAAATATAAAAAATTAACAATTCAGCCGAACGACACTATCGGCCGAAAGTCCATTTCGGCCAAATAGCGCTTTCTGTCAAACGACCATTTCGGCCAAAGGGCATATTCGGCCAATTGAGCTAGTCGGCCAACCGTTATTTTCAGGTAAATAAATTGTTCGACCAAATGACATTTTCGACCAAATAACTTTAGGCTACTTAGTCTTCTACCAAATGATCAAACGATATATTCGGCCAAACAACTTTCAGCTTTGTGGTCTTCGGCCAAATGGCTTTCTGCCAAACGACCCTTTTTCGTTCAAAAATTCAATTTCAACGAGAATTTTTTTGAATTTCAACGGGAAATCCTTTGCAATTTCCACACGAGTTTTTTCATAGTCTTTACGGAGAGTTTTTCGAAATTTCATTAAGAAATTGTGTGGAGTTTTCAAGAAAATCATTGGCATCTGACATTGAAGGGATCCATCAGGAAACTCTACGGAAATTCCACTCAATCTTCGGAATTTCCACAGAAAATTCTGTGGATTTCTTCGAATTTGAATCGGCGTGGAACATTTTAGATCAGCGGTGTGACAAATTTTAAACGGCGGCGCGCCGATTCAAAAATGTCGGCGGTGGCGGCGGCGTGGCGGCGCACACCTCTACAGCCACTCTCATCATGGTCTTGCTTTATAGACGCGCATCTTACCGCTAGGCTAAGAAGGGCCTGCAGATGGCGCTGTACGTCATTTCCTTGAAAACAGCGATAGAATGGTTTTCTTCTCATTTTTTTTCGCGTGAGACCTCTGGTAAAAGTTTTTTGAGGTATGCTTTCAGTTAACCAAACTATCAAGTTCACATTAAGTTATTCTCAAGTTTCTAAAGTGGACAACCAAGTTCACAAAAAGTTTGGTGAGAGTCCTGTATAACATAGCTATTCAGTTAGACAATGAACTTAAACTGTACTTCACAAAATAAAATAAAAACCACAAGGCGATGTACTTTTCAATTCTTTTTCAATGATTGTTCGGTAGAACGTAGACGCTGTTCTTATTTAGGACACAAAAGGCCTACCACAAGTAGTGAACTCCAGTCCCCCTCTTATAATCCGAGATGCGAGAGTTCGTATAATGTCAAGGTGGCATAAAATTATGTCACAAAAAGTTCATACCGAACTGATTCTGAATTTGAAAGTTCACAAAAAGTTCGTATAGAGGTTTGTGCTATCGCGGAACTTGATATTAGAATTAATTGCATATTATTCGGCAACTCGGCCGTACGAAAACCATTTTTTTGTTAAATATCTTGGCTGTGCATATGCACAGCATATGTTTCGAAATGGACAAATTGATATGAAATTTGCGAAAAAGAATCCACGTGTCTTGGAGGGACTCGAACCCTCAACCTCCTACTCTCTAGATAGGCGTGATAACCCCTACACAACAAGACCACTTAAAGGTCACGTTTGCGGAAAAGCCATCAGAATCCGAGTACCAACCTCCACCGCGGTTAGCTCTCTTTTTTGCAAATTGAATATCTTTCGGATGCTTGATTTGTCCAATCTCCACATTTGCTTTACTGTTGTATATCCACAGCCAAGCGAGTGCACATTGTTTATTAAACGAGAGGATCGCACTCCATGCCCCCCAGCAATTAATTGTAATCAAGTGTCGGTCTTTCACCGTCATTAGTCGTCTGAGTACACGCGACCGTTTACGTAAAGGCAATCAAACTCATCAAATGCTTTAGCCAAGCAAGCCTTTGGCACAGCAGAGTGCGATTGAATTCGCATTCTATACCGTCCCGCCCAGTCCGTTGCTGGGGGGCATGGAGTGCGATCCTCTCGTTTAATAAACAATGTGCACTCGCTTGGCTGTGGATATACAACAGTAAAGCAAATGTGGAGATTGGACAAATCAAGCATCCGAAAGATATTCAATTTGCAAAAAAAGAGCTAACCGCGGTGGAGGTTGGTACTCGGATTCTGATGGCTTTTCCGCAAACGTGACCTTTAAGTGGTCTTGTTGTGTAGGGGTTATCACGCCTATCTAGAGAGTAGGAGGTTGAGGGTTCGAGTCCCTCCAAGACACGTGGATTCTTTTTCGCAAATTTCATATCAATTTGTCCATTTCGAAACATATGCTGTGCATATGCACAGCCAAGATATTTAACAAAAAAATTGATATTAGAAGTTCGGAACAAGATCCAAAGTAGCGTGGTGTGAACTTTATAGTTCGGAATAATATTGATTTTTAAAGCTGATCAGAGGTTCGGTTAGTACTTGGACCGAAGATCTTGTTAGAAGTTCGGAGCAATAATTTAAGTCGCATGACGTGAACTTTAAAGCTCAGATGAAGAGGAATAAGCAACTTTTTTTTTAACTTTCATGTTCATTAATAGTATTAATTATTGAGAGTTAAGTTCGGTTTATGAACAATGGAGGTATATTCGAACTAAATGTGATTCAATGTAGTTCAATCCTCAAGTTTAATCTGAACTTTTGGTTGCTTGGGTGCCTTGTGATCGACCGGCGCCTTGGCTACCCGGGCACTTTCTTCTTCAAAGTTTGATATACCGGTTGGTTACATGGGAGTGGGTGCTCAGTTGTTTGTTGCGTCATAGATGGGTTCAACTTCTCTGGAGGAGAAGCTTTTTTACTTGAATCAGCAAGGTGTTTAGGATGACCAACCCCCCCCCAACTTGACATTTGGCGTTAGTTTCGCGTACCCACTTGCAAATCGCAGATGGCGCTTCGAAACCTAAACAATGGGTCATCCTACACTGCCGCCACACTTTTCCCCGTAGAAACCATGTTTTTTTGTTTCGTCATTTGTTGTCAACAAACAACGGACAGGAGCGTCATATGGATGGGGTGAATTGGTATTTGCAATTAATTAAAAATTTCTGAACAAAAACTTCCAATGCTTAAAATGTTGAAATTTGTTGCTTTGGAAAAAGAAATTTGTTTTATATATCGCACATTTAATTTTAGACTACAAGTTCCCACTGATCTATGCAGTTTTAATAGTTGAATCTAAGAAGTTAAATTTATTAGCTGTATAAATGATTATGTATTCTTTATCATACAGCTTCATAACTTGATTATCATAAAATTATAAGATGCGAGAATAAAGGAACTTGCGGTTGATTTAATACTACTATCATGACTAGGTAGTTTCTTTTTAAAACACACGTAATAATTCACATTTGGATCAGAACAAAACGTGGTTATTTTCGTAACGAAGGATAGTTTTGTAGAGTACATATTTGAATCGATGTGCCGTTTTAATTAAATAAATAACCCCCACAGTTTATTTTCACTGCGCGTAATGATTTACGGTTTTAACGGGTTTGTTGACTGCAGAAAATCGTCGGTTCATATTCTTAAATTAACCCTCGGTACGATAATTTCAACTGCACCATCTTTTTGCGTGAGGGAAGTCGAGAAACTTTCCAACCCAAAATTTCATATTACGATAGCCTCACACCTCGGGAATTTGGTTCGCGATTTTTTTTCGCGTGTTTTACATATTATACGATGTTGGGCACGAATTATTCGAAATTGAGCGCGGATAATCACAATCCCGGCTCCATTCAAAATACACGGGACAAGGGGACCAAAATCTGGCGGAAAGTTTTCCCAAGGTGTAAGGTTACTTTAACCTCAAAGAAAGCCTCTCGTTAGTCCGACTAATTCAGATTTTTCCAGAATAAAAAGTACAAACACTCATTTAAATATATTATCTTGTCTGTTTTCAAATGGCTGTGGGTTTATTATGGTTCATTTGTATGGATTTGACAATCGGATTAACTAGAGAAATATTTCACGGGGGTTTACTATAAATTAAAAATAATAAGGATGAATGACCCATTTTGCGTTAGATTTTTATAAGCTACTAGTCGACCCGGCAGACGTTGTCCTGCATAGTAGGCGAAAATGCGCGTTCTGGACTACCCATGCAAAATGCCCATACGAATCTCAAATTTAGTTTTTCACGATTTGCTCAACCTAACCGTGATTTTCGCATAAGAAAGTATCATATAAACCCGTCGGAAAAGATAACAAAGGAATGAAGAAAATCCGTCCAGCCGTTTTCGAGTTATGCGGATAAGAACACAGACCATTTCATTTGTATATAGATAGATTTTGAAAAGCAACATCTCCCGTGCCCATTTATCCAATAACGTTGCTTTCCTCCTCTGTATTTCCAGCCCAGTTTACCCATTATTACTTCACATAACATATTCTATCTGCGAAATCCTTATAAATTTCCAAGTTATACGACATTTAAGCGCTACCGATGAAACCGCCATTTGATTTGTTTTGGCAATCGCTCCTTCAACCTTCAGTCGGTCATCTTAGAGTCATCAACTACCGCCACTTTCTTAATATTATTTTTAGTTCGGATTGATTTTTGGCACGGTATTTAGTACTGGACATTACCTTCCTTTTCGCTTTTTTCATAAAATGATTCAGATAATCACTAGTTTGACAGAACCAATTAAACTTATTAAACCAAAATCTCGGGGTACAGTTGGTATCGTACTTCAGATGCCATGTTGTTCTCTGGTTGGTACCCCTATAAATACTTGTTTCGTATAATCCAGCAACAATCCACGTTGTAGTTTTATCTATATTTTAAGCACCCAGCCCCGTAATGCTTGAATATATACGAGCCAATACCAAACTCACTACTGCGTAATGCAATTGTGTTATAATAAATCTTATACTCAATACTACAAACAAAATTAGGTTTTTCTTTAACCTTTTACGCCATAATCGAGAAATGCTCGCGATATAAGTAAGTTTGACAGAACCACCGGAACCAATTTTTCGGGGTACACTGACAATGTACTGGAGACGTCAAGTTGCTCACGGGTTGAGGATGACTGAGCGGTGATTGGATCGGATATATGAAGTTAGATCCGTCGACTCCGCGGAGCTTTTTTCCTTCGTGTTTCGCTTCGCGTTGGGGGAGCAGGTAGAGTCCATATCTCGATATCTCTCCCTGGTTTTCTCGGTTTGAAAGAGATACATTTTAGCTTTTTAAATCTCGACCTACCTATCTCAATATCACTCTATCTTGTTGTGTTCTAGTCATATTTTGGTCAGGATTCACTCTCCCTATGTTGATATAAATCGCTAGACCATCTTGGGGCAATAACAAACACATCAAAAACAAGAAATGACATTTGTTTTGATGTCGTTTTTCATATCAACAAGCAAGTTTTTCATATCAACTTCGAATTAAAGCCCATTTCACTTTTTCTTGCATTCCTCGACCTTTCCGTAACTCGATTGTCTCTTCAATATCAAGAGTTGACTGTAGTTTTTTTTCTAGCGTAATTATTTTTTATAGATCCTCTAGATAAATTATGTTTATGATAGATACATTTTTAGAAAATATTCAAAAAATGAGATAAGCTTCCAAATAAATACTTCAGATCTTTTTCCGTATCGTAAATCAATCAGATTTTAAATACAATTTGTCTAGAATGATAAACATTTTAAAATGATCCTCCTATGCTGCGCTGTAGGATCTGTCAAAGTTAACACCGTCGTGTGTCTTTTTCTTATTTTCACTTGGATTCGTCTACGGGCCGAGCTGTCAACTTGTGAGCTAGCTATACGAGCTATAGGGTTTCTTACCCCATTCCCGGCCTAATAGCCTATTCAGATTGGGCAATTTATGACTTTGTTAAGTGAGAGGGTATCCAATTATTACGAGGTGTTCAGACTGCAGCAAGATAATATATCTTGACGTTTCCATGTTTCCTCATTTGCACGCTAATACAGGGTTGAACTCAAGGAGAGTTTTAAAATTTAATTTGCGAAATCAAGCATTTGTGTGGCGACAATCGAACATTTTTTTCTGAACAAAGTTTCTACGAAAACAAATATTTTCGAAGAATATTTGAAGCTCTCATTAAGGATAATGAGCGAAGCTACATTCATTAGTTGGGTGCGCCGTTCTTCGGGGAATCAGACTATTCCTCAATTTATTTTTAAGTTTAAAAAGTATTTTGATTCTGTACTATGATCGAACGGAGATTTGATAGAAAAATTTGGATACTTTTGGGAATTCTCACAAATAAATAAAAAAAGGACGATTGGACCAATTTTCAAGAAATATTATCGAACTAAAATGTATTTCCACCAGTATCTCCATGTATGAAGGGCAACTCAGCAATTTAATTTTTTTTCAAAATGGAAACTGAACCATTGCGTTCTACTCGACAACCAATGATACAGCTGCCAACAAAATCGAATCTCGAGATTGTGATATAATTGAAACTGGATTTCGAATGAATGAATGCATTACCAAACCAGGTTTTATGTAATGTTATTCTACTTTATATAGACATCCCATTCAAATCGTACAGTTGTTCCACGTGAAAATGTTGAAATCCAAAGTATATTAAGCCATTCAAGGAGCAGAATTGAAACAATTTATGAAATCATGTTTATTCATCAAATATATTCGTTTTACAACCATTCCTACGTTTTAAATTGTCTTCCGCATTGGCCCTTGAACTTTGAAAATTTATTCGATTTGTTCTATTAAATCTAGGTTTAAGTTAAATACTTCATGTTAATTCTAGAGAGCATCTGTTTTTAAACAATTCATGTTGAATAAGTGGAGAATAAATAATTATCATCATTATTTTTCATCATATAAAATGCTTTCCACAAAACCATCACAATCCGAGTTATTCTTCAGCGCTCAGAAGATTTCCATCTAACATGCATTCGACCCTGCTGCGACAGAAAGAGCATGACTGTCAACTACGAAACGAAATGAAAACAGAGAGAATTTTCTCTCTGGAAAAGAGAGCGTGACGCTTGTCAGTTTTGTTTTGTTGAATTTCTCCCTGCATTCCAGTTAGAACGAAAGCTCTCTCGTAATAATTGTTCGTAATAAATTCTTTTTAGTGGGTATCTTTTGACAGCGCAAAATGTATGGAATATTACGTAAATAATGACATCATAAAGCGTATTTATCCTGAAACGCCAATTATTATGTCATTAATGGCGTAATCTGAATAGGCTATAACATGCGTACGACTGCATTATTTAATTGATATTTATGACAGGAAGCAACTTTTTCTGAAATTTGTAAGCTGTATAATACTGCATTGGGGTTCACTTCTGCTTAAAAAATAGCTATTCGTGCTAAATATCGTTCAAAGAAGCTTTTATTTGATTTAAATTAACGAGGTGCAGCACTCATTTCAGTCATAGCGATTCCCAATCCGGCATACAAAAACCAGTTCCCGGCCTAAGCAAAATTTCACTCAATCTCTCAACATTTTTCTCTCATTCTCTCTCGGGACGGTAGAAAATGCGATGTAAACAAAAATATGCACGTTCCACGACAACAAGATGCCAGATGGTATTATTCATAATCATTTTTATTTGGTTGAGAAGATATATAAACTCATCCAAATTTCTTCCAAATACTTTAAAACAATATTTATTTCACCTTTTAAAATCGAGAGAACTATAAATAACATGATAACGTCAACATATTAGACAATTTTCCTATTAACGATGAAGGATCATTTTTATAATCCTGGCCTTTTGGCAGCACGGTGCGGCTAGAAGTTCTTGGGCCGAGGTGAATTTTTGTTCGGTTTGTGAATACATTTTAAAATGTTTAAATAAAGTGTTTAAATTAAGTGTTTAAGTAAAGTTTAAATAAGTTCTAGTGAAACGAACAAATAAGAATAATTGAAGTGCGGGTGTTTAGAATTATGGTGTGGTAACAGCTTCATGCAATGGTTGTATCGAGCACTGTGACGATTTTCAGGTAGGTGTTTATTCGATAATACCGTTTTGTAAAAGTGGAAAGAATCACTCCGGCTCAGTGGTGTGGCATCGGAGAGTGAAATTTTGAATTCTACATTTTTATTTTCGACAATTGAATCAATTAGGAGTAAAACAAGTGATAGAAAAATATTGAGTATTGTGAAAAATAAATGGGAGACTTTTTAAAAATTATCAACCATAAACCTACGACTCCCAAACAGTTTAAATCATTAGTTTTCTGTGCAGTGAGCCGGGAACCGGGTCCATAGGCCCAAGTAGTGATTTACCCTACAAGCAATCAAATTTTCGAAAACTTTTGAAATGATTTTTTAACATTAAATTTAGGGTCTATGAGTGTGAAAAAAATATGTTGTAGCTCAGGAAAAGGGTGTTCTATCGAATGAATAAAAAATCAACATGTTTTTCAAATTAAAAAAAATCGTTTCGGCTAGGAATGGGCGATACCAATACGTTATATTGCGAATAGATAGGGTCCTACCTTTCTTGTTGACGAATGCTTGTATTCTGTGTACGTATGTCTTCTTCTTCATAAATATGTTACCAAGAAAGCGTTTTTCGCCAATGGGTGGTAAGGTGCTTTATACTTTTTTTGGTGGGATAAATAACTCAGGAGACGAGCCAGCCCAGGGCTGAAAGTCTCGCCAATAAAGAAAAAAAAACTCAGGAGACAAAGGTATAGATCTAATCCAATGCATGCAATTGACATGTCGACCGCTGAAAAATTAATGGAATATAATGACTTGAATTGTTCTGTTCCAGATACGATCCGGTTTCAACTCGAAGTTCCGGCGATCTTTTACTAGTTCTGACACTTGAAGGCCAACACGAATTAAAAACGAAAAACTGTTTTTTCGTTTTTTTCGTAATACATATTTTGAACGCATCAACTACTGTATTCTTAAGTACAAATTTATTTGTTCTACACAATACTGACAAATCGAAACCAATCAGGTTGAAACGGTATTGACATCAATAACACATCGAACTCACAAGCAAAGATCTTACCGTCATCTAGCATAAAACAAACCATGTGAACCCTTGCTAAGTGGTTACAATATCAATCAACAGTCGGTTTCCCCAGTGACCTATCGATCGACTGCCTGCGGCCCGACACAAGTTGGTTGGCCAACCGTAAGCCTAAGCGGAGAATGAGATCCACCTTCTGCCGCACATGATCCGTATCATTATCTGTCTCTGCGAACGTAACCTCCCGGTCCCATAATTATAGTGGGGGTTGCGAATTGTTTCCTTCGCTGCGATTGCTGCGGTAGCTTTCTCGCAACCACCCATGTTACTAGCATCAGCATCATCATCATGGCAATCAATACTCCCCTACAGCTTGTGGAAGATTGGCTCTTCTTCTATTTCTAGCTCACGATCTCACAGGCCCTTGATCGCCAGCGAAGACGGTTAAGAAGGAATGCGAACTAGCAGCTATTACGCAGTGGACCACCCTATTAGTTGGTTTTATGACCATACCGTCGACATCCGTCTCCTGCCCTTGGTTCTCTCAGTGAGACATCGGAAGGCGCACTCTGGCATTCAGGAATTGCTTGTGCGGATTGTTATTACTTCATCTATGGCGTACCTACTGGAGAGATAGGGCTGTTGTGACGACGCTGATGGGCTTATGATGTGGGAGACGATTCCTGGAAAGTATCGGTACCTACTCAGCAATCGTGGGTCACCTTAGGTTGTGTGTGTATGACATTAATAGGTCTTTGTCGTTAATTTTAAAATTTTCTCTTGAATGATATTTTTTTCAAGGATGGTTATGGAATTTACTACTAATTTTGTTTCCAATTTTCGAACTTAAAAACTTTTTTTTATCAATTTGTAAGTCCGTCTTCTATTTCCCTCCAGTATATCATAGTTATGATATTTCAGTAAGAAACACTTACAAATAAAAACAATCGTAAAAGATAAAAAAAAAAACACAGGATACGTCAGTAGCTTTCATATTTAAAAAATATTTTGCAGCGACATAAAATATGAGATCACTTATCTAAGATGTTTGTTAAAAAAAATCGATATGAACAATGAAATTACGGCTTCGGCAGGTTTTGTTTCTTTGTTCTCCTCCTGGTTTTCTATAATAAATTATGCTCAAATTTGGTCTAATTTTTTTTGCATATCAAAGAATATTGTGGCCAAATTTCATAAAATTTGGTCAACAAAAACCCCCTGACAATAACAGAAAAACTTAAATATTTTTTACAAGAAACACCAATTGTCCCACAGATAGATCGCGGATGATGGAATACGTGACTGGTTCGCTGTTTGTTTTGTACCATCATCACGCGCAGTTTGACAGAGAGTGCAGTGAAGTAATTAGCCATTCGCGGTAATTATCAGCCTGAATGACTTCGAAGAGCACCACGGAACGCGGATGGACAAGAATCACATTAGTGACGACTATCATATCCAATTACAGGTAGGTGGTGCGTTGAGCGGGCAGTGCGCAGTGTTCTGACGGGCTGAGCTGAAATGACGTGCACAATTAGCCAGTGTCATCGAGGATCGCGCGCCTACTCAAACATACAAACTATGCTTGCGAAAGAGATCGAGGTACGAGAGATTAGACAACGGTATTTCTATACCGTTGTTGGCAGATTGCTGGGACATTTGAAGATCTTGGTTACACGGCAGGAAGAGAAATGTAAACATCATATTTAATCAGTTCTTCTGTCTCTCGACACTACGTTGCTTCTGGAATATAGTACGTTCATTCAATTCCGAGCTATCAAATCTTAATTTTAGTCTTCGTTAAGTTGCAACCAAATCGAAAATGTTGTGTTGATGAAGGATTTAAGAAGTTATGGCCAAAATACATTTTTAATCCCAAGAAAGCGCGCAAAAGTACCACAAATTAGTTAATTTTTTGTTGCATCTTGAAGCATTGACATGAAAAAAAAGCTATTTTTCAAAGCTGACCAATTCCTTCTGGACTAATCGTCTCCAAACAAAAATTCGATTGCAAAGCTCTGTTCAAACGCTGATTTTTGATCAAAAACCAATGTTTATATGGATATCTGGGAATGGTCAGTCTGGAAGAAGTTGATCGATTTCGATTTTTTAAATTTTCCGTAACACGGTAGATCACTTTGACGTAGTGTGTTGCGGTGTAAGATCTACCAAACAGAGCCCTAGCTTAATCCATTTTTCTAGCTAGGGCAATAAGTTGTGGTAATTAGGGATCCATCGTATTTAGTCCCCGCTACCAACAGCAATCTCAGAAATAAAACATAATCAATGTTACCTTGCAGACAGTTGAAAGACTCGAATTCCTCTTGTTTGAGGCTAGACTGTATGCAGCGGAAAGAACTTTTCAAGCAATTAGTTAAAAAAAACCTCGGTACCCGGTCCTAGGCTGAATTGACTGCTGGGAAAATTGAGTTAGGGGTTTAAATACGTACTAGCTCTTCTTGAACTGGTGAACAATGGTAGTGAGAGGAACACAGGGAAGTTCTTATTACTGTACAAATTCTCTTGCTTGAAATGGTCTTGTAGACTAAATCCCGGGTTTTCATTGTTTTACTGATGATATTCTAGAAGCAAGACAAGGATGTGGCTAGGGCTCCGATGCATGGCCAAAAACAGTATCACTGTTCTGTTTTCTCAAGAAAGGATTGATTTCCTATTGATAAGGGGCGCGCCTTCAATGGGATTGTTCTCTGTGAAGGGTCTAAATAGCGGGACCTTGTCATGGTGCTCTTGAGAAAACAAAACAACAACTGTATCGAAACCGATACTGCATTGCTTATCAACAGTAATGAAGTAATTAAACATGCACTTAAACACTAAGGATACGGGTAACGCTACAATAGATCTAATAACAGATCGCAGTGGCACACCCGAACAGGAAGCCGCCTTTCAAGAGGCTCGGAAGCCTCCTTTCAAGAGGCTCGGAAGCCTCCTTTCAAGAGGCTCGGAAGCCTCCTTTCAAGAGGCTCGGAAGCCTCCTTTCAAGAGGCTCGGAAGCCTCCTTTCAAGAGGCTCGGAAGCCTCCTTTCAAGAGGCTCGGAAGCCTCCTTTCAAGAGGCTCAGAAGCCTCCTTACAATAGGCTCAGAAGCCGCCTGTCAAGAAGCTCAAAAGCCTCCTTTCAAGAGGCTCAGGAAGCCTCCTTTCAAGAGGCTCAGAGCCTCCTTTCAAGAGGCTCAGAAGCCTCCTTTCAAGAGGCTCAGAAGCCTCCTTTCAAGAGGCTCAGGAAGCCTCCTTTCAAGAGGCTCAGGAAGCCCCATTTAACGAGGCTCAGAAGCCTCATTTCAAGACGCTCAGAAGCCTCCTTTCAAGAGGCTCAGAAGCCTCCTTTCAAGAGGCTCAGAAGCCTCCTTTCAAGAGGCTCAGAAGCCTCCTTTCAAGAGGCTCGGAAGCCTCCTTTCAAGAGGCTCAAGCCTCCTTTCAGGAGGCTCAGAAGCCTCCTTTCAAGAGGCTCAGAGCCTCCTTTCAAGAGGTTCAGGAAGCTTCCTTTCAAGAGGCTCAGGAAGCCTCCTTTCAAGAGGCTCAGAAGCCTCCTTTCAAGAGGCTCAGAAGCCTCCTTTCAAGAGGCTCAGAAGCCTCCTTTCAAGAGGCTCAGGAAGCCTCCTTTCAAGAGGCTCAGAAGCCTCCTTTCAAGAGGCTCAGAAGCCTCCTTTCAAGAGGCTCAGAAGCCTCCTTTCAAGAGGCTCAAGCCTCCTTTCAAGAGGCTCAAGCCTCCTTTCAAGAGGCTCAAGCCTCCTTTCAAGAGGCTCAAGCCTCCTTTCAAGAGGCTCAAGCCTCCTTTCAAGAGGCTCAAGCCTCCTTTCAAGAGGCTCAGAAGCCTCCTTTCAAGAGGCTCAGAAGCCTCCTTTCAAGAGGCTCAGAAGCCTCCTTTCAAGAGGCTCAGAAGCCTCCTTTCAAGAGCTCAGAAGCCTCCTTTCAAGAGGCTCAGAGCCTCCTTTCAAGAGGCTCAGAAGCCTCCTTTCAAGAGGCTCAAGCCTCCTTTCAAGAAGCCTCCTTTCAAGAGGCTCAGAGCCTCCTTTCAAGAGGCTCCAGAAGCCTCCTTTCAAGAGGCTCAGAAGCCTCCTTTCAAGAGGCCTGGAAGCCTCCTTTCAAGAGGCTCAGAAGCCTCCTTTCAAGAGGTTCAGAAGCCTCCTTTCAAGAGGTTCAGGAAGCCTCCTTTCAAGAGGCTCAGAGCCTCCTTTCAAAGGCTCAGAAGCCTCCTTCCAAGAGGCTCGGAAGCCTCCTTCCAAGAGGCTCGGAAGCCTCCTTCCAAGAGGCTCGGAAGCTTCCTTTCAAGAGGCTTGGAAGCCTCCTTTCCAGAAGTCTCCTTTCAAGAGGCTCGGAAGCCTCCTTTCAAGAGGCTCAGAGCCTCCTTTCAAGAGGCTCAAGCCTCCTTTCAAGAGGCTCGGAAGCCTCCTTTCAAGAGGCTCAGGAAGCCTCCTTTCAAGAGGCTCAGAAGCCTCCTTTCAAGAGGCTCAGAAGCCTCCTTTCAAGAGGCTCAGAAGCCTCCTTTCAAGAGGCTCAGAAGCCTCCTTTCAAGAGGCTCAGAAGCCTCCTTTCAAGAGGCTCGGAAGCCTCCTTTCAAGAGGCTCGGAAGCCTCCTTTCAAGAGGCTCGGAAGCCTCCTTTCAAGAGGCTCGGAAGCCTCCTTTCAAGAGGCTCGGAAGCCTCCTTTCAAGAGGCTCGGAAGCCTCCTTTCAAAAGGCTCGGAAGCCTCCTTCCAAGAGGCTCGGAAGCCTCCTTCCAAGAGGCTCGGAAGCCTCCTTCCAAGAGGCTCGGAAGCCTCCTTCCAAGAGGCTCGGAAGCTTCCTTTCAAGAGGCTTGGAAGCCTCCTTTCCGGAAGCCTCCTTTCAAGAGGCTCGGAAGCCTCCTTTCAAGAGGCTCGGAAGCCTCCTTTCAAGAGGCTCGGAAGCCTCCTTTCAAGAGGCTCGGAAGCCTCCTTTCAAGAGGCTCGGAAGCCTCCTTTCAAGAGGCTCAGAAGCCTCATTTCAAGAGGCTCAGAAGCCTCCTTTCAAGAGGCTCAGAAGTCTCCTTTCAAGAGACTCAGAAGCCTCCTTTCAAGAGGCTCACAAAAGCCTCCTTTCAAGAGGCTCAGAAGCTTCCTTTCAAGAGGCTCAGAAGCCTCCATTCAAGAGGCTCAGAAGCCTCCATTCAAGAGGCTCAAAAGCCTCCTTTCAAGAGGCTCGGAAGCCTCCTTTCAAGAGGCTCGGAAGCCTCCAGTAAATCTTCTCAAGTCAAAGAACCTGAAAAAAAATATATTTCTAGAGCTTGAGCTCCGTCTTTATTGAATCTTAAGGAATAACTAACTAGTACAATTTTGGGATGCAAGTATTTATAATTTCGTATGCACTCGCGAGCGTGGGATCGATCTTTGATTATGCTGGATGATGTGATTGTTTATCTTTGGGATGACGGTGTCGCATGATGCTGTCCGTTGGGTTGTTTATTCCTTGATTGCGATAACGATGTTTAGTCTGGCTGCTAAGTGGTTCTGTCGTATTAATTCTGGGTGGTCCAGAACAAAAGTGCTAATATGTATGATGCTTAGTGTCTGCTGCAGAATCTGTGTTAACTCTCCTTTCAAGAGGCTCGGAAGCCTCCTTTCATGAGGCTCGGAAGCCTCCTTTCAAGAGGCTCGGAAGCCTCCTTTCAAGAGGCTCGGAAGCCTCCTTTCAAGAGGCTCGGAAGCCTCCTTTCAAGAGGCTCGGAAGCCTCCTTTCAAGAGGTTCGGAAGCCTCCAGTAAATCTTCTCAAGTCAAAGGACCTGAAAAAAAATATATATTTCTAGAGCTTGAGCTCCGTCTTTATTGAATCTTAAGGAATAACTAACTAGTACAATTTTGGGATGCAAGTATTTATAATTTCGTATGCACTCGCGAGCGTGGGATCGATCTTTGATTATGCTGGATGATGTGATTGTTTATCTTTGGGATGACGGTGTCGCATGATGCTGTCCGTTGGGATGTTTATTCCTTGATTGCGATAACGATGTTTAGTCTGGATGCTAAGTGGTTCTGTCGTGTTAATTCTGGGTGGTCCAGAACAAAAGTGCTAATATTTATGATGCTAAGTGTCTGGTGCAGGATTTGTGTTAACTCTTCCCCTCTTAAGAGTCTTTGTCCTCAAAGTTTACGAAAAGGCGAAGGCATATTGATGAATGATTCGATTTCCTTTTCCGTTCGTCGGATAGTTCTGATGACAGGAATGGTCCAATCTCCTTAAGGGCGATGTCTTCCTTTTCAATGGAAGGGATGGTGATTTGGGCGTTGACAACGGTTTTCTAGAAATATAAATGTAAATTCCAAGTATGGCTACAATAGATAATACGGTAAATCCTCCTAGTGAGCCGAATAGGTTAATTTTCCATTGTAGAGAGTTGTTTTCCAGCTGCAATACCTCTAGTTGATCTCGATGTTCCAATGTTAAATTCTGTAGGTAATCTACTGGTGGTGAATCGATAGTGTCGATTTCTGCTACTATCAAACCTGTGGTGGGGTGATAAGGTCTTCCAGGTATAACTGTTTCGAAGTTAGAGAAATACTCTCCGTTAACTTGTAAACTGCAATCTTCGAAATGGATTAAAATGATCCGTTTAGAAATTGGTTGGAGTTGGTGCAATTTGATGAAACTGTGATTACTGCATCGTTGATAAAAATCGTACCTTCGTTTATTCTCTTTACTAGTCCTCTCGAATAGGTTTTTCGAAAGTACAATTAGAGTGTTGACCCTAAGTATACGATCTATGCATTCGGTTGTAGGGATTAGATTTGAATGTTCGCACAAAAAGTATTCTCCTTGATCAGTACATGGCTGGATTAGTTCGTAAATGTGTGTCGCATTTCTCATTAGGTGATTTTGCTTTAATGCGATTCGTTTATTGTATTTAATAACTGAGTCCATGAAATCATATTCATATTCATTCTTAGAAAACTGCGGTACCTTAAGAATGTATGCAATGTGTGTATGATTTAATGTTACTTGTGCTATTGATGATGAGAGTAATTCTTCGAAGGATGTGACAAAGACGTCGTGTCGACCAAGGAAGTTAGATATTGTATTGAAGTCTTGCATAGATAATAGTTTACTACTCGGAATACCGTGTTTTGCCATTAGAATAGCTTCTTCAAGCGTTTCTATTTGATCTTGAAGGGAGTCTAGGTTGGATAAAACCATAAGGTGGTTTATCTCAATTGAATGATTTTTCGCCATTTCCCTTTCCATTGTTATAATCTGGTTAGTGATGTCAGTTACCTCTTGAATCCTTTTGCTTATTGCCTGGTTGATCATGATTTGTTTGTTGTTTTGTTCTATGAGGGAATTCATGGTTGCGTTGATGATGCGAAGATCCTCTGCGTCTGGATTTCCTGCGACCCATTTCCAAATGGTTCCGATCGTGTCCCATCTCTTGTGTCTAGTTACAAATGGTCTTATTTTCATAAATGTTTCATATAATTTATTATTCTTTATTTGCATAAGTTCGTATAAAGGACTTGTTGAAGGGTGTGATTGGATTTCTTCATTGACATTTGCTATTGTGTTCCCTATTTGTATTAGATCGATTGGGTGTATTATTCTAATGTATCCTATTCTAACTTTGGCGCTACCTAGTGGAATGACAGCAATTGATTGTTGGAAAGGTCATGGACTTGAATACTGGATAGTGTTGACGACACGCAGATGGCGAGTCTGAAAGGGATAAAAGGATAATCATTAGTTAGATTTTCTTGTGGAATTTTCGCAAATGAGTTTTGTGGATTTTCTATTATTTGAATCTATTACAAAGGTGTCATGATCTTCTTTTATCTTTATCATGTTGAATCTGCTTTTTCGTTTATTATTAGTACAGGCTCTTTCATATGCGTATGTGTTTGGTGTATAAGACTGATATTTTTCTACAGGCATATTTTCTTCCTTTTCTTTGAAAAGTTGTAATATTTTATCATTGTTCTTATCTCTTTGTTCGGAAAATTCATTGAAAGGTAAATTATTCGGATTGTCTCCAGTGTAAATACATTTAGGTGTTTGTTTCGTAAAGGAGTGAATGGTATTATTGTATTTATGAGCTGCTTCTTGAATTAAATTGTTTACTGTAATGTCAGGATTCAGGGCCTTGATACATCTTGCAATTTCCCTAATGGTAGAGTGACATCTCTCTACTTGTCCATTTGTTTCTGACCGAGGTACTGGAGTTTGGAAAATATCGATTCCAATATTTTTTATTTGTTGCTCGATTACATTGGAGACAGATGAGCTTTCGTTGTCGATAACTATTTGTGCAGGTAAATCCAAATCATACAATAGTTGGATAAGAACGTCTCTAACATCAGAAATAGATTTCGATTTGATTGGTCTTATTTTAAGAAATTTCGAAAACTTATCAAGGGACGATATATACAGAAAACTAGCATTGTATAGAAAGATATCTATGTGAATTATTTCTCCAGGATACTTAGGCATTGGTGTCTTTACTGGAATATATTTTTGTGGTTTACGATCATATTTTTCCATTTTACAAATCTCGCAATTATTCACATAATTTTGTATAGCTTTGTATGAACCTGGGAAGTAAGATTTTTTTATTAATTGAAGGGAGTTTTCCTTTGCATTTCGATGGGCGAAGTTATGGATTGTTTTTATTTCTTCGAGTTGCTGTTCCTCGTCTTCTATATCTTGTACTATTTTTGGGAATATCTAGCTCTGACAAGTTTAGAATTAAAAAGTTCTTTGTAGATTTCTTGTATCTTACCCATAGTGGGTTCATCTGTCATAATTCCGTTAAGTATCCCTGGTATTAAGAATTCTTTTAATTTGTTTTTGAGAAAATCGTTGCTGAACTGTGGTTCCGAAAATATGTGCCTAGTATATTTTTCAAATGGCCTGTTTTGTTCATAACTAGAATTTTGATCGGTTTTGAAAATAAGTTGATTACGAAGACATTTATAGGTGCTTCTGTAGAAGGGATAAAGGAACTGTCATCATCATTTGCTGAATGCTGCGTTGGGGTTAGGGAGTTAATTTGGATGCGGGATAGCGCGTCTGCTACAACGTTGGATTTTCCAGGTTTGTATTGCATTTCGTAATCATGCTCTTCCAAAAATGATTTCCATCGTTTTAGTTTCGCGTTATTGTTCTTGGGTGAAAGGGCAAATGTTAGTGGGAGATGATCGGTATAGATTTTGAGTTTTGCTCCGTAAATAAAATTTCGAAGCGTGTGTAAGGCCCATACGACAGCGAGCATTTCTTTCTCGTTAGTCGCATAGTTTTCCTCCGTTTTGATAAGGTTCGAGAGATAAATGTTATTGGTCTCTCGCCATCATGGAATGTTTGGGAAAGGACAGCTCCTAATGCTTTATCAGAAGCGGCCGTGGTGAAAATGAATGGTTTATCGAAATCTGGGAATGCCAGAATATCATTGGAGGATAATATTTCTTTAAGAACTTGGAAGGCTTGTTTTGCTTCTTCGTCTAGAGAAATCGAAAATTTTTGGAATTGTTCTTAGAAATTTGGCGATGGCCATCTTCCCTCTTAAAAGCTTTGTTAAGGGTTTTGCAGTTTTTGCATAATCCTTGACAAATCTTCTATAATAGCCTAAAAGTCCTAAAAGGCTCTTAAATCTTTTAAGTTCTTTGGTTCTGGGTATTTTCGAATGCACTCGACTTTTTCATATTTGGTTTCAACCCACTTTCAGAAACAATAAAACCGAGGAATTCAACTTCGGTTCTCAAAATTCGGATTTATCTGGCTGAATTTTGAAGTTGGCATTTCTGAGAGTTAAGAGAATGGTTCGTAAATTCTTCAAGTGCTCTTCGAATGTCCTTCCGAAGATAATTATGTCATCAATATAGACATGGCATATTTTACCTAAGTGATCTCTAAGAATGTCGTCCATGACTCTTTGGAAAATAGCTGGAGCATTTTTCAGTCCAAATGGTAGACGAACAAATTCATATTTACCATTATTGATTGAAAAGGCTGTTTTTCAATGTCCTTTTCTGACATTGGGATTTGGTGGAATCCTGAAGCCAAATCCAAAGTCGTAAAATATTTGTTTTTACCTAAATTGGCCAGAACTGTGGAGGTATCGGGAATGGGATACCTGTCACTAATTGTTTTAGAATTTAATTTTCTATAGTCTATAACCATCCTATACTTTTCTCATTGGAAGCATCCATTTTTCGGCACAATCCAAACTGGTGAATTGTAAGGAGACCGAGATGGTCTAATAATCCCATCATTCAACATTTTTCTGTTTGCCTGTTAACTTCTGCTTTCAATGCCTGTGGATAGGGATATGATTTACTATAGATTGCATTGTCATCCGTAGTTCTAATGTCAGCTTTAACCTTCGTAGTAAATGGCAATTTTTCGTCAGGAGGTTGAAATAAATCTTGAAACTCCTTCAAAATTTTATCAAGTTCGCTCTTTTGATACTCTTCCAAATGTTCGTTGCGTATATTAATTTTGTTTACTTCTTGTAGTTTATATTGAAGCAAAGGAATAATGAAGTTACCTTCTAAAATCAATTTTTCGTTAGAAGTATCAATGACCGCTTTGAGTTCTTTCAAAGTGTCATGACCTATGATTGCATCAAATGACTTAAGTTTATCCATATGAAAAAACTTTATATTCAAATCTGAATAAGGTTGAAATAATTTTCCCATTGAAAATTTAGTTACTTTTAAATCTCCTCCAACGGAAGAAACAGAAAATGGTTTTTCACGTCGTGAGATATTTTTGCAAATTTTGGGTGAATAAAATTTTTATTCGAACCCGTGTCGATAAGTATTTTTAAAGGGTTTCCAGCTCTACCATAGTATAAAAAATATGGTAAGGCAGAGTTCATTCTAAAAAATTCAGTTCAGCTTCTTCTGGTTCCTGGAACTCGTTTGGTTGATCCTGTTGTGCTTCAATCGCTCTTAGATACCTGTCGAAAGTGTGGCTTGGTTCCGGATAGTATTCTTCATCATCGGATGGGATGAAGTCTGATCTTTCGTTCACCGTGTCTTCTATTTCAGGGTTTTGATATGATTCTGTGTGAGTGTGAAACAATCTAGGACGTTTTAGTGGGGATGTTGTTGGTTGGAATGCTGGGGTCTGTTAGAGTAGTTAATATTAGCAGTGCGCATAGATACGTCTGTATCTATTGGTGCAGGGAGCTCTGAATGGATTTCTTTGTGGATTGGGTGGTGGCTGTGGTACAAATGGTTGTCTAGGAGGTGCTGGGTGAAAATGAGGATAGTTTCGTTGTTGCTGAGTGTTATAGAATGGTTTTGGAGGGTAAAAATGCATTGGAGGGTTATACCGTAATTGTGGAAGGTTCATCAATGGTTTCATGTGCATCCTAGATAAATGGGCTGGTTTAGGCGGTATGGCAGGAATTAGATTTCTTGGCTTGGTATGGACCTCAGGAATCTTGTAACTAGTAATATTTTTCTAAACTCAATATTTTGAAAGGAGATGCAATAAGAGTAGGCGTGAGCCAGAGATTCTGGTTCGTAATTCTTCAAAAATCTTCCAACATCGCCATCTAGACCACGAATAAATGCGTCGATAGCTTTGCGGTTGTATGTGTATATCATAGCCTTAGTGGCTTCTGGATGAGAGAATCGTTCATCAGTTCTTATGGAGTTAGCTATCAATGAAAGGATACGGTTTACCTTGTCGTAATATTTTTCCAAAGTTTCCCCGTCTTGTTTGCAACACATTAATTGATAATCCAGTGTTTCTAAATCGCGTTTCTCACCATAGTAGGTAGTCAACGTTTTCTAATCATTTTCCAGTTGATGTTGACGTTTGAGGCAACGAGTGCATCGTTGGCTTCACCTTTGATTTTACGACGAATAGATTTGCAGACGACATGATATTTATTCTTGTCGTCTACTGTACTATGTATATTTGGGGTGTATAAACTAACCAATGCTTCTGCATCTTGCAGGAAAAAACTAAGTTCGTTAGGGTCACCGTTAAAATTCGGTAAACCTTTAACGATATCGGGTATATCTTCAATAGAATCGGGACTTATAGGGGTCCCGTCTGCCCTTATCAAATAGAGTGGAGGATCTGAATAATCCTCCTGAGTTGGGTTGGCGGTTGCTTCCAAAGAAGCAATCCTACCGGTGAGTTGCCTGATTTGATCGATTACTTGTTCCATTTTTATTTTATTTTACTAGATTCTACACTTATACTTGCAAAAAATAGGTTAATTGTGATGGTCTAATAGTGGATTTGACTGATAATAAACTTTATTTGAGTATTTTACTATTTCTATTTTTGTTTCGATAATCACTAATCACTTCACTTTTTCGGTTTCAATTTCACTTTTTTTTCACTTGATTTCTTTCTTCCTGGAAAATTAAATGATTTGTTATTTATTACTTACAAAATAATTCTGGACATTTTCTGGGTACGCCAGAAAACTGTGGGATCCGTGGAGGCACGTGTCCAGGCGGTTATCGAATCCTTTTTTCCAACACTGCCGGGTGCAGTCGCGATCGTTGGGTCGGGACCAGAAGATGTGTGTATTATCCCTTCTCAGCACGGCTGCCTTCTTCCTTTTCACTGGGATCGAGTGGTTAGCTGCTCTCGTTACTCGTGGGGCTCTTCCGTGCGGCTGCTTCTTGCGATCAGGTGGATGTTCCAGTTGAAGTGCAGGAATGTGATACTTCTATCGGTTCACACTTCCTGGTGTAGGTGTTATTTGACAAGCGTTCACTTGGCTCTAACGCGGTGAATCGGCTAAGTCTTATCTCGAGGACACTTAATCACTTCACTGTACTTGCACTAAACTTCGGTCCCTATTCGGGCGCCAGTAAATCTTCTCAAGTCAAAGGACCTGAAAAAAAATATATATTTCTAGAGCTTGAGCTCCGTCTTTATTGAATCTTAAGGAATAACTAACTAGTACAATTTTGGGATGCAAGTATTTATAATTTCGTATGCACTCGCGAGCGTGGGATCGATCTTTGATTATGCTGGATGATGTGATTGTTTATCTTTGGGATGACGGTGTCGCATGATGCTGTCCGTTGGGATGTTTATTCCTTGATTGCGATAACGATGTTTAGTCTGGATGCTAAGTGGTTCTGTCGTGTTAATTCTGGGTGGTCCAGAACAAAAGTGCTAATATTTATGATGCTAAGTGTCTGGTGCAGGATTTGTGTTAACTCTCCTTTCAAGAGGTTCGGAAGCCTCCTTCCAAGAGGCTCGGAAGCCTCCTTCCGAGAGGCTCGGAAGCCTCCTTCCAAGAGGCTCGGAAGCCTCCTTTCAAGAGGCTCAGAAACCTCCTTGCAAGAGGCTCGAAGGCCTTCTCTCAAGAGGCGCAGAAGCCTTTTTTCAAGAGGCTCGGAAGCCTCCTTTCAAGAGGCTCGGAAGCCTCCTTTCAAGAGGCTCGGAAGCCTCCTTTCAAGAGGCTTAGAAGCCTCCTTTCAAGAGGCTCAGAAGCCTCCTTTCAAGAGGCTCAGGAAGCTTCCTTTCAAGAGGCTCAGAAGCCTCCTTTCAAGAGGCTCAGAAGCCTCCTTTCAAGAGGCTCAGAAGCCTCCTTTCAAGAGGCTCAGAAGCCTCCTTTCTAGAGGCTCGGAAGCCTCCTTTCAAGAGGCCTAGAAGCCTCCTCTCAAAAGGCGCGGAAGCCTCCTTTCAAGAGGCTCAGAAGCCTCCTTTCAAGAGGCTCAAGCCTCCTTTCAAGAGGCTCAGAAGCCTCCTTTCAAGAGGCTCAGAAGCCTCCTTTCAAGAGGCTCAGGAAGCCTCCTTTCAAGAGGCTCAGAAGCCTCCTTTCAAGAGGCTCAGAAGCCTCCTTTCAAGAGGCTCAGGCCTCCTTTCAAGAGGCTCAGAAGCCTCCTTTCAAGAGGCTCAGAGCCTCCTTTCAAGAGGCTCAAGCCTCCTTTCAAGAGGCTCAGAAGCCTCCTTTCAAGAGGCTCAGGAAGCCTCCTTTCAAGAGGCTCAGAAGCCTCCTTTCAAGAGGCTCAGAAGCCTCCTTCCAAGAGGCTCAGAAGCCTCCTTCCAAGAGGCCTGGAAGCTTCCTTTCAAGAGGCTTGGAAGCCTCCTTTCCGGAAGCCTCCTTTCAAGAGGCTCCAAGCCTCCTTTCAAGAGGCTCAGAAGCCTCCTTTCAAGAGGCTCAGGAAGCCTCCTTTCAAGAGGCTCAGAAGCCTCCTTTCAAGAGGCTCAGAAGCCTCCTTTCAAGAAGGCTCAGAAGCCTCCTTTCAAGAGGCTCAGAAGCCTCCTTTCAAGAGGCTCAGAGCCTCCTTTCAAGAGGCTCAGAAGCCTCCTTTCAAGAGGCCTCAGAAGCCTCCTTTCAAGAGGCTCAGTAGCCTCCTTTCAAGAGGCTCAGTAGCCTCCTTTCAAGAGGCTCAGTAGCCTCCTTTCAAGAGGCTCAGAAGCCTCCTGTCAAGAGGCTCAGGAAGCCTCCTGTCAAGAGGTTCAGAAGCCTCCTTCCAAGAGGCTCAAAAGCCTCCTTTCAAGAGGCTCAGAAGCCTCCTTTCAAGAGGATCAGAAGCCTCCTTTCAAGAGGCTCGGAAGCCTCCTTTCAAGAGGCTCAGAAGCCTCCTTTTAAGAGGCTCAGAAGCCTCCTTTCAAGAGGCTCAGAAGCCTCCTTTCAAGAGACTCAGAAGCCTCATTTCAAGAGGCTCAGTAGCCTCCTTTCAAGAGGCTCAGAAGCCTCCTTTCAAGAGGCTCAGAAGCATCCTTTCAAGAGGCTCGGAAGCCTCCTTTCAAGAGGCTCAGAAGCCTCCTTTCAAGAGGCTCGGAAGCCTCCTTTCAAGAGGCTCAGAAGCCTCCTTTCAAGAGGCTCAGAAGCCTCCTTTCAAGAGGCTCAGAAGCCTCCTTTCAAGAGGCTCAGAAGCCTCCTTTCAAGAGGCTCAGAAGCCTCCTTTCAAGAGGCTCAGAAGCCTCCTTTCAAGAGGCTCAGAAGCCTCCTTTCAAGAGGCTCAGAAGCCTCCTTTCAAGAGGCTCAGAAGCCTCCTTTCAAGAGGCTCAGAAGCCTCCTTTCAAGAGGCTCGGAAGCCTCCTTTCAAGAGGCTCGGAAGCCTCCTTTCAAGAGGCTCGGAAGCCTCCTTTCAAGAGGCTCGGAAGCCTCCTTTCAAGAGGCTCGGAAGCCTCCTTTCAAGAGGCTCGGAAGCCTCCTCTCCAGAGGCTCGGAAGCCTCCTTTCCAGAGGCTCGGCAGCCTCCTCTCCAGAGGCTTGGAAGCCTCCTTTCCAGAGGCTCGGAAGCCTCCTTTAAAGAGGCTCGGAAGCCTCCTTTCAAGAGGCTCGAAAGCCTCCTTACAAGAAGCTCGAAAGGATTTTTCGGTAGGTTCCATCAGACAACATGTAAAACGAATCAAAAGGTAACGACATGTAATATATATGAAAGGGCTACAGCCAGCCAAGGGGCCATGTACGCCAATATGATAAGAAGTGACGGTTGAAAGTCATGAATTCATCATTTTGTGAGCCATAATCCATCATTTTTTTCTCATCTTCGATTTTTGTTGTTGATTGATGATTGTTCAGACAAATGATCCAATCAACCAAACGACTAGTGTTTACGCAAATTTGAAACGTGCCATTTCGCGTTTCGGTTGACCAACCAGTAGTGGCGCGCCGGTGCAATGCAATGCAACACACTCACCAGCAGCATGTACCAGGCTAAGCGCATTCTTTAAACAAGCACTGACTGTGTGCAATCAGGCACCGAAAAAAAAGATTTCATAAAACTTGTGCAAAAAAAAACGCCAAATAAAAAAAGAGAAATGCCAGCCAATGGATTTCATTCTCGGACCGCGTGTTTTGAAAACAATAGAGTGGGTAATGGATCCGATTACCATCATACCAGCCAAGTCGGTCGGGGCGGTGTGCGTTGTTTTGTGGACGTGATGATTGACACTTGCTGGCTCTTTAGTCAACGACCAGTTTCGGTCTTGGCCTGGTGGATGATTTTTTTTTCGCGTTTCGTTGCTGTTTGCCATTTTCTTCTGCCCATTTGGAGACTGAAGAAAAGCACTTCTCCCTCCCTCTCGGGCTGGCTATTATATGGCTCCGTTACGCCACATTGGGGTGCGCGACCACGAAATGGGCTTCAGCGGACGCGAAGAGACGACCACTGAGCCTATGGCGTTGTGATGATGTCTTTTGTTCACGCTAAGCGTGCGTCTTGATTTGACAAAGATGTCTGGGAAATCGGACAGTGAGAGATGGCTGATCCGAATGAACTTATTGAAATTTATGTCGACGGAAGATCAGCTGATCATGATCATGGCCAAAACGCAAAAGCCCGTTTATAATTCATTTTCTAAGATCTGCAGAGCCGATGTTGGTGGAAGAAATAAACGTTTAAAATACCGTTAAGAAATTAAATAATTGTTTGATGATGCGTTCGTTCGATTCGTTATTGATCTTACATTCCTAGATAGAAAATGATCTGACCAGTATGTTCGTGCTCGTATCCATTTTCACCATCAGCCATGCATGCACTGCTTATGCCATAGCCACTCTGCCATAAAGTATCTCTTGCGAAACAATCGATATTCACGTCCAGTGGCGGGTGGTGACGTCATAAGACATCCGCATGTACGAAAGTGTACACCCTATCTCGCCATATCTCCAGCGGCACTTCAACAAGTATCTGTACCGTACTTACACTTCCTGCTTCGGTGATCGCACTAACAACTCCGTCTCTGTCCAGCCACCTGGTCCGATATCACTGGCCAGCGACGGAGTGGACACGGCGAAACTTCTATCGAACCCTCTATCGAACAAACATGGGGAGTCCTTTTCCATCACACGACTCTCGCAAAATCTGTGAAGCGCGATGCGATATCGACTTTCCGGTATGATCACTATCCGAATCCGATGCGGGTGTTCGTTCGCTCATTTGAATGTTCAATTCAATTAAAATTCATTTGCCGCAATTTGAAAACGGGTGCGAAACAAGCGGCAGCCGCCATCAGAGATCTGGTCGCGGCACCAGCACCTCTCCCTAACGCATGTCCGTACATCGGTAGGTACTTTCGGTCTCGGAACTTTCCACTTCTGTCTGATAGGCAAGCCTGCGATGCATATTGGACGCTTTTACCAACCGCCAGCCACGATGCCGAGCGCCGCGCCGGAGAAGAATGTGCGAGTAAAATCTTTTCCCGGTGGTGGTGGTCGATTTGTTAGACGATAGGTTCCACACCGTCTTGTGTTTCCTCATTCCACCGCGCGCACATCATCCGCCATTGTTTTAGTGGATGAGTTGTTTTTGCATCTCCCACCTTGCATCACACACCGACCATCCATCTACTAGCTAATCAATATAGCCTTCACTTTCCATATTCGCGGACTAAAAACTGGCTTGAGTGTCATTTTATATTTCTTGCGTATTGAGAAGAGTATAAGAATCGGTGGAAAAGTTGGCTCAATTGGTTGAGTAACCGTTTTGACTTCTGTTTGGTTATCAGGAGAATATTATGTAGCCGTTCGGCTGCTCAAACGGGAGAAATACTTGGGTTTTGGGATTTTGCTGACCATATGGGGACGTTTATTGGGAATAGCTCACACCTCAGGGTGCGTGACGAATTTTTGCAGTAATTAAAATATTTAGCAAATTTTCACCAGTTAGTCAAATAGCCAGTATTGGCAGATAAATCTTAATCTTGTTTTTGCAATCATAAGCAACTTACCTTAGCGTATGTCTCATAAGGATAATTCAACTGAAATTAAACTTAAAAGTGACATTTCAATAATTACCCAATAGCCCTGCTCGCAGAGCAAGATTACTTTGACAGATATCGAATCATTTTGCATCGATGTATTATTGGAATTGCTGAGACAGACCCTTATGCAACGTACACACCAGTCAAGCAGTTTGACGAACATTGCCTCCGCCCCAAGAAAACGCTTCAGTTGCTTCTTTGTTTGAACAGGTTTGAACGTGTGTGAAGTTGTTCGAACAACCATTTGACAGTTGTCGGCTTGGTTGGAAAAAATTAAAACGGTTTGATTTTGGTTTGAGTTGTCGGGGGTGGAGTTAAGGTTCGCCGAACATGTTTGAGCATTTGTAGTGAAGTTGCACAAACCCCATATATTCTTGATTGTTGGTGCTCAAGTTGGCGCTTCGGTCGTTCGTGTGTGATATTGTTGGTCGAATAAATTGATTGTTCGTGTCGTTGTTGGTGAAACTTGATGGATGTTTGAATAAACGAGAGGTGGAGTCAATATTGGTCAAACTGCTTGACCGTGTGTACGTTCCATTAAGGTAGCCTCACACCTCGGTAATTTGGTCCGCGGATTTTTTCCCCATGTATTTTTGCATATGCGATGTTTTCGGGATTTGGGCACGGAAAATCAAAATCCCGGCCCCATTTAAAATACACAGGGCCCAAAATCGGGCGGAAAATATTCCCGAGGTGTAAGGTAGCCTCATACCTCGGGAATTTGGTCCGCGGAATTTTTCCCCATGTATTTTTGCATATGCAATGTTTTCGGAATTCGGGCACGGAAAATCAAAATCCCGGCCCCATTTAAAATGCACGGGGACCAAATTCCGGCGGAAAATTTTCCCGAGGTGTAAGGTGGCCTTAAGGTAGCCTCACACCTCGGGAATTTGGTTGGCGGATTTTTTCCCCATGTATTTTTGCATATGCGATGTTTTCGGGATTTGGGCAAGGAAAATCAAAATCCCGGCCCCATTTAAAATGCACGGGGATCAAAATCCGGCGGAAAATTTTCCCGAGGTGTAAGGTAGCCTTTAAGGTAGCCTCACACCTCGGGAATTTGGTCCGCGGATTTTTTCCCCATGCATTTTTGCATATGCGATGTTTTCGGGATTCGGACACGGAAAATCAAAATCCCGGCCCCCTTTAAAATACACGGGGACCAAATTCCGGCGGAAAATTTTCCCGAGGTGTAAGGCAGCCTTTACACCTCGGGAAAATTTTCCGACGGAATTTGGTCCCCGTGCATTTTAAATGAGGCCGGGATTTTGATTTTCCGTGCCCCAATTCCGAAAACATTGTTGTTGTTTCGTTCCAATTTTGGAAGAAAAGGTTTTCTGACGCTAGTAGAACAAGGTGGAATACATGGAGTTAGAGGTGTGCGCCGCCACCGCCGCCGACATTTTTGCATCAGCGCGCTGCTGATCTAAAACTTCTCACTGTTCTGTTCAAATTTGTTGGAATCTACACTATTCAATAGCGCATTATTTCAATGCCGCATTAGAATTTTCCAATTAAATTCCGAATTCCGTGAAAATTCCGCAGAAATTGTCGTAGAAATTTCATAGAATTCTGAGACCTTTCTTACGATTTTTGAAAAAAAACAGATTAATCCACCAGTGATGTTGATTTTCTCGTGCATTAAATGAAAAATGTATTGAAAAAATCACAAAGGTAAAAAGGCTCTTTAGGATTTTGGTCCCCGTGCATTCTAAATGGGGCCGGGATTTTGATTGTCCGTGCCCGAATCCCGAAAACACCGGATATGTAAAAATACATGGGAAAAATCCACGGACCGAATTCCCGAGGTGTGAGGCTACCTTAAACGTGACAAATTCACGCCCGGATTCTTTAGGAATGCCTCTAGCAACTTCATCGGCAATGTCTTTAGGAATTCCACTATCAATTTCGCCGGGAATTGACCCGAAAATTCCACCATTATTTACTCCAAGAAATCCAGCACGAACTCCTTTATAAGTTCTCATAAACATTTCTGAAAAGTAGCACCGTGGAATTCCAAAGAATATTCCGTGGAAATTCCGCAGAATTGCCAGTAAACATTCCTGAGAATTTCGCGAAAAGTCTTCGAATTTCTTGTGTAAATTCCATAAAATTTTCCGTGAAAGTTTCGAATAATTTTTTGTGAAAATTTCAAAGAATTTCTCCAGGAATTCACCGAAAATTTATACAGAAATTATACCGAAAATGAAATCTACAATGGAATTCCTAGATTAATTCCCACAGAAATCCTGAAAGAACATCAAGATTTCCACTGGGAGATCCTTCAGGAGTTTCTCCGGAAATTCTTCCAGGTGTTCCACTGGCAGTTTCTCCAATAATTCCTCCATTCCTCCAGGAGATGCTCCAAAAATTATTCCGATAGTTCTATTAGCATTTCCTACGGGGGTTCCTCTGAAAATTAATTTAGGCTTCTTCAGAAATTTATATAGAAATTCCTCCAGAAGCTCCTCCGAGAATTTATCTGGGAGCTCCTCAAGGAATTCTCCGAGAGGTCCTCAGATGATGATGATGGTCCAGCTACATACTCCTACAAAGGTTTCAGCTGAACGAGATTTGTCTATAAGATGAATTCTCCAAGATTTTTTCTGAGAATTCTTCTAGTAGTTTCACTGGCAGTTCCTCTGAGAGTTTCTTTAAAAATTCTCCCGGGAGTTTCTTCAGAAATTCCTCCGGAAGTGCATCCGGGAATGCGACCGGCTATTCATCCGGAAGTTCCATCAGTAGCTCTTCCAGGAAATCATTCAGGCTTTTTTCAAGAAATCATTTAGGATTTCTTCAGAAATTTAGCTGGAAATTCCTCCCGAAGTTCTTCCAATAGTTTCTCTGGGAGTTCCTCCGGGAGGTCCTCTAGGAAATCTTCTCTGAGTTTCTCCTGAAATTTCTCCGGCAGTTCCTACGGGAATTCCTGGAGATCCACCGGCAGTTTCTGTGAGCATTTCTTCGGGAGCTTCACCGGCAGTTCCTCCGTGTGTTCCTCTGAGAAGGAACTCTCGGAGTAATTTCCGGAGGAACTCCCCGAGGAATTTCTGGAATTACCGGAGAAATTATCAGACGAATTTTCGGAGGAACTGCTGGTGGAACTTCTGGATGAATTTCTTGAAGAACTACAGGGAGAATTTCCGGAGGAAATCCTGGAAGAACTCTCGCAAGAACTCCTGGATGAACTCCCAAATGAACTTCCGTAAGAATTCCAGGAGGAACTCCTGGAAGAATTCTTAAAGGACCTCCCGGACGAACTCCCAGAGAAATTCTCCGAGGAACTTCTGGAGGAGTTTGTAAATAAAGTCTAAATGGAATCCTGAAAGAAAACCTGAATTAATTCCAGGAGGAACTACTGGTGAAACTCCCGGAGGAATTTTCAGAGCCGGTGGAATACCTGGAGTTGAATTTCTAGAGGAACTTCCGAAATCCCATTTCCCGTGAAATTCCTGCCAAATATCCTCCAGGAATTCCCTGTGAAGTTCCTGGAGGGATTACCAGAGGAACTCTTGGAAAAACTCCTGGAGGAGCTCCCGGAGGAACTCCCACAAGCACTTCCGGAGAAATTCTCACAAGGTATAATTTTGGAGAAGTTCATGAAGGAATTTCTGAAAAAATATCTGAAGGAATTCCCGGAAAAATACCAGGAGGAATTAATGCAGAAATTCCCAGATGAAATCCTGAAAGTATTCCCAGATGAATTGCTGTTCTTTGTTTGTTCTGAAGAAATTCCTGGAAGAACTCTTGGAAGATATCCTGGAGGAACTCTCAAATTAATTTCCGAATGAAATTCTGGAGTAAATTCCGAGTGAAGTCCAGAAAACATTTTAGAACAATTCCACGGAAAAAATGTCGGAGAAATTCCAGGACAAGTACCTGAAGGAATTCCCGAGGAAATACCTGGAAGAATTTCCGGGGAAATACTTGGACGAATTCCTGGGAAATTCTCAAAGAAATTTCTAGAAGAATTCTTGAAGAATATTCTGAAGTAATTGCGGATAAGATTTCCAGAATATAATCGCTATTGAATTTATGAAGGTATTCCAGGAAAAAATCATGGAAGTTATCCCTAAGGAATTAAAGGATTCTGGAGCAATGCCCGGAGAAGTTTCTAGAAGAATTTCCGAATGAATTTCTCATAGATTTACAAGTAAAATTATGGAGCGAAATCGGAGGACTTCCGTCATAAATTTCTGAAAAAAAAAACTTCTAGTGGAATTTTGGGAGGAAATTCCGTATGAATTCTTGAAGGAACTCTAGAATGCATTCCTGAAGGAAATGCCAGAGATTTTTCTTGAATGCGTAGAAGTAAAACTTTGGAAGTTTCCAGTAACTCTACCTTCAATACCTCCGGGATAACTTCCAGGAATTTTTCCGGGAATACGTCCATAAATTCAATAGCGAAATCCTCTAGAATTTCATTCTGAAATTATTTTCGCAATAATTTCAGAATATCCTTTAAGAATTCCTCTAGATTTTTTTTAGGAATTTCTCCAGGAATTCATACAAGTATTTTCCCGGAAATTTTTCCAGGTATTGTCTAGGAATTCCTTCAGGAATTTATCCGGGATTTTTTCCTTGGGATTGTCCTAGAATTCTTTCCGGACTTCACTCAGAATTTACTCCTGAAAGATTTCAAGGAGAACTCTTAAGCCCGAAATGTTTCGAGTTGTTTTGAACTACGTTGTTATGGATCCTGGATTCCCTTATAAGTTTTTTGAGAATCTTTTAAATTTCAACCACCTATTTCTGAATATGATTGAATCGTAAAGTGCACATGTTTAAGGGAATTCATTTCAGTACTCGTTCAATCTTTCCACCATTTACACTCACTCACTCACTTTTACAAACTTATTCATTCTCTTTCTCCACTTACTTTTACTCACTCTCACTAACTTATTAACTCTTACTCACTTCTTCTTACTCGCTCATTCTTACTCATTACTGGCTCATTCGGGGTAGTGTCCCATTAGAGGTAATGGCATTCGGGGTAGTGGCTTCCGGGGTAATAGCTTTTTTTTTTATTCCTTTATTTATTTGTTAGACCCTACTTAACCGCTACTGTGCCGAGATCTACTGTGGTATTCTGCTGTACAGAATCAACACAGAATCTATTTTTAGATTTCCATTACCATTATTGTTGTCGGTGCCAGTCCATCTCGTCCTGAGTCCATTGTGTCCGTTTGTCCATGTCATGTATCCATTGATCGTTGTATTGTTCGGTCGCCATTTATTCGGGTAACGTTGGAGGAATGCCTCCGAGAAGAACAAAGTGTCAGTCGTCATCAGGCAGCCGTGGCGGTAAGGCGCGTACCCCAAACGCCACCGTATGGGCTGCGGATCCGGCGACTGACGAGGGTTTGGTGGAGGGGCTGGGAATCGAACCCATGACCATTCGCTTGTAAGGCGAACGTGTAGCCAACTACGCTACGGGACCCCCCCTGGGGTAATAGCATTATGGGTATTGGAATTATGGTTAGCGTCGTAGAGTCGGGTATTTGTTCGCATTAAGGCACGAAAGGTATGATTCCTTCTTTCAATGGGTGCATTTGTCTGGCTGAAAGCAAAAGAAAATGTAGTTGCTTCATTCAATTCAGGCATTTGATCGGATTTAGGCAACTGAAGGCATGATCCCTTCTTTTAATGGGTTCATTTTCCCGGTAGAAGGCAAGAGATGATATGATTCTTTCTTTCAATTCTGGCATTTACTCGATGAGATCCTTTTTTGCAGGATGCATTTTCCCGGCAAAAGGCTAGCGATGATATGACTCATTCTTTCAATACAGGCATTTCCCCGGTTTTCCCCGGAGATGTGATCTCTTCTTGAGGGATGTATTTGACCGGTTGCAGGCAAGAGTGTAAGGAAAGGGAAGATATCCCAAGCAGCACAACTTGTTTCACTACTGAACAATTCACTCTGCTGCAACTTTCCAGAAAAAGTAATCGATGCTTATGTGCCATGAAACATAACTCTCTTGCAATCTAAAAAGCGCAAGGGGTAGAGCCTATGGAAGTTTCGTCGAATGCAATTAAATTGCAATATTGTTCCAGATTACTCTGGAAAATAAAAATAAAACTCAAATACAAAACTGGATTCAATTTATGGATCTTGTGATTGACAGTCCTTCACTCTACCACAGCACCATTCAACACTTCGAAGGGACTGCATGTTAACTTAGCATCTGCATCTGCTGCGGTTTGAGCGGATCATCCGGGAGCTTGCCTCAGCGGACATCATGATGCACGAGCGGCTGAAGGTGTTCAATTTGCTGCAAACCATGCCGAAATCGTTTCAACAGCTGGTGACGGTTCTTGAAACCCTACCGGCAGAACAGTGCACACTCGACTTCGTGAAGGCCAGGCTGCTGAGCGAGAACGTGAAGCGGCGGAACAATTGCGACATGGAGAGCACGTTGGGTGGTGATTCGGCGTTCTTCGGCGAGCGGTCCAACATCAAGTGTTTTTCCTGCGGGAAAGTGGGCCACAAGAAGTCAAACTGCCCCATGAAGAAGGACACGGACCAACGAAAATCGTCCGGTAAGCCGAAAAAAAGGAAAGGGCCAACGTTGCTGGTTCCGAAGTGGCATTCGTGACGGAGTCGGATGGTGATGTGAAGCGTGAAGGTAAGAGTTTGAGCCAGTACCGATGGATTCTCGATTCGGGCACAACCGAGCATATGGTGCAGACAGCGGATTGCCTTCGGAACGTGGTGAAGCTGGACCAACCGGTCCCAATCGTGGTCGCATCCAGAAAGGTTGTTTATGGTCGTCACTCTATAACCGTCAAGATGGTATCGATGGTTGGAGGACGGCAAATCAATAGCGTGGTGAACGACGTACTATACGTGCCGGAACTGCAGTACAATCTGTTTTCCGTTCGGCGCATCCGCAAGCTTGGGATGCGTGTGACGTTTGGAAACGATGCAGTGGAAATAAAGCGTGGCAGCGAGGTGGTTGCCACTGGTAAGTTGTTCGGCAAGTTGTACGTGCTAAACGCAATCGTGGAGCTTGGACCGGTCGACGAAGCGCTGGTCACCCTTGCGGAAAACGGGTACGAGCTGTGGCATCGAAGATTCGGCCACATAGGTAAGAGTGGTCTGAAGACTTTGGTGCGCGACGAAATGGTCAACGGCATGGCACTGAAGAAGGAAGCGTTCCGGGAGAACGAAGTGTGTGAACCTTGCGTGCTCGGTAAGCATGCGAGACAGCGCTTTGGAGATGTTCCGGTTCCGAGATCTAACAAACCGTTGGAGCTTGTGCACAGCGACGTGTGCGGTTACCTAACACCGACAGCCTGGGATGGAAAAAAGGTATTTTGTCACGTTCACTGACGACTTTACTCATTTTAGCGCCGTATACATCTTGCGGCGAAAGATGAGGTCCTGGATGCTTTCAAGCAGTACGCGAACATGGCCGAGGGACATTTTTGACCGAAAAACAACGGCGGAGAATATGTCAGCAAGGAGTTCCAGCAGTACTGCAGAGACCGTGGAATGCTGGTGGACTACACCGTTCCATACACGCCCTAGCAGAACGGCGTGAGTGAGCGCCTAAATAGGACAACCCTGGACAAAGCGAGAGCGATGGTGGAAGATTCCGGCCTTCCAAAGAAACTTTTGTGCGAGGCGGTTCAAGCGGCGGTGTACATCGTCAATCGAAGTCCGACGGTAGCGTTGAACAAGAATACGCCATACGAGATGTGGTACGGGCACAAGCCAGACGTGTCCAAACTCATCTGGGGAAGCATCTGGGGAAGCAAGGCCTACAGTTTCGTTCCCAAGGAGAAGCGATCAAGCTGGATGCTCGTAGCCAGGTATGTTACTTCGTGGGCTACAGGGTAAACAAATATCGGCTGTGGGATAGCCGGAAGCAGAAGGTGTACCTTGCACGTGACGTTGTGGTACACGAATCAAGATATGCATCGGCCCACGCTGGGCCAGTGAAGAACGATGATGTCGAAGCGCAACCGATTTGGATTCGACCGGAACCACGGGCGGTGGTCCCGGATGAGCCAGTAGCTAAAATCGAACCGGACGATAATGAGGCGGTTGATCTACAGATCGACAACCAGGACGACGACGAAAATGATGGATTCGTATCGCTGGAAGATGAAGATGATGAAGAAGAAGAGGTTAGTACAAGAAGAAGCGCACGTGTACGGAGACCGCCCACCAAATTGAGCGACTTCGCTTGCGTGGCATACGCGTTGAATGCCGAAAATTATGTGCAGAACCTACCGGATATATACCGTTGAAGAAATGAAGTCAAGAGAGGCTGGCCTCGGTGGCGGTGGTGAGGAGGGGAATCGAGTCTGCAAGCTGAACAAATCCATCTACGGTTTGAAGCAAGCATCGAAGGCATGGAATGACCGATTTCACGAGTTTGTGTCCAGAATTGGCTTTCGACGATGCGAGAGCGACAGTTGCCTGCACGTCCGTGAGCGTGGTGGCGAAAAGGTGTTTCTGCTGCTACACGTGGACGATATCCTTGTCGTACCTCGCTGCCTTGACGTGATTGGTGCAATCGAGAAGCTGCTGAAGACGGAGTTCTCGATGCAAGATATGGGTGAAGCGAAGATGTTCCTGGGCTTGAAAATCAACCGTGACGTGCTGCTGGGACGAATGACGTTGAGCCAGGAACAATACACTAGGTCGATTCTGCGGCGTTTCGGGATGGAGCAGTGCAAGCCCGTGTCAACTCCCATGGAAGCGGGCCTGCAACTACGGAAGAGCAAGACGAACGAGACGCTGGACAAGCCGTGCCGAGAGCTGATAGGATGTCTCAACTGTTTGATGATCACGGCCAGACCGGATCTCAGCGCATCGGTGAATTACTTCAGCCAGCTCTAGAGCAATCCAAACGAGGACCACTGGGTGCACGCAAAAAGGATTTTGCGGTATCTGCAGGGGACAGCCGATCACGGACTGGTGTACGAACGGTTAACAGTATCGGACCATCAGGTGATTGGTTTTGCGGATGCAAACTGGGCGACTGACGTCAACGACAGGCGTTCGGTTTCCGGGATCCTGTTCAAGCTGTACGGAGCCACAGTTAGTTGGAGCACTAGGAAGCAGAGCACCGTATCCTTGTCGTCGACCGAAGCGGAGTGTTCGAGTGGAGCAGATGCAGCGTATGAGGCCATTTGGATCCAAACGGTTAGTTAGGAGTGCAAGAAGGGCGATCGCCACTATTGCACGAGGACAACCAATCAACCATCGCGATTATGGAGTCGGCTGGACCTTCGAAGCGACTGAAGCACACCGACGTCCAGTTGCATTTTGTGCGTGAGTGTGTAGCCATGAAGAAGCTTTGAAGAAGAAAGTTCGCTACATTTCAACGAGTGAGCAGCAAGCAGATTTGTTGACGAAAGGATTGCCCGTGATGCCGTTCCGGAAGAACTGTTCGAGCATTGGAGTTTTCCCACGATCAGTTTGAGGAGGGGTGTCAAGAACGAGCAAACCAATCGTAGTAGCTGTTGTCAATAATTAAATCGTAGTAGCCATGAGCTTTGACTAGAATAAATAAAATCAGTTTGAATTAAACCGTCACCAGAAGCAGTCGTCTTTTCATTACTTTGCTATTCACAACAGAATTGACCTTTCTTGTCAAAAATTGTATCTCGTTTCATTATCTCAGTCGATTCTTTGGCTTATTTAAGGTCAACTTTCCCGAAGAACCCATATTTTTAAGCCTCTAACTATTTTGAGAATTAAAAACAAAACCCGAAAAAGTGCTGCACGTGTGAACGGGCCTGAAAAATTCACCCGATGTTCGTCCAAAGTTGGGCAAATGTCAGGCCAATCTTGAAAAACAGCACAGCGATTTTTTCTTTAAAATTTTAAAAATGCTTAGAGGCGTCGAAAATTATGAGTTCTTTGTGAAAGTTGATCTTAAATAAAATAAAGAATCGATTGAGCGAATAAATTTGTTTGACGGGAAAGGTCAATTGGCAGGATTTCCATACACGGAATATAAAACTAGCCACCAATGTCAAATTAATACAAAGAAGATTTATCTTGGTAGTAGGTGTGTAAACATTTGAAATATTTCTGTTTTACAGGAACCTTATTTATTGTTCTTTTGCCGCGTCGTACAATCATGTGTCCAATGTATCATGGTAGAATCAACGAAGCTGAATGGCCTAATGTTATTCATTATTCAATAACGAAGCCACGTCCTTGTAGTCAGTTGGGACGAGGGAAGGGATATTAGTAGGTGGTTTTTGCTATTTGAAGTATGTGTTTACCTCTGCGTCTCCACAAAAACCACAGGGATGATTATCAGTTAGTTGGTAGGCATCGTTGGATCTGGATTCATTCTGATAAGCGATACAACCGTGGCATTCTTTTTACACAATTATTTTGACTAGCAATGATTCGGTCACACAAAGCAGAACAAACTATCTACATGCAACAAACTCGAAGGATTACTTTGCTAGCACCTCTAGTTGTGAGACGTGCAATCAATCAAATTCAAATTGATCGTTGAAGTCATGGTCGATGGTAATTTCTCTAGTGTTACGTCTGTTTGTCTGTGCCAGATCGTTCGACGCATCTATGAAGCAAAATCGGTTCACGGGCAACCGAGATATAAAGCTCCAAAGTTGACCATTTTGTATGAAAACCGACAAGTGGGCACTTTATTATGCCGGCCAGTGCATGTCCACTTACACGCGCTATAAGCTCAACTGACTAGTGTAAAAGGTTTTGGTTTTAGTGCCTTCTCAAGTGTCTAGTTGTGTATTTTTGTGTAACCTTGCTAAAAATAATTATTCATAGTTGCCTTTTTAATGTATCACAAGACCAAAAATCATGTATCAAGTAACAGGATAATTTGTTGTTGAACATTGACTCGGTTCAGTTGTTTAGACGTAATAGAATCAAGCTCAATTTTGAATATCAATCTTCTATGCAAATTAAATTGATTAATAGAAAGCTGAGTAGCTAAATTATTTACTATACTGGATGTGGCCCTGATGCTTTTCCATCGAGAAATGTTATTGTGAACACATCAAATTGAATGATGCCAATGATGCCATTGCAACAATATTTAGTTCATATAAATTGAATTGAATTAGGCGCAATTTCAATTCACATAGGTATTTCACATGAATGCTTATTAAATTTGCGAAATTACCTTGCTTTCATGAACCATGAATCATGAGTAATTCTCTTGGCAATAACTCTAGATTTAAATAAAAATACCTCACAGCACCCACGCTCGCAATTTCAATTTAGAGCCCATTTTCGAATTGAAATCAATTAGGGGGAACGCCGCAGTAGTAAATCTTCCAATAATTCGAGAAGCCGCCGCTGCCGGGGCGTCATCGGCAAGAATGTGTAACATGTGCGAAAATGTATTTCAATTCCGCGCACCATCTATCTGCGCGTGAAGTGTTGCGGATTCGAATTTCCAATTAGTACCGGGTCTCTTGTCTTGTCGAAACGGCACAGCCACACAATTGTAAAAAGCCATCAACCACCATCGCTCGGCAGCACAGACACCAACCTAATTGGTATTAATGAAATTCCGAGCGGTGCTCGCAGGTATTGAGCGAAAATAACCATAAGTGGAGTGCAATTCAGAAATATCGCCAATTGGAAGGCGATCAATGGAAACTTTATGTCGTCACATCATTGATTGGGAATGGTTTTTCAAGTGCGATCAGTTTTGTGTCGATTCTGAAGAAAAGTTGATTGAAAATCACTGTTTTCCAAACTGCTGAAAGTCATCCTTCCTTTGGTAATACAATAATTCGACAATGAAGTAGAGCAAGTTGAAGTTTCATACATGAAAAATGCTCAAAATAAAATTAAGTCTGATTAGCGAAGCCGTACTGTTCGAAATCCATAGAGTACAATCGCATTTGATTGATGGCTCTCACGTGTGATTGCGTAGCCATGAATCAATGAAGCCACTAAACAGATAATCCACGCGCAGTCAGTGGACTTTCTTCGTGTTTCTACGTTAGCGAAATTGATTTATTCCTCCATTCAGCGCAACCTCACATCATCACCCTGCGCACGGGGGTGCAATTTCCACCAACCAAAGCACGTCGTCGTGCCATGTTGTGGTTACTTCATGTTGAATCATTTTTTTGGCAATGATTGAAGAAGCAAGCGGTTCCGTTCGGATGAGGAAATTTCACTAAACGATTGTTCGCGCATCACTGCCTACCTCTGTCCGCTTGGAGCACTGAGCACCGCTAAACAAATCCAACCAACCAACTGGTCAAGCTGGTCATCGAATCGGAAAAGAGAATCTTCAATACTGCGATCCTTCGGTTCCAACTCCAACCGGAGACTTTCTTCATGTTTTAATAGCAGATGCATAAGTATGCCTTAATCGTCCAGCTTGGTGTGGTTTGTTTATCACGACGGGTGAAAATAACCATGGCGCGATTTCGCTGCAACATGTTCCGGCACATTTGATAACATGATTACGTTGTAAAAGCTGTTTACATTGCAGGCAGGGGGAAATTTGCTTAGATGTGGCCGGAGCTTGTGAGAAAATGCGAATTTCACTAGCCTTTGTGAGGTCCTTGTTGGAAGCTTTATTGAAACATGCACGTGACATCCGATAGTTGTAGGTAATCCTCGAATTAAATAAAAAGCTGCTTCACTTTAAATCGTGTTGGAAGGATCTCACTATGGAACAAGGAACCAAAATAAACTCACAGTACAAATTTGAAAACTGACAGCATAATGTTTTAAATGGGTGTTGATACTCTTTAATCCGGAAAATTCAGAACTAGCGAGATGTGGACTAATGAGTTGCCAGATTAGCGAAGGCCAGATGAGCGAGTGGATATTGTAGTTACATAGATATATGTAATAGGTACAATTTAATCGCAGTTTAACCTTCATCTACACTACAAATTTCTTACGCCATTAATGCATAAATGATCCGTCATGCAATTTCTTGCTAGAGTCCCAATTAGGGTTACCGCGCTGAAGGGCACATCATGGTTCAGTCATTTTATTTTTTGGAAGCACTTCTCATGCCCTGCACCAACTGCTTCGTAGTTGATTGAATGCAATTCAAGGTGCACAAAATCAATCTGTGTAATATAATTGGCGCCCAACTCAACGTCTCTATGATGAATGTCAAATTGCTTTCACTTTCAACAACACCGATCTTGAATCACTTCGAACAGCCTACTAAGTATGTAGATTACACCTGCGGAAAAAGCATCGGACGTCATCACCCCTGCTTAGCTCCGACGACGCCGCCTCAAAAATGAATCACGTCGCACTTGAACTTTCTGTAACATGCGTATACCTATGACAGCTGACTGACAGTTGGCTTCAAATTGAAGCGACGAAGGCTTCTCAAAAGGAAAATTTAACTTCCTTTGTGAATAGCACCAGACCACGCCGACCGCGCAGTGCATAATGTCAAAGATCAATTGCACTTTATGTTAGAGTACCGTGAAAAGATGTTGAATTGCAGTGACCGCGGACGGCGGTGCGATGAAGTGTCATTTTCCGATGACAATTGGCCGCCATCAAGCCCTCAGACGGACAATGACGAATTTCTCCGTTAATCATGCAGAAAAAATAACGCGATTCTCGGTGCAATTTTCGCTGCCTTTTCCCCGTCGTCGTGTTGATATGTTGGTAATGGAATAAATTCCCGAGAAATGTACAACCGTGCCGGAACAACAACAACCGAACCGATCGGGCGGTACAGAAACGGGTCACACTGGAGGACTAATTTACGGTTGCATTGTGGATTGTACGGGTACAATCCGCTCGATGTCAGGCAAGGTAATAAAAATGTGCAATGTCAGAGTCGTACGGGATTATTGAGTGATGGACGGCGCTTGAAGATTAAAAAAACGAGCGTCGGAATCGGAAACCGAATTCCCGCGCAATGATGAATGCATTTTTTGTTTTCTTATTGTAGCTGATCGTTCCTTCGGATACTATAAGAAACATGACCGGCGCAGCCATGCGATATATGCGACCATTGAAGCTGGGGGAAAGTTGCAGGAACAGGTTCCCGATATGATTCATGATGAGCTCTTCCTGTTGATTGAGTGCAAGATTAGTTGTTTTGACAGCTCGGAAGTGCATGGTAGGCAATCAAACATTTTGAATAATTGCGACCGAGGAGTGAATAGTTGTCGAGAATTAGTAAGGGAAGCGGGTCCATCCATTGAATACTAGGAGAGTATCAGTTCCTGTCTTCCAAGTTAGGCTGAGTATATTTACCGACGGATCAAGTCAAATCTCCGTGGACGGTATTACTAAATCCGCATCTGAAACTTCATGCAGCACTTGTAGATGTATTCTCCAGTCGCCATTAGTCCTTGCAACCGTTTCCTCAAATACACCGCTTCGTCCACTTCGCTTATGCCAATTGTCACATCGCCCATAAAGGTGTCCTCCCGAACTGCCTTAGCAGCGAGCGGAAACCTCCCATCATCGCCGCCTGAGAGCTGCTTCATAACCCTTGTATCCAAAGAGGGTGAAGGTTTCGTGCCGTACGTGATGGAATTCAGCTAAAACGCGCTGATTTTGGCTGAGCTGCTCCGTTAAGTAATAGTATTGACCACGGAGCTCTGCATCCTATGCTAACCTAGCTTTGAAGACGACGAACCATAGGATGCTCTTTGACTCGCCAATTCGATCCAAAACGTTCATCTTTCGGTAGCGAAACTGCCTAACAGCTGTCCTCCTCACGTCAGGCCTTTCGAACAACGTGCTTCTTGCGGGGAATGCTTTCGGCAACTCCGACCTCTTAGCAGGACCAAAACCGAGGTATTGCCTTCTCTAGGCCTTCTACATCCGACACGTTGCAGTTGATGTTAAGCGATCGACGGGGGACCGATGCTCCTCCTCAAACGACCCAACTGAATACGGACTCATTAATGGTTGGTCTGCCCGCTTTTTAAGAAACTGGAAACGAGTCAATCCCCAGAACCATATCTGTGCTCATGGATTTTTTATCATTTATTTATTTACGTTCCACTCCTCGGTTTTAATCGGTTGAACGAGAAAACTCATGCGCTGATAAAATCCTGTCAATCTCGATCAAACGGTGGCCACATACTGCTGCCTAACCTTGGTAACTGCTTGGCCAATTCCATGGATCTTGACGTCTACCTTGCTGCGTTTGACTATCATTCGAATATCAGGTAATGTGCGACGATTCGCAGTAGATCGTAGATGGTTTGGAAGCAGACGAAGCAGAGAACTGTAGCTGCTGGCAGAAGTATCAGTCAGTAGCCTGTCGTGGAGTAAGAGGGAAATCATTTTCTTTGTAAGGGGGTTCCCTGGTTCTGCCCAACGGGTTATGGGTCCAGGAACGGCTCCAGATCTACATCTCAGTGGGATGGATCGACCGTCGACGTGACAGCAGTGGGGTTATGGATCGGGTGCATACTTCACGTGGCGCAGTGAGATCATGGATCGGCCACACGGATTGGCAAGAACCATTTTCACCGGATTACTATTCGACATTCTGGCTGGCCCGGCTGGCTGGCCGGCCCACCATAGTTTTCCGATTTTCGCGGTGTGAATGATGGATGGTTTTCCCAATAGCTCATGCAACTCGTGGTTCATTCGCCTCCTCCACGTACCGTCCGCCATCTGCACCCTGTGGGTACGAGTAAATTACATTCGGCGTGTATTTGAAGGTATACCCCTTAGTATGTAAGCAGATGAATTAACATGGATTCATTCATCCGTTCAATGATTGCATTATGCACGATTCATCGACGGTTGTCGATCAGCGCATAGCAAGCCATGACTCTTCCTCTTCCTAAAACTGACGGTGGCACGCGACGGACGTACACAGCGACGGCTCCAGAAGATTTCGGATCCTGCTGGCATCGGCGAATTCCACATTTGGCGATCCTGGCCAGGATTCATTGGCAATTCGTTAAAAAAGGAAAATGCCAATGAAAAATAATATTGGCTGCAGACTGGTAAGTTAAAAATTGATGGGTGCAGCACTCGAAAGGAAAAGTATTTTCGTATTTTTCGAAATGTGAGTTTTTTTTTTCTGGAGTGACACAGTGCGGGACGCCTGTCTGAATTGAGGCGGGATGCTCATTGTAAAGAGAAGAATGAAATCAAACGGGATGTTTGGTAGGGACACAGCGCGTGACGCCTGTGAGTATGACTGCTTTGAGACGGGACGCTCATTGTGAAGAGAAGATTGACAAACGGGATGTTTGGTAGGAACACAGTGCGGGATGCCTGTGAATATATCTGAATTGAAGCGGGACGCTCATTGTGAAGAGAAAAAAGAAACCAAACGGGATGTTTGGTAGAAACATTCACAACACAGCCTGTGAGTATTCTTGCAATGAGATTGGTTCATTGTGAAACGTTATGGCTCCGGTAGTTCTTGTTGTCCCGGAAGGGGACTAGCCTAGACCCCAAGCTGCTGGTCTGATCAACGGAAGCTTCCGGGGTGGACGCAGAAGGCCTCTTTTCTCCAGGATTCCAGGGCGTGTGAGCGTGAGGAATTTTCGAATGGTGGGGATCCTAGCTAAAACACGGTACTTTACCTTATAAATTTATTGCGCTATCAAGGGGAACGAGCGTGTTCACTATTGGTCGGTGGAGACATCGTTTAACAGACCGAAAGCATCGGCTGCGCTGGCAATCGACAGGAAGATGGACTTAATGGTTACGGACACTGCCAGTTCGAAGACGTTCTTGGTTTTTCTTGTCGTGTATGGCAAGATCGTAGGTTCGGAACGGTCCACGGTTTGGGTAATGGAGCTAGTAGCTCACACTAGGTAGCATGATGACGATGATACGATGGCGGTCGGGACACCTCAGTTGGCAGGAATCACCAATTGGAAGATTGATAAGGCGGGAAAACGGGAACCGGTAACGACGTCGCTCGATAGAGTGTCGGGCAGGAGCGAGTAGATTCCGGTGCACTCTAGGTAGTAGGTTGGACACGGAGATGCTTGTACAAAATTTCACCTGCGGGAGCTTGGACCTGATAACAGAACCCCCACAACGGTGGCGCACGACGAAGAGTCGGGTTTCGGGTAAAAACCCAAGGGAGGTTGGGCGCGTAGATATTTGCACTTACTTTCACCGACTAGAAACCGAGCCAGCAGCAGCCCGCAGGCTAGCACAAGGACGACGAACGTTCGTTCGTCTGTGAAAGGCGCGTAGATGACGGAGCTTTCCAAGTTGGAGATAAGGTACGTTATTGTGGTTGGAAAATTCCACTCACTCGCGATGACTTCCAATTCTTGGTTTCTTAGCGCGACGTTCGTACCAAATAATGTCTGTGGTTGGTACCAACCGATTTTATCCCAGCAAGATTAGGAAACTTGCAAACTTTTTTGCTGCAAAATTTTCGGGTTAATCACTTCCAAATTGATTGTGTCTGTGTCTTCTACCGAAATATCGCCGTTTTCCCTTCTTTTAACTTTGTCACAATATCCTGTAGCCAGGGTTATCCAGTGTGGGTTAACGGCGAACATTTCCGCATCGCCGTGGTAGCTTACTTTTGGTAGCCAAATCCAGCTGCTACCCACAGTGCAGAGATACACCGTTGATGTATCGCTCTCCGATTTGAAACGACGGTTGCTTAATTTACAATAGTTTCCCTACATTCACACACTAGTCGTGCATTGAGTAAATGTTACCATTCGGTAACAATTGGAAAGTTTGTGAGAGAGAAAAAGAAAAACCAAATTCGACATCCAGTAGGAACTTGTATACCACACTGTAGGACGTCTGGGAAGAATTTCTGGAATAAAAAGGGATCCTAATTAAGTGGTTTGAGAAGGAGAGATCTGACGTGACGTTCAGTAGAAATATTAAGTGTGACTGTACGTTCCTCAAACACTTGAGACAAATACAAATAAGACAAATAAGAATGGACGTATACCAAAACTGTATATACAGGTAAGGTACTTTTTGCGATAAGCATTAGCATTAGCATTGCATTAGCATTGAGCAATTCGCACAAATTCGTAGGTGGTACAAGCCAAGACTATTGTATGAGAGTAGCATCACTTTCATCCGTTACCACAGATATTGATTTGGGACTAATCACTATCTCTTAGATGGAAGCAATGCACCCTCCAATAGTCGAGATCTGTCCTGGCCACGTCCTTGCGAATGCTGAGGAAGGGGAAGGATGGTTAGTTGGACACCTACTTAAAAAAGATGCAGAGAACTCTACGACCTCTTATAGGTGCCACGGGAGGTTTTGGGATTGTGTGGAAGGTTATAACAGTAGGAATCGTTTTGGTATAACGTGAAACACAGAAAGAACTAAGATATAAATACAAAGTAGGAAAGGGACGAGCCTGGAATTGAACCCACGACCTCCTGCTTATAAGGCAGAAGCGGTAGCAACTAGACCACCGAGCTCGTCTAAGTAAGGTACTTTTTGCGATAAGACGAGATATTCAGAGAGAGGTGTAATAGATTGAATCTTCACCATGATACCAAGTTTTGAATCCTGTATGAAGTATGGCTCATTCTGGATTATTTAATAGAACAGATGAAAGGTTACAAGTGCGTGAACATGCTACCGCTGATGGTTGATAAGATTAAACCGCAGACCAACAAATGTAACCCTTGTGGAATTTTCATCGTATTACAATAAAATTTTACAAACATAGAAAATAAACAATTAACACAATTCAAGTAATCATTAGTTGCTCAAGCTATAACTTGTGGCACGCGTATCTGCATTGCTCGATTTTGGCGTTTGTCACTGCCAATATCTGGCTCATGATTTGTCCAAGCTAGTGAAAACAACGGGTATCGTTAGTGTTTGTACGACGATGAATTTGATAAGTAAATGTTATGTGTCATGTCTGGGATTGAGCTATGCGTTTGTATTTGAAATAAAATGCCCATGATTAATTGGTATCGATCAGGATATAAGGCTGTCTGCTGTTGGTGAGTGAAGCTGTTTTAGGACCTACTCAGGAAAGTTTTTCAGATTCCTATTTTTTTTAGGTATGTGTCGGTCTCATAATTTTGAAAATAAGGGATGATGAATGTGGCGTGAAGATCACAAAATCGATAGTTATGGAATTATTTGAACACAATTTACATTTTAAAATACTTCAGCCAACATGAGGTGTTTAACATGACAATAAATCTGCTGAATATTGAGGAGGCGATTACTGAACTTAATTTGGTATATCTTACTACGTAATTCAATAGTCAATCTTTTTGTTCTGATTTTTTTTTCTCTGGAGAAGAAGGGGAATGTGGGGTACGAGTAAATTACATTCGGCGTGTATTTGAAGGTATACCCCTTAGTATGTAAGCAGATGAATTAACATGGATTCATTCATCCGTTCAATGATTGCATTATGCACGATTCATCGACGGTTGTCGATCAGCGCATAGCAAGCCATGACTCTTCCTCTTCCTAAAACTGACGGTGGCACGCGACGGACGTACACAGCGACGGCTCCAGAAGATTTCGGATCCTGCTGGCATCGGCGAATTCCACACACCCCACAATAGATGGTTCGCAACACTTTCCTTTCGAAAACTCCCAGTGCGCGTTGGTCCTCCACGAGCCTCGTCCAGGTCTTGTGTCCGTAGAGAACTACCGGTTTAAAAAGCGTTTTGTAGATAGTCAGTTTGATACGGCGGCGAACTCTATTCGATCGGAGCGTCTTGCGGAGTCCAAAGTACGTACGATTTCCAGCCACTATGCGTCTCCGAATTTCTCTGCTGGTATCGTTATCGGCGGTCACCAGTGAGCCCAAGTACACGAATTCTTCAACCACCTCGATTTCGTCACCACCGATAGAAACTCGTGGTGGGCGGCTTACATTGACCTCTCTTGAGCCTCTTCCTATCATGTACTTCGTCTTCGACGTGTTTAGCTTCGCTTTTCAGTCTGTTGTAGACTTCCTCCATCCTCTCAAAGTTACGTGCCATGATATCAATGTCGTTGTTAGCAAAGTAAGCGTTGCGTTTTTAAAAAGATAATAAACCAGTCTACTGTAAGCTCTTTCCCTAACCAGTCGAGTTTTTTCTCTGCTATCAGGTTATGGGCCGCTAGCAGAAGTAACCATAGTAACGGCCGATCAACAAGCCGAAAGTATTTTTTCACCTCAAGACTTCAAGATTCTAAAATCAAGAGAAGATGGCTGGCGGCGTGAGACGTTCAAACGGTGAAAAAGGAAATCCAGCCGGAAACGGAAGTAGTGGCGCTGCAGCAGGTGGAAGTGGTTCCGGGAAACAAATCGGCGGAACTGAAGACATTCAACCAGGAGGCGGACAAGCAGATGGCGTTTCGAGGTTTCCGGGCGGTGGTATGTCGCTCCACTCGGTGCCGAAATTGAAAGGAAGGGACAATTATGTTTCGTGGGCGTTCACCATGCGTATGGCAATGATCCGCGAAGGAACGTGGTGGGCCGTGGATCCTTCAGAGGGCACCCAGGTGGATTTCGATCTCTCGGAGCGCGCTCTTTCGACGATTTGCCTCAGCATTGAACCCTACAACTACAGCTTGGTTCAAAAGGCGAAGACAGCGAAGGAAGCATGGTCAAGTCTGAAAACAGCTTTTCAGGAGTGCGGAAGAACTCGGAAGATCAATTTGCTTCGCAAGCTGACTTGGTTGGAGCTTGAAGATTGTTCGTCTGTGGAGGAGTACGTGGACGAGATAATGTCCACTAGCCACAAGCTCGAAGAAATCGGATTCAAGTTGGACGACGAGTGGCTTTCGCTGATCCTGTTGATGGGGTTGCCAAGGAGATATGAGCCCATGATTATGGGACTGGATGCGTCAGGACGCAATCTGACGGCGGACGTGGTCAAATCAAAAACACTACAAGATGTGACCCGTGATCAAGATGTCGGTTCCGGTGATTCGAGCGGAGCGTTGCTGGTACGTAACAAGAAGAAGAACGTAAGCAAGAAGGACAAATCCAGCATACCTTGTTTCAAGTGCGAGAAGCTAGGGCATTTCGCATCCGAGTGTCAGCAAAAATCCAAAGCAGTCGGAGGTTCTGGTCGTAATAAGCAGGCGGCGTTGCTAGCATTGCACAAGCCGGTGCATCAGACGGAAGACTGGATCCTGGACTCTGGAGCGGGCGTCACATGTGCAGATCCCAAGCGGCTCTCGTGGCTCCCAAGAAGCCATCCGAATCAATCTACGTGGCCAATGCAGCAGAGATTCCTGTGGCGGCTGTTGGAAGCGTGAAGCTTGAAGCCGAAGTGGAAGGTACGTACACCGATCTCGATATATCTAACGTGCTATGTGTTCCAGACCTTGCAATCAATCTTCTGTCCGTGAGCGAAATCTGCAAGAAAGGATACCGCGTTACGTTCACTGACAAGGCCTGTGAGGTGGTGCACGCGTCCAAGGGGAACGTTATCGCGACGGCACGAGAGAAAGATGGCCTGTACAAGTTAAATCTCGCTGCACAGAACAATTCGTTTGTCGCAAAACCCTGTGGCAATTTGGAGTTGTGGCATCGACGGCTAGCGCATCTCCACATCGACAGCGTCAAGCGGTTGACATCGATGGTGACTGGTATGGACATCAGTGGTACCACTATGCAGGGTTGTGTACCGTGTGCGGAAGGCAAACACCGAAAGTTTCCATTCAAGTCAAGTGGAGTTCGAGCGAAGGAAGTGCTAGAGCTAATCCACTCGGACCTGTGTGGACCAATGGAGAAGGCGTCACATGGCGGTAGCAAGTATTGGGGGTCACGTTCATTGACGATGCTACCAGGATGACGTACGCTTATTTCCTCAAATCCAAGGCGGATGCGTTCAGTGCGTTCGAAGAGTTCAATGCCTACGTTGAAAACCAGACGGGGAAGAAGATCAAATGTTTGCGAACCGACAATGGACAGGAGTATCTGGGTAAGCAGTTTCAAACATTCCTGAAGAAGAGCGGAATACGGCACGAGAGGACGGTACCGAACAACCCGCAACAGAACGGATCTTCGGAGAGGATGAACCGGACGATTGAGGAGAAAGCACGTTGTTTGTTGGCGGATTCGGGACTCGATAAACATTTCTGGGCAGAGGCTGCATCCACGGCAGTGTACCTAGCGAACCGATCTCCGACGAAGGGCAGTCCAGCAACACCGCTGGAAATGTTTTCCGGTAAGAAGCCAGACCTCTCTCATCTCCGAGTGTTTGGTTCCAATGTGATGGCGTATGTACCGAAGGACAAAAGGAAGAAGTGGGACGTGAAGTCCATTCCATGCATTTTGGTTGGCTATCCGGATTGTACCAAGGGGTACAGAGTTTTCAACCCATCAACAGGAACGGTTTTCGTTAGTCGGGACATCATCGTACTGTCGGAATTCTACCACAACCAAGAGGTTAAAGAAGAGCACAGCCAAGACATCGGTGTGGATGTTATCAGCAACAAAGAGGACGAGCCAGTTGCAGTTGATCTGAAGAATGACGATATTCCGAACGCGGAGTTGGAACCGGAAGCAGAGGAAGAACAAGAGGCCGACCAGCAAGGGCTACAGGCAGTTCAACCGTCCGCGCTCCCTCCGCAACTTATTCGAGACAGTGATCATCCTAGGCGCAGCGAGAGGGAGCGCCAACTACCAGGCAAGTATTCTGATTTTAGGGTCACATACAGTGTCCTTCCTCAGGAAAACGAAATATATAATTTTGCTGGATCTGGTATGTATGGAACGCGGAATGGGCGATTTGACGAAATAAGTAAAAGCATTGAGCCCCAATTTGTCTGTAGGTCTGCATGAGTAATTCCGCGTCTTCATTATTTCTATTGAATATATTATATTACCATTTTATTATTCTGTTTCATTGAACAAGTATCCATAGTTTAACCACCGACGAACCGACGTGTCACTGGCGCTCTCTGATTGTCCCACACTTTTTAATGGTCATTCGCTTTTGCGGGCGATCGCTACTGTCAAATAAGCTAAGACACAACTACGCTGCATTGTTAATACACGTAGGTTTGTGGCTGAGCTACGAAAACTTCGCGAGCCATTATGGGGGTGGTAGTAGTGTTAGATGATTTTTCATTATGGCGTCGTGGGCAGCAAATTTCAATTATTATCAATTGGGTAGAGAACCGAAGTGGGCGATTAACGAGGTAACTTCGGAAGTGGCGCGCTGTTTTCATTTGGTGATGCGCTATACAGCGCACCACTTCCGAGATTATATTTGACGTATAGATTGTGAGAGGGATCCAACTTCGTTGGCGGCTAATTCGGTTTTCTACTGAATTGATAATATTTTCCATGGGGTGACACGTCGGTTAGTCGGTGGTTTAACTTTATAGATATAACCTATCTAATCGCATTATGTTACTTTTTCTAAAAGTCATACTACATTGCAACGAGAGTGTCAGTTATAAAATATTATATTTTATTATGCCACTATATTCAGCGATATAACCAAACTGTTTATTATTATGATGAGAAAGACAGCCTCGGCAAAATTGCACTGTTATAAATTCGATAATTTCAACTTTAAATATTCTAAAACTTGACTTCTATACAAATAGAAAAAGACACAGAAGATTGATTTGTCAATGATTTCATTATTGCTAGATAGCTTTCACCATATATATACTTCATATACTTCAGAAGCATTGCATAAACTCCCTATTTTTGAGCACAACGATTTCAATGTTAAACAGCAATTTCTAATTCTGATCGTGATATTCTCATGAATAGATAACCCTGTCAATTATGGCTCATGGAAGTTTGAATGTTTTATATTTTCATTATGTTTGTAGAATTCACATTGTTACATTACTTCATATGTATTATTTGTTTTCAATAAAAACGCTCATGTCATTATGTATGATACTGCCATCCGTCTTTTTATTTCATCTTTCCAGAAATCAAGAAGCCTATTTTCGCGATCGTTGAACCAGAACGAAGCATATTCCCCGATTTAAACCAGGACATTGCTTGACGAACTGTTGGTTCTGCATCTCTGAAGACTAAAACTAGCTGGTATTGAAGAAAGGTCAAATTGAAACTTGGTGAGAGAATTCCATTATATTATATATATTTACCGAATGATATTCTAACTACATGATTACATATATAACATAAAATAACCATCAGGGCACCCGATTGAAGCGATTTGGATAGGAAGAGTGGAATCGCCAACTTCCTATTGTTAACATCTCGTGGATAAAAGGCGGGCTCTTCTCCCCATCTATTGGGTCAATCTGGGAATCGAGGGCTAGATTATATTATTGTATGTACGAACTTTCTTCTGGAAGGAGATTCTCTATTCATCCCGTGGATTCGCATAAGTGTCTCTGCTTATGGAACCACCCCACCCATTTTGGCCCTTCATACACAAGTTTGATGAAATACAAACAATAATATAATCATGATCAAATCGTTTGTCAGATATGGCCAGTGCTATCGGCAGGTGCCTTGCTACAATAGATGGTAGTATCATCATCATCATCATCATCACATACAGTGTCCTTCCTCAGATGCTTGTTTCTTCACAGGATTGTGGCAGCCAAGCGGGACGACGCAACTCACCTGGAAACAGCATCGCGCTCCCGTCACATTCCAAAGAAGAAGATGTTCGTCTGCAACAGATTTCTGAGCACAGTGACTGGGAGCGCTCAGTCGGAGGCAAGTATATCACAGCTTCCATTAGAAACAGCAAACCTTCGGAGTCGAATTGTCCACAGAGTCAAGACGATCCAGACCAGGTTGGTAGACCAGATCAAGCAGCAACTATGTGCGGAATTCAAGATGAAGGATCTGGGACCGGTCAAGCAGGTGCTGGTATTGCGTGTGACCAGATCGGAAGGCGTTGTGGCAATCGACCAGGAACAGTACATTGACAAGTTGTTGGCGAAGTTTAATATGGTCGACTGCAATGATGCACAAACTCCCCTCGACGTGAATTAGCGGCTCTTCAAGGAAATGTGCCCTGTAACTGAAGAAGAGAAGGATAATATGAAGAACATTCCGTACAGAGAACTTGTAGGAGGATTGCAGTTCGTTGCGCAGTGTACCAGGCCGGACGTCAGCCATGCGGTAAGTCTGGTCAGCAGCTTTTGCAGCAACCCTGGACCGGCGCATTGGACAGCGGCAAAGAGACGAGTTTCCATGGCTACAGCGATGCAGATTGGGGCAACGATCCCGATATACGACGATCCGTAAGCGGGTATGCGTTCCTGGAGAGTAGTGGCGTTGTCAGCTGGAATTCGAAGAGGCAATCTACCGTTGCACTTTCGACAACCGAAGCGGAGTACATGGCTCTGTCAACGGCGACTCAAGAGGCCATGTGGTGGAGAAGCTTCCTGCGTGAGCTTCACGGGACGAACGGTGCTTTGGTGATCCATTGCGATAACAAGAGTGCCATCAACCTGGCAGAACGTGAAGTTGGCTACTCGGCACGTAGCAAGCATATCGACATAAGACATCACTACGTACGGGAGCAAGTCGAAGACAAAACCATCAAGTTGGTCTTCGTAGCATCTGAACTTCAAGCGGCGGACATTCTAACAAAATCGTTATCTGGTCCGAAGCATACCGAAGACAGGAAGAAGCTAGGTGTTATATAACTTTACGCTTAAGGGGGGATGTTAGCAAAGTAAGCGTTGCGTTTTTAAAAAGATAATAAACCAGTCTACTGTAAGCTCTTTTCCTAACCAGTCGAGTTTTTTTCTCTGCTATCAGTCGTCGGCGAAACCAAATAACTGGACGGACTTCGTGAAAATCGTACCACTCGTGTCAGTCCCTGCCCTTCGTATTACTCCCTTCAAAGCGATGTTGAATATCAGACACGAAAGTCCATCACCTTACCGTAACCCTCTGCGCGTTTCGAAGGGACTCGAGAATGCCCCTGAAACTCGAACTACGCACATCACTCGATCCATCGTCGCCTTGATCAACCGTATCAGTTTATCCGGAAAACCGTGTTCGTGCATTAGCTGCCATAGCTGGTCCCGATCGATTGTATCATATGCGGCTTTGAAGTCGATGAATAGATTATGTGTGGGCACGTTGTATTCGCGGCACTTCTGCAGTACTTGGCGAATGGCGAACACCTGGTCCGTGGTGGAGCGTTCGCCCATAAAACCCGCCTGGTACTGCCCCACGAACTCCCTTGCAATTGGTGCTAGTCGACGACATAAAATTTGGGAGAGTATTTTGTAGGCGGCATTCATAAATGTGATTGCGCGGTAGTTGCTACAATCCAGCTTATCGCCCTTTTTGTAGATGGGACACACGACACCTTCCATCCACTGCTGCGGCAAAACTTCCTCCTCCCAAATCTTGGTAATGACCCAGTGCAGCGCTCTAGCCAGTGCCTCACCACCGTGTTTAAATAGCTCTCCGGGTAGTTGGTCAACCCCAGGGGCTTTGTTGTTCTTCAGCCGGCCAATCTCCTCCTGGACCAGTGGTGCAATTTATCAACAATGCCTGCTGAGTGTGATTCTTTTGTTTTGTATTTTTCTCTGCTCCTCTTTGCCTATGACGGTGCCTTTCAGTCAGAACGACAAAGCAGGAGTAGCTTAGCAAACTCGGTTTGCCAACAGCGGGCTAACGCTGATGATCATTCGGCACAAATTGTCATTGTCATTGCCATTGTCTTTCAAGTGATAGTATTCACCCATGCATTTATATAGGGCCGTCGCATTCACACAGCTGCGAGTGAACTGAATAGACTGTCAGTGCGGGCTGCGTGTGCAATGAGAAGACAGGTCTTTTGTTTACTTTATCTTTGATTGTTGCTGCTAACCATTTTCAGTTTTCACTGCTATGAAGTGAGTGTGAACAGGCAATGGTATCAATATCCAACAAATTTCAGTCACTGAGATTGATAATTCGCACCACTGATTTTCCTGGATATCCGGAGCCGGTAAAATTATGTCATCCGCGCGTTCTCCCAGGTCCATCACCATACCGCCATCTCCGTCTACCACATCGCCAATCAGGTGTTCTTCGTAGTGCTGCCGCCTCCTTTGGAGCACCTCCTTATCCATTATTATTCTTCTTCTTATTGGCATTACATCCCCACACTGGGACAGAGCCGCCTCGCAGCTTAGTGTTCATTAGGCACTTCCACAGTTATTAACTACGAGGTTTCTAAGCCAAGTTACCATTTTTGCATTCGTATATAATGAGGCCAACACGATGATACTTTTATGCCCAGGGAAGTCGAGACAATTTCCAATCCGAAAATGGTCTAGACCGGCACTGGGAATCGAACCCAGCCACCTTCAGCATGGTCTTGCTTTGTAGCCGCGCGTCTTACCGCACGGTAAAGGAGGGCCTCCTCCTTATCCATACGACATTTTAAAATGAACGAGAAAGGCATCATCATCGTTAGGTGGATTAATGTGTTTTTTTTTTTCTGTTTTCAACTGCTTCGCCCATTCAAGCGCAGAATAGAGTCACGTATAGTAACTCAAATTTCGACTTTTTCGCTACCCAATGCTTAAATGATATTATTTGCACTTTTAATATCCCTTCTAAATTTTTATCTTATTTGCTTGTTATTTGACTGAGCACGCGCAGTTTAAAGTTTTTATAGAAATTACTATGGAAATCGCCACTTATGTAAAACCCGTTTGCTTCAGTGAGGTGTTGCATTCACTATTTTAATAAAATTAAAATAATACTTCCTTAATTGTTGTTGTGAAGCAATCTGAGCTTTGAAAGCAAAATTATGGAAAAAAAAACAGAAATCCTCATTACTGACATTGATGTTATTCTTTTACATGTTAAATTGAATTTCTCACGATTCAGCATTTTCTTTATAACCTTTCTTGCAAGCATCAGTTCGTTTAGTAACAAAGACGATCTGTTTCCTTGCAGAATTTCCTATGTTGCCAATGTACTCATATATTTTTAGAGATTTTTTTAGCAAAGTTGCGGAACAGTTTTCCACAAAAATTACTGTTCTCATAGGAATTTTTATACAAACTTCAAACTGCACGTGCTCAGTCCAATTACTTCTGAATCAACTGAAAATTTAAGAGGATTATTAAAACAGTAAATATCATCGTTAAAGCATTGGGAAACGAAAAATTCAAAATTTGAATCACTCTAGCGTGCATCATAAATGGAAAAATAGTCTTCCGTTTCAGCTAATTTAATTCGGACAACAAATGTAACTTCTTCATTGAAAAGTTTTAGATTTTCTTTTCAAAATTTTAAATTCCCATTCTATTGTTCGAAATGTTGTATTCTTAGAATATTACTTAAATACAAATACAAAACTACAAAATGAATCAATTGGCCGTGTGATAGGCCATTGAATAATATTGTTGTACGTAAATCTATGATGCATCCAAAACCTCTCAGAATGTTCAAGTAATTGGTCAACAGCCTTAATCTCTTTATAGGTAAGTGCTTTTCTTCGGCGATCGTCGAATCGCTGCGCGATACCTCAAATTCCAAGCTACCGAGAGACCCCCTGCCTCCAAAGTCTCTCCTAATCAAAACAATGACTCTACCAAGGCACCATTAGGCCACTTCTAATGCACAACACAATGACAGAAAACAAAAGTGAAAGACCTCTTGTCGCTCTCGTCTTCCATCCCCATTGCCAAACCTAGGCACGAACTTCAAGAGTACTGCTGCAGCAGCTGGAGCTTCCCGCCAAACATTACCACCGACCGGCTCGATACCTTCCAGTACCAGTACCAAGTCGATATCAGTATGCTGGAACGACGGACTACTGCTGGACTTGTGGATGGACGACGACGGATGGCAGCGCTGAGTCGTCGAAAGGAAAATTTCACTTTCGTTCGATCATCTCGCATGTCCGAGGTTAGCTGGCGAGCGTGGCGGGGCTTCCCACATCACCTCCCATCTCAGCCAGACGGGGATCGATTTGTCCACTTACAGTAAATAGTCAGGCGTTAGAGACAGAGACCGTACCGGTCGGTCGGTCGTTGGTTTGAATGCCGTAATAGCTCCAACGATTGTACAGTTTGGGCAGATTCAATAACCTCGCTGAGAGCGGGAAATTCGATTCGCGATGAAGTGGCCATGCTGCTGCAGCGACCATCATCCATCATAGATCGTTGGGTTAGCAGGGATGCATATTTATGAGTTTTTCGGCGAACTCAGTCAGCATGAAATTTTGCATGATTCGAATGCAAAAGGTTTACGTTTTCCAGTTGGTAATGACAACAACTTTGGACAACATTCAAAATGGAAGGTAGCAATGTTTGGTTTACAAATCATGTTTGATTCGAATTTTAAGAAGATTTAATTTTTTGATACGGGGATTAAACGTAAGGGGGTGTAAGTTACAAAAACTAAGATTTGAGAAAACTGTGCGAAAAATTTGTCAATTTTTTTGTTTCATGCAATTTGTATAGGGGAACGGTTCGGCACTTCATCTCATAGCTCCCATTTCCATCTCATCAAAAACAAAGCAATGAAAAAGAATTTGATTTGTTTTTTTTATTTTTGTGATTTTTTTAGGAAAGAGCACGCATGTTAGCAAAAAGAAGCGACAAGATTAGTGCTGTATAACTCTGTTTTGCGATGAGATGAATATATCTAGACCAACATTTGAAAAGGGCGTAACAGCCAAAAATTATTCCTTCTAATTCCTCGTCTACACATATAGCTATATATGTACACGAAGAATCAGAAGGAATAAATTTTGGCTGTTACGCCCTTTTCAAATGTTGGTCTAGATATGTTCAGTGAGGTGGAAAAAAAGAAATTCAAAAAAATATTTTTTTTCTGTGGTTTTTTACATCTATTATAAACAACGTACAATCTATATCAACATATTGCCGTAAAGCTCTAAAATCAATTATATGTTACGTGTAATAAAAATATCACAAACGTGCGACTGCATCATATATGATCATGTTTCGTGGAAAATTCAGCTTCCTCATTTTTTTTTACGAATAGCCCACATAAAACATCGTGATACCATTGCGACGTAACCGTACCGCGGGGAAATGAAAACAAATGGTTGACATTAATTTTGAACTGGCCACGATGTGGTGTTTTCCGGACCAACTTTTCACCTGTCCAGTCCAAATTACCTGTCACCGTGGTTACAACCCGCCATGTCACGATGTGATCGATGTGAAGAAAATTATCAACATGGCCTCCTCCGTTTTTCGTTTGACAGCGCGGTAGCAGCTAGTTGATAAGTGACCGAACCAGATTTCAGGTCGGTTCTTTATCGATCGCGGTTCGAACCAATCAACGCACTAAAAACATCGGTCGGGCTGGATGGCGGCGGCATCTGGGAAACAGATCACAGCCATCGAGAGGAGCCGATAGAAAAATGATAATTTGTTACGAAACACACAATCTACGGGTCGTCGGCAATGATGCCGCTCGGAGTGTATAGCTCTTTGCGCTGATGCCGTGATCCGTCCAGACTCCAACCGAAGCTTCGGAGCTTCGGCGGCCTGGCAGATTGCATCCATTTATTCATTCATTGAAGAGTGCTGTGCTTGAAACATGAATTCCAATTTCCGTGATTACGGCCTACGATGAATGCTGGTCGATCGAGTTGAACTGAATTGTTGGCTCAAAATATGCGCGATTGCGTCGAAAAAGACTAGAAAAGTCATATTTTTTGTGAAATGGTATTGCATTAGTTATGTAGTTGAGAAACAAAGTTTTTTTTAGGTGTAATCGATGCAATGCTGCCGCCTACAAGTTTGTCTTAGCGAAAGGTGCCCAACAGTTTGGATAATGCTGTCGATTAGCCGGCAATCGACAATGGCGTATAATTTCGATCAGCATAATTTAGGGAAGGTCTAATACGTTATATAGAGCGTAAATTGCGTCGCTGTTGCAAATGAGGCAAATTAAAGCTGAAATTATGCACCACCTCGTTAATCGGTTAATTCGTACGTGTCGAAGAGAAGCAACAAAAAACACTATTTTCCTAACAGTTTGCCAAACCATGTGGTCTGCCTCTGGCGCTAATTGCTATCGTTGTTTCGCATTCTTTGCAGGTTTGTTGTGACCGGACAACCATTGACGTGAGGGATCCACCAATTTGACGGTAAGTCGGTGAACAGGCTACTGCGTTGCAGTAATAGTTCTTAAACGGTTGCAATATTGTACATATGTAAATCGAGGAAGGGAAATAGACGATCCGGATGATCGCAAAATTACATTGCGTGATTTTTTAACAGTTTTTTGTGTAATTTTAAATTGTTGTGCAACAGTCATCCATAGTTCACTTTTCTCCCTCTTCCCGTTCCGTGGAGCCAAATTCTTCAAGAAATTTCATCTGCTTTTCAACTCAATTGTCTAATGCAGTACGAGAAGAGAATTATTCGACTCTGCAATAACAATCCAACGCTTTTGCCCACTGGGCTAACTGAAGACCCCATTTATTCGGTAATTCACTATCAGCCCGCGTTCAATGCATCAACAGTACCGCAGCTATACGGTAACCGGACCGGACCCTACGAAATTTACCCCGCGGTCTAGCAAAAATAACAGTTGACCCTTATCTGGACAGTTTCATCATACCGATTAAAAAGAGTATATATATACAAGACTTGCTTGGAATTTTGGCAGTACATCAGTATGAAGCACAATGTCACTTTCCGGACGAGAACTAATAGAGAACCGTCTACTGAAAAGTAATTGGTTTTAATCGAAAGAATATTGTATGAAATATGATACCGTTTTACGCCAATTGCCGCCCAAATCATTTTCCGGTGGAAATTTTGAATAAATTTACCTTTAAATATCGAATATTCCCGTAAAAGTTCACGAAGCAGAATTGTATTCCATCCGGTGCACAATAGCCCAATTTTTGCGGGAATTTTACCAACGCAGAGTAATCAACTCTTGGATGCGGGTGTCCCACCTCGCAGACATGTGATCCATCCTATTCATAATAACAGCATTCTTTCTGTGGGCGTCCCACCAACGTACAGGAATGAACCCGAATACGGGCATCATACCACGCAGAAATATGATCCATACGATCCATAATAATACAACCTCACTAACGCAGATGAAAAGTCTCGAATGCGGGTGTCCCAGCACGTAGAATTCTGATCCATACGCTTCACAGTAACATCATTCTTCTTGCGGGCATACTACTGACTCAGAGGAAGAATCTCTCGAATGCAGTTGTGATGCATCCGATCTACATAATCACCATTCTTCTCACGGGCGTTTCACCAACGCTGAGGAAAAAAACTCTTGAATGCTAGTGTCACCCCAAACAAAATTGTGATTCATCCGATCCACAATAACATCATTCTTCTTGCCAGCATCATGATGCAGAGGAAGAAAGTCTTGATCATGGGCGTCACCCCACACAAAATTGCGATTCATACGATTCACAATAACATCATTCTTCTTACTGGCATCCCACTGACACAGAGAAAGAATCTTTCAAATGCGAGCGGCCCACTATGCAGACTTCTGATCCATCTGTTCTATAAAAAAACATTCGTCTTGCGAGCGTCAACGCAGAGGAAGAAACTCTTAAAAGCGCTGTCCTACCACGCAGATTTCTGATCCATCCGATCCACAATAACACAATTCTTCTTGCGGGCGTCCCACTGACGCAGAGGAAAAAATCTTGAATGCGAGCGACCCACCATGCAGAACTATGATCCATTTGATTCACAGAAAAAAAATCTTCCTTTCCTAGAGAGAATCTCTTAAATGCAGTGTCCCACCACGCAGAATTCTGATCCATGAGATCCACAAAAACACCATTTTTCTTGTGGGCATCTCACAAACGCAGAGGAAGGATCAGTTCAATGTGAAGTTCCTATCACATAAAACTCTGATCCACTCGATCTACAAAAAAAAAACAATTATTTTTGCGGTCGTCTCACCAACGCATAGGAAGAATCTTTTGAATACGAATGCCTTTCGACGTAAAATTCTGATCCATTCGATCTACAAAAACTCAATTCTTCTTGGGGACATCTCACCAACGCAGAGAAAAAAAAGACTCTTGAATACGAGCGTTCCAGTATGCAGAATTATGATCAATTGGACCCAGAAAAACACCATTATTGTCATGGGTGTCTCACCAACGCAGAGGAAGATTTTTTTTTTCAATGTGAATGTCCTACCACATATAATTCTAATCGATGCGATACACAAACACACAATTAGAATTTGTTACAGGAACTCAAATAGGACTGAATTTGGTTGTATATAAATCACAATAATTCGAATATGACAAGCGTGTTGCTAGAGCAACGCAGACGAAGAATGTGTTCAATGGGAGTGTCCCACCACATAGAATTCTGATCCACCTGATCTTAAAAAAAAACCATTCTTCTTACGGGCATCTCACCAACGCATAGAATGAAACTCAGTGGTGTCCTACCTTGCTGATTTCTGATCCATCCAATCCACAATAACACCTTTCTTCTTGCGGGCGTCCCATCTGCGCAGAGAAAGAAACTCTTGAATGCGAACGTCCCAGTATGCAGAATTGTTATCAATTCGATCAATAAGAACACATTTTTTCTTGAGCATCTACAAAAAAACATTCTTCTTGCGGGCGTCTTACCAACGCAGAGGGATAATCTTTTGAATGCAAATGTCCCACCAAAATTCTGATCCATTCGATCTACAAAAACATCATTCTTCTTGCGGGCACCGCATCAACGCAGAAAAAGAATCTCTTGGATGCGGTGTCTCACCACGCTGATTTCTAATCCATCCGATCCACAATTACACCATTCTTCTTGCGGGTGTCCTAAAAACACAGAGGAAGAAACGTTTGAGTGCGACGTTCGCAGTATGCGAAGATGTAATCCATTCGATCTACAAAAACACCATTCTTCTCGCGGGCGTCTCACCAACGCAGAGGAATATTCCTTTGAATGGAAGTGTACCAACACTCAGAATTCTGATCCATGTGATCTACAAACACAATACTTCTTGCTAGCGTATCAGCAACGCAGAGTAGGAATTTTTGAATGCGAGTGTCCCACCACGCAGAATTTTGATCCATTCCATCTGAAGAACATCTTTCTTCTTGAGGGTGTCCCACACCCCAAGCAGCACAAGTCAGACAAAAATGGTTGCAGCAACTTGATTGTGACCCAATCCGGTCACATATGAGTGGCAGTAAGCTATGTGGAACATGTGTGCTGCTAGGGAAAAGAAAAGAAAGAAACGCTTGAATGCGGGCATCCCACTTCGCAGAATTGTGATCCATCCACTATTACACCAACAAACTCTCTTTGTTGAACTTCATCATCATCGCTCCCTGAGACGGACCATGTAAAAATTATTCTTCTGTTCCTTGTTTTGCTTCTTTGCAAGATGCTTGGATGCCTCCATCTAAGTGTCTCAGAAGCCTCTTTCCAAGCAGATAGTAAGCCTCCTTTCAAAGGCTCGTAAGCCTCCTTTCAAAAAGGGTTGCAGTCCTCCTCTTCAGAAGCCTCTTTTCAAGAGGCTCGGAAGCCTCCTTTCAAGAAGCTCGAAAGCCTCCTTTGAAGAGGCTCGAAAGCCTCCTTTCAAAAGGCTCGGAAGCCTCCGTTCAAGAGGCTCGGAAGGAGGCTCCGGGTCTCTTGAAAGGAGGCTTCCGGGCCTCTTGAAAGGAGGCTTCCGAGCCACTTGAAAGGAGGCTTCCGAGCCTCGTGAGAGGAGGCTTCCGAGCCTCTTTAAAGGAGGCTTCCGACCCTCTTGAAAGGAGGCTTCCGAGCCTCTTGAAAGAAGGCTTCCGAGCCTCTTGAAAGAAGGCTTCCGAGCCTCTTGAAAGGAGGCTTCCGAGCATCTTGAAAGGAGGCTTCCGAGCATCTTGAAAGGAGGCTTCCGAGCCTCTTGAAAGGAGGCTTCCAACCCTCTTGAAAGAAGGCTTCCAACCCTCTTGAAAGGAGGCTTCCGAGCCTCTTGAAAAGAGGTTTCCGAGCCTCTTGAAAGGAGGCTTCCGAGCTTTTTGAAAGCAGGCTTCCGAGCCTCTTGAAAAGAGGCTTCCGAGCCTCTTGAAAGGAGGCTTCCGAGCTTTTTGAAAGCAGGCTTCCGAGCCTCTTGAAAAGAAGCTTTCGAGCCTCTTGAAAGGAGGCTTCCGAGCCTTTTGAAATGAGGCTTCCGAGCCTCTTGTAAGAAGGATTCCGAGCCTCTTGAAAGGAGGCTTCCGAGCCTCTTGAAAGAAGGCTTCCGAGCCTCTTGAAAGGAGGCTTCCGAGCCTCTTGAAAGGAGGCTTCGAGCCTATTGAAAGGAGGCTTCTGAGCCTCTTGAAAGGAGGCTTCCTGAGCCTCTTGAAAGGAGGCTTCTGAGCCTCTTGAAAGGAGGCTTGAGCCTCTTGAAAGGAGGCTTGAGCCTCTTGAAAGGAGGCCTGAGCCTCTTGAAAGGAGGCTTGAGGCCTATTGAAAGGAGGCTTCTGAGCCTCTTGAAAGGAGGCTCTGAGGCCTCTTGAAAGGAGGCTTCCAGGCCTCTTGAAAGGAGGCTTCTGAGCCTCTTGAAAGGAGGCTTCTGAGTCTATTGAAAGGAGGCTTCTGAGTCTTTTGAAAGGAGGCTTCCGAGCCTCTTGAAAGGAGGCTTCTGAGCCTCTTGAAAGGAGGCTTCTGATCCTCTTGAAAGGAGGCCTCTTGAAAGGAGGCTTCCGAGCCTCTTGAAAGGAGGCTTCCGAGCCTCTTGAAAGGAGGCTTCCGAGCCTCTTGAAAGGAGGCTTCCGAGCCTCTTGAAAGGAGGCTTCCGAGCCTCTTGAAAGGAGGCTTCCGAGCCTCTTGAAAGGAGGCTTCCGAGCCTCTTGAAAAGAGCCCAAGCAACACCACTTGTTTCTCAGTGAGTACCAATAACTGTGGTGTGACTTACTAAAAATCTGAATAATGTACAACGCGACGTATTTGGAACTCCTTTGTGACACAAAAAGCGCAAGTGGTGGAGTCTATTTGCAACATCTTGCGGCTACAATGAAAATAAAAACACAAAAACCAACCGGGATTCGAACCATGGACCTTGAGATTTGTTATCTTTTACTATAACCATCACACCATCAATTCTATTTAAAAACTCTGTTACAAGTGCACTATATAAACCACAAAGTCATTTGTAACTTCATTGTACCTTATAGGAAACAAAGGACTGTCAAAAATAAAATATTGCTCAGCTGAGCTCAAAGTGTATTGCAACATATAAGGAACATTGGTGTGACAAAAATGAACCGAAGTGATATTAATTCTGCAACTTATCTGTTTTGTAACTGATATGAAACACATTGAATTCCAAATCACCCAAGAAGTCAGATGCGTGGCATATTGCAACGCGACTTAAACGGAAATGAAACATTATATGTTTCTGCAACTGGAAAGTGACTCGATGTATTGCCAATATCTTCAATGCAATTAATTAGCAACAAACAGCTATTTCAAAGATGTTGCGCGTGCTGCTTGGGAGGCTTCCGAACCTCTTGAAAGGAGGCTTCCGAGCCTCTTGAAAGGAGGCTTCCGAGCTTCTTGAAAGGAGGCTTCCGAGCCTCTTGAAAGGAAGCTTCCGAGCCTCTTGAAAGGAGGCTTCCGGGCCTCTTGAAAGGAGGCTTCCGGGCCTCTTGAAAGGAGGCTTCCGGGCCTCTTGAAAGGAGGCTTCCGGGCCTCTTGAAAGGAGGCTTCCGGCCTCTTGAAAGGAGGCTTCCGGGCCTCTTGAAAGGAGGCTTCCGGGCCTCTTGAAAGGAGGCTTCGGGCCTCTTGAAAGGAGGCCTGGGCCTCTTGAAAGAAGGCTTCGGGCCTCTTGAAAGGAGGCTTCCGGGCCTCTTGAAAGGAGGCTTCCGGGCCTCTTGAAAGGAGGCTTCAGGCCTCTTGAAAGGAGGCTTCTGGGCCTCTTGAAAGGAGGCTTGGGCCTCTTGAAAGGAGGCTTCCGGGCCTCTTGAAAGGAGGCTTCCTGGCTTCTTGAAAGGAGGCTTCCGGGCCTCTTGAAAGGAGGCTTCTGGGCCTCTTGAAAGGAGGCTGGGGCCTCTTGAAAGGAGGCTTCCGGGCCTCTTGAAAGGAGGCTTCCGGGCCTCTTGAAAGGAGGCTTCGGGCCTCTTGAAAGGAGGCTTCAGGGCCTCTTGAAAGGAGGCTTCAGGGCCTCTTGAAAGGAGGCTTCCGGGCCTCTTGAAAGGAGGCTTCCGGGCCTCTGGACAGGAGGCCTGGGCCTCTTGAAAGGAGGCTTGGGCCTCTTGAAAGGAGGCTTCCGGGCCTCTTGAAAGGAGGCCTGGGCCTCTTGAAAGGAGCCTTCCGGGCCTCTTGAAAGGAGGCTTCCGGGCCTCTTGAAAGGAGGCTTCCGGGCCTCTTGAAAGGGGGCTGCCTGGCCTCTTGAAAGGAGGCTTCCGGGCCTCTTGAAAGGAGGCTTCAGGCCTCTTGAAAGGAGGCTTCGGGCCTTTGAAATGAGGCTTCGGGCCTCTTGAAAGGAGGCTTCGGGCCTCTTGAAAGGAGGCTTCCGGGCCTCTTGAAAGGAGGCTTCTGGGCCTCTTGAAAGGAGGCCTGGGCCTCTTGAAAGGAGGCTTCGGGCCTCTTGAAAGGAGGCTTCGGGCCTCTTGAAAGGAGGCTTCGGGCCTCTTGAAAGGAGGCTTCGGGCCTCTTGAAAGGAGGCTTGGGCCTCTTGAAAGGAGGCTTCCGGGCCTCTTGAAAGGAGGCTTCCGGGCCTCTTGAAAGGAGGCTTCCGGGCCTCTTGAAAGGAGGCTTCCGGGCCTCTTGAAAGGCGGCTTCCGTGCCTCTTGAAAGAAGGCTTCCGGGCCTCTTAAAAGGAGGCTTCCCGGCCTCTTGAAAGGAGGCTTCCCGGCCTCTTGAAAGGAGGCTTCCGGGCCTCTTAAAAGGAGGCTTCACGACCTCTTGAAAGGAGGCTTTCGGGGCTCTTGAAAGGAGGCTTCCAGGCCTCTTGAAAGGAGGCTTCCGGGCTTCTTGAAAGGAGGCTTCCGGGCCTATTGAAAGGAGGCTTCCGGGCCTCTTGAAAGGAGGCTTCCGGGCCTCTTGAAAGGAGGCTTCCGGCCTCTTGAAAGGAGGCTTCCGGGCATCTTGAAAGGAGGCTTCCGGGCCTCTTGAAAGGAGGCTTTCGGGCCTCTTGAAAGGAGGCTTTCAGGCCTCTTGACAGGAGACTTCCGGGCCTCTTAAAAGGAGGCTTCCAGGCCTCTTGAAAGCAGGCTTCTGAGCTTTTTGAAAGCAGGCTTCCAGGCCTCTTGAAAGGAGGCTTCCGGGCCTCTTGAAAGGAGGCTTCCGGGCCTCTTGAAAGGAGGCTTCCGGGCCTCTTGAAAGGAGGCTTGGGCCTCTTGAAAGGAGGCTTCAGGGCCTCTTGAAAGGAGGCCTGGGCCTCTTGAAAGGAGGCTTCAGGGCCTCTTGAAAGGAGGCTTCCGGGCCTCTTGAAAGGAGGCTTCCGGGCCTCTTGAAAGGAGGCTTCCGGGCCTCTTGAAAGGAGGCTTCCGGGCCTCTTGAAAGGAGGCTTCCGGGCCTCTTGAAAGGAGGCTTCCGGGCCTCTTGAAAGGAGGCTTTCGGGCCTCTTGAAAGGAGGCTTTCGAGCCTCTTGACAGGAGATTCCGGGCCTTTTAAAAGGAGGCTTCCGAGCCTCTTGAAAGGAGGCTTCCGAGCCTCTTGAAAGGAGGCTTCCGAGCCTCTTGAAAGGAGGCTTCCGAGCCTCTTGAAAGGAGGCTTCCGAGCCTCTTGAAAGGAGGTTTTGGTAAAGCTTGCGTTGATACAGTATTCAAACCTATTTTAACATGGGTTGCCGGAAGTTTATCGGATCCATGCCGACCAGAAGAAGAAATATGTTACCAAGTGCTTTGTTGGCGAAAATTTGTTCACGAATTTCAAGAAATGCCAGTATAATAGATATTTGTTGAAGATTTGTGATAGGATAGGGCATTTGGCAAAGGTTTGTTCTTCGTCATATCCTTGAATTTTTTTAAAACGAAAACTCGTTCGTTGGATTGCAGCTTGTTATAAAATGCCGCCGAGACAGAATAATTTTTTTAGGAATGTCATTCTAAGCGATAAAATCTTAGTATTGAAGAAGATGCATTTCTCTGGGGATATCGCAGAAAATCCTTAAAAAAGTCAGAATCCTATTACAAAACCGTAATAATTACACACGTGGATTTGATTATTGTTGTGTTACAACTGCTCAAAACGTTCGAATACGTCTTACTGCTGAACGCAGTTTTCTTTCACTTTCAATAAAGGGCGATCGCATGCCGTTGATAGTCATTCACATATGAACTTAAATTTATATCCGCAATAATACAATTGCAATTGTTTCGATTTAAACTTGCATGTCTGCCTGCAACTGATTTATAGCTGCATATTCAATTTTTAAAGTCATTCAGAGTTAAATATTTCTAAACTTCGCATCTAATCGGAGCACCCCATTCGAAAATCCGTGAAAGGAACGTAAATATGTCATAACAGTCGATAATGATTGATTACAAGTCCTGCAGAAGAAGGGCCCCAGTGACATAACCGGAGATACGTTCACTTGATTATATGCATCTCGTCATCATCGGCGCAACAAATTAATCAAAATCTGCTCACAATCCCTCGTCATCCACGCTGACGTTGTCAACTTTCCTCCATCCGGCCTACGCTCTATAGGGTTTACGTGTTAAAATAAAAACCTCTTCTCACATCGCAACCAACAGCTTGCCGGTGGTGGGTACAACTTGCGAGGCATTATTACTTGAGCGTCGTCCACCAGGTTTTTGGAGACTTAATCAACCGACACTTTCGCCACAGTCACTTTTTAGGCTCCGATCTGGCACCTTCCGGCAAGGTTCACAAGAAAAACAATCACCGAGCCCTCCCAATGCTAAAAACCCAAACGATCGCACAATAATCTCTCACCTTGGCATGGTAGCGGAGCAACCACACCGCACCGCAGGCTATAATAGGTGTAGTGCGAAGTAGTACCCAATTAGTCCATAGCCGAAGGCCATTGTCCGACCGGGGAGGGCGCACCCCGGTAGGAAGATTTCCTGGGAGTGGTCCTAACTGGTAATTAAGATTGCCACGAAAATGGTACCGTCGTCGTCGTCGTATCGGTTCGGGTTTGTGGCTGCTAGAGCTATTTTTATTATTTTCAATTAAGATTTGGCGGATCCTGCTGTGAAGATGAGATGAGAAAGCAAACCCAGACGGTCTGCCTGCGGGGATGATTACGAAGATAGTTCGAGCGGCGAGTGGTCCTACTGTTTGTTTGGGATGAAATTTCATGCACGCACCACATACTGTTTGGGGTCACTGTTTATAAAAAAAATACTAACCTTGTTTTTGGTCATTCATCTTCAACTCTTGTTCTCTACAGCTAATTTAAATAAGAAATGATGAATTATGTAGGTGGCTCAAAAAACACCTTTTCATATTTTTCATAAGCCGCCCGCTTTTTCCGTTCTATTCGATGTCCTGAAAAGGTTTTGTTCGTATTAGCGAACACGGCCTCGCGGCTGGATCGATTTCTGATCTCTAACACGATGAAACCGCAAGTGCACATAAAGCTTACATAGTACGAATGTCTCTTCCACATCTGTGTACCCTAGCTGGGCGTGAAGTGTGGGACTTCAATTATAAATTTTTGGTAACATGGACGTGATGAACACACTTAATTTTTTTTACCGGGATCTCAGCAAAATGTGGATCTTTTACCGAGATTCGCACAGCCGTGCCCCAGCAAACATATTTTTTGCTGAGATTTCTGTCAAAATTGCTGAAAATAAGCAAATAATTTGCCGAAAATCAGCTAACAAACGACATTTTTGCTAAAATATCAGTTTTTCATTTTGCTGGCGCACGGCTGTGCGGATTTTTGCCGAGCTGCAGAAATAAAAACTAAGTGTGAACGAACTGGTTCAGAAAACGAATAATTTCAACCCCCCAGAACTAATTTCAACCAAATTTTATATATGTATCTGTAGGAAGTAATAGAATAATACTTAAACTATTAGAAAAGCAATTCATACAAAAAAGTAGAGTCACATTAATAAAAATAGATTATTAACAAAATCGTTTATTTAAAACATGCATCACGTTTTATGTCGAATTTATAAGACTAATTATCAGAGTGTCAGCGAGATACATTGAATTGTGACGTCATACGTGAGAGAGTGTCATGTTATTGAGCGTAAATCGGAGAATACCGCTCGCAGAAGACATAAATACGAACATCGGTTGAGATAGTTAGTTTTGTGACGAATAGTGTTGAGGACGGACGATTTGGTGAGTGAGAAGAAAAAATAAGAAAAAATTGAGAAGAAGAAATGGACGCAATAATAAAAATATTTGTGTTTGTAAAAAAAAAGGAAATCCCGACAGTTCCAACTATGAGGAGACGATTATATGGATGGGTAATTTTGGAAATAATGTGGCGTGGAGATAGGGGTATTGTTTAAAAAATGAAAAATTTAATGTAACTTTTGAACCCGTGACCCGATTTCAACCAAATTTGGTGCACATATTCTTCATTCTGGTAAAAGAGGAAGAAAAAGAAAGTGGGTGAATGAAGAAGAGGAAAGGAGGAAAAAAAGAAGATAGCAGAAGGAATTAGAAAAGAGCAAGAAAAAACAAGAACAATGAAGGAGAAAGGAGAAGGAATAATTAAAAGGAAAGAAGTAAATGCATAGAGAAGAATGGAGATGGTAGAAGAAAGAAGGAAATAAGAGGTTAGAAGGGAGGTAGTGGATAGAAATAAAGAAGAAAGGACAGATGGATGAAAAGAAGCCTATGTAATATTAAACCAGAGAGTTGCGTTTTTCAACGTTTTGTATTTGTCGTCAGCACTAAATTGAATTCCGACTTACGACAATTTACTTCCGAACTTACTTCCGGCATCATGAACGTCAAAACAAAAATAGAGTTTGATACCAACACATTGTCGGAGAAGCGTTTGGAAGTGTGGAAATCAACTTCCGAACTTCGATTTGATGCCAGCGACGTTGTCAGCGACAAAACAAGCTCGATTCTGTGACAGATAATACCATGTAGTGCGGTATATTTATTTTATTTTTCCGTGTGAATCTCGTCGGAGGTGGGCTTCGCTGCCAGTTCATCAGCGTTGGTCTAAATTTTGGTCTAAATGCACAATAGTATTTAGCCAAACGGCATTCGGCCAAATAGCCTAACACCAAATAAGACACAAAGACAAACCGGTACAGTCGTTCTATTGAAAATCTGATCACAGTTTACACACCGAGTTGCATATATGTATCGATCTATCTTTCTATCCAAAGAAGCACACACAACATCTACCTTGTTTCTATTCAGTTTCATGAAAGGCGTTGGAAAAATATCAAAGCACGAAAAAGTTGCATCGAGATGTCAAAAACGTTCGAATTGTGACCAATGTTTCATTAAAATTGCATTGCAGTGCGTGTTTGAAATTTGGAAACAAACAAACAAAGAATACTGCACTTCATGTTGCAAACACGAAACAAAATCATTATGTTGCACATTTTTGACTATGTAACTTCATTGCGTCTTTAGAAATTGAATTGTTTGTTTAATTGTTGCAAATAAGTTGAGTGTGTCTTCATGTTTAATTTAGCATCGTTCAACATTTTGACAACTCACATTTTTTCCTGTGATGGTGCAATCAAGTAATAGGAAGCCCAAGTACAAAACTTCATAATCGTATGGTTTTTATGGAGAGTCAACATGCAGTCCCTTCGAAGTGTTGAGTGGTGCTGTGGTAGAGTGAAGGACTTTCAATCAAAGATAACACATAACAAGATCCATAAATCGAATCCAGTTTTGTATTTTTATTTTATTTTTTTTTTGCTGCAGTATTTTGCAACACGTAGGCTCCACCTCTTGCGCTTTTTAGATTACAAAATAGTTATATTTGATGGCACATACGCAAAGATTGTTTCTTTCCGAATAGTTGCAACACAGTGAAATGTTCAATAATGAAACAATTTGTGCTGCTTGGGATCAGTCTGCTAATATAACTGGCAACCGTGAGCAACTTGACAACTCTAAGTAGCGAACGAGACATCCAGTCTACTCTTCAGACTATGCTTATAATTTGTCAAAGCAATGATCTTGCATTTTTGAAGATATTTCGATAGAAAGTGAGAATTTTATCATTCATTTTTCATTTATTTAGTTAACATCTAAACAGATAACACTGAATCAACAATTTGACGCCACAATGCACGGTTCGAGGCCGCATCTCTCCATCCTCGGATACGCCCCACGCTCGCCAAGTCGTTCTGCACCTGGTCTGCCCATCTCGCTCGCTGCGCTCCACGCCGTCTCGTACCTGCCGGATCGGAAGCGAACACCATCTTTGCAGGGTTGCTGTCCGGCATTCTTGCAACATGTCCTGCCCATCGTACCCTTCCGGCTTTAGCTACCTTCTGGATACTGGGTTCGCCGTAGAGTTGGGCGAGCTCATGGTTCATTCTTCGCCGCCACACACCGTCTTCTTGCACACCGCCAAAGATGGTCCTAAGCACCCGTCTCTCGAATACTCCGAGTGCTTGCAAGTCGTCCTCGAGCATTGTCCATGTTTCATGTCCGTAGAGGACAACCGGTCTTATAAGCGTCTTGTACATGACACATTTGGTGCGGTGGCGAATCTTTTTCGACCGCAGTTTCTTGTGGAGCCCGTAGTAGGCCCGACTTCCACAGATGATACGCCTTCGTATTTCACGACTAACGTTGTTATCAGCCGTTAGCAAGGATCCGAGGTAGACGAATTCCTCGACCACCTCGAAGGTATCCCCGTCTATCGTAACACTCGGTTCCGCCCACAAGCATGTACTTTATCTTTGACGCTTTCACCACCAGTCCAACTTTTGTTACTTTACGTTTCAGACGGGTGTACAGTTCTGCTACCTTTGCAAATGTTCGGCCGACAATATCCATGTCATCCGCGAAACAAATAAATTGACTGTATCTGTTGAAAATCGTACCCGGCTGTTACACCCGGCTCTCCGCATGACACCTTCTAGCGCAATGTTGAACAACAGGCACGAAAGTCCATTACCTTGTCTTAGTCCCCGGCGCGATTCGAACGAACTGGAGTGTTCGCCCGAAATCTTCACACAGTTTTGCACACCATCCACCGTTGCTTTGATCAGTCTGGTAAGCTTCCCAGGGAAGCTGTTCTCGTCCATAATTTTCCATAGCTCTACGCGGTCTATACTGTCGTATGCCGCCTTGAAATCAACGAACAGATGGTGCGTTGGGACCTGGTATTCACGGCATTTTTGAAGGATTTGCCGTACAGTAAAGATCTGGTCCGTTGTCGAGCGGCCGTCAACGGAGCCGGCTTGATAACTTCCCACGAACTCGTTCACTAATGGTGACAGACGACGGAAGATGATCTGGGATATCACTTTGTAGGCGGCATTAAGGATGGTGATCGCTCGAAAGTTCTCACACTCCAGTTTGTCGCCTTTCTTGTAGATGGGGCATATAACCCTTTCCTTCCACTGCTCTGGTAGCTGTTCGGTTTCCCAGATCCTGACTATCAGTTTGTGCAGGCAAGTGGCCAGCTTTTCCGGGCCCATCTTGATGAGCTCAGCTCCGATACCATCCTTACCAGCTGCTTTATTGGTCTTTAGCTGTTGAATGGCATCCTTAACTTCCCTCAAGGTGGGGGCTGGTTGGCTTCCATCGTCCGCTGAACTGACGTAGTCATCTCCTCCGCTGCCTTGACTTTCACTGCCTGTACTCTCAGCGCCATTCAGATGTTCCTCGTAGTGCTGCTTCCACCTTTCGATCACCACACGTTCGTCCGTCAAGATGCTCCCATCCTTATCCCGGCACATTTCGGCTCGCGGCACGAAGCCTTTGCGGGATGCGTTGAGCTTCTGATAGAACTTGCGTGTATCTTGAGAACGGCACAGCTGTTCCATCTCCTCGCACTCCGCTTCTTCCAGCTGTCTCCGCTTCCGTCTATAACGTTCCGCGTTCTGCCGGGTATCTTGCTGCAGCGCGACCGCCCGCGCTGCGTCCTTCTCCTCCAGAATCTGTCTGCACTCTTCGTCGAACCAATCGTTCCGTCGACTTCGACCCATATACCCGACGTTGTTCTCCGCTGCGTCGTTAATGGCTGCTTTGACTGTACTCCAGCAGTCCTCAAGAGGGGCCCCATCGAGCTCACCTTCTTCCGGCAACGCTGCCTCGAGATGCTGCGCGTATGCAGTGGCGACATCAGGTTGCTTCAGTCGCTCTAGGTCGTACCGCGGCGGTCGTCGGTACCGAACATTGTTGATGACGGATAGTTTTGGGCGCAGTTTAACCATCACCAGATAGTGGTCAGAGTCGATGTTAGCGCCACGATATGTCCTGACGTCGATAATGTCGGAGAAGTGCCGTCCATCAATCAGAACGTGGTCGATTTGTGATTCTGTCTGCAGTGGTGATCTCCAGGTGTACCGATACGGGAGGCTGTGTTGGAAGTAGATGCTGCGAATGGCCATATTCTTGGAGGCGGCGAAATCAATTAGTCGTAGGCCGTTTTCGTTCGTCAGCCGGTGAGCGCTGAACTTTCCAATAGTCGGTCTAAACTCCTCCTCTTGGCCAACCTGAGCGTTCAAATCTCCTATGATGATTTTGACATCAAGACTTGGGCAGTTGTCGTACTCACGTTCCAACTTTGCGTAGAATGCGTCCTTATCATCATCAGTGCTTCCGGATTGTGGGCGTTGATTATGCTGAAGCTGAAAAACCGACCTTTGATCCTCAACCTGCACATTCTTTCATTGATCGGCCACCACCCGATCACGCGCCTTTGCATATCGCCCATCACTATGAAAGCTGTTCCCAGCTCGTGTGTGTTGCCGCAGCTCTGGTAGATGGTATGATTACCCCTAAACGTTCGCACCATTGATCCCTTCCAACAAACCTCCTGCAGCGCTACGATGCCGAATCCACGGTCCTTGAGCACATCGGCGAGTATGCGTGTGCTCCCGATGAAGTTGAGAGATTTGCAGTTCCACGAACCGAGTTTCCAATCGCTAGTCCCTTTTCGTCGCAGTGGTCTTCGCCGATGGTTCCAGTCCGTACTCTCTTGTTGATTGTTCGTTGCTTATGATTTTTTAAAGGCTGGCTTGCAGGGCCTGACACCAAACCCCCTAAATTTCCGGAGGACCATTCCTCCTTATTTCCGGTGTACCATGGTGCACAGTTTCACTTAGAGTCCCTCGCTGGCACTCGTACGATGATCAGCCGCCCCTAACATGGAGAACAGACGCTGTTGTGAGCCGATCCTGACATGGAGAACAGACGCTCAGTAAGATTTGCACCTCCGGAGAGGAGCAAAACCCCCACCCCCCTTCCCTGTCAGCATACGACCATAGTTCCCACCGGGGTTGGTTACCCGTTCTTCCCTAAGGTTGCTCGTATCCCGGCCAGCACCGCGGGATAGGAGTTGCTGGGTAAGAGGCTAAGGACCGCGAGATGGGGTCTATTTTATTCCTTCAGGTACGCGAAGTACCAATGGTACGCTTTACCCAGCATTTGCCGTGCTATCATAAATTCAAGTATTTAATAATTGAAAGGTTTATGCCTTCGTTGAATTCATTAGACTGTTTAAACAGATTGCTTAGCAGGAGAAGTGTGAACTGTTTGCAGCTAATTTCTCATCGGTGTTTACATCGGAACTCGTTACTTCGTGTTAGCTGGACTTTACCATTTTTGATGTGCCACGCCGTTATTGCCGCTGTATCGGTGCACGATCGGAGCCCCTTTCCAAAATTTTCAACCAATCGTTTAATGACTCAAATTTTTCTGCAATTTGGAAACAATCGTTCATGGTTTCGGTACATGCAAAAGGTGATTAGCAAAACGTAAAAAACTATCGAGGTATAACTAGTCTTCCTACTGCATCATAGTTGTTTGAGATGATCACGAGTGCTTTTATTCTTGAACATGTCAAGTGTTACATCGATGCTGATCAACGTGATTTCATGCCTGCCCGTTCTGTACTACAAATCTGCTAGACTTTACTACGACCTGTTTTGAACAGCTAGAAGGCGAATACCAAGTGGACGTTATTTACACGGATCTCGCAGCTGCATTTGATTCAATCAATCATGATATTTTGATTTCAAATCTTGAGAGCTTGGAACCTCTAATAGGTTGTTAAATTGATTATACTCATATCTGTCAGGGAGAAAGCTGTGAGTTAAAATTGATGCCTGCACATCATTATGCTTCACCAACTCTTCAGGTGTACCCCAAGGAAGTAACCTAGGACTACTTCCTTTTCTCCTGTTTTTCAACGATGTGTTATTACTGCTTGGTCCAGCCTGTAAGCTTGCCTATGCTGATGATTTGAAATTGTACATCGTTGTTCAAACCATCGAGGACTGTATTCGTCTGCAAACTTTACTGGACATATTCGTCGATTGGTGTTGCAGAAATAAGCTGACAGTGAGCGTTCCAATTTGTATAGTGATGTTTTACTTCCGAATCACTAGGCCAATATTGTATGATTATGCGATTAATGATTTTCCCTTGAAAAGAACCGATAGATTCAGCGATTTGGGAGTGTTACTCGATCATAAGCTTACATTTAACTTGCATCGGTCTAATATGATCTCTAAGACCAATCGTCAATTGGGGTTCATCTATAAAATCTCATAAGACTTCATCGACCCTCATTGCTTGAAAGCTCTGTACTGCTCTCTCGTACGGAATTTTGGAAAATGCAGTATTAGTTTGGATGCCTTATCAGGTAACATGGAGTTTGGGAATGGAGAGTGTGCAAAGTAAGTTCATCAGGATAACATTGCGAAATTCGCCCTTGCGTGCAGCAAGCAGTCTTCATTTAAAAGCTCTTGAATGGAGAAACTGATTGTTTTAGGCTGTTATCATTATTGCACATCCGAGTTGCACCAAGAATGCTACGAAGTGGTTGTCTACTGCAACCGAGGTTTCACTGAACTGGTTTTGGATACCATGAGCCGATTCGTACATTCACGGCTGTCGAGGAACTCCACGATTTTGATGTGTCTTCTGATTGTTTCATGTCCAGATTGAAAAGATCCACATGCATATAGATTAAAAATTTTAATTCATGTAAACAACAATCAGATGAATATAATTACAAAATGAAGAAATAAAGAAATTTATTCATAGTTAC